>NC_142012.1:83689740-84049931 GCF_049901735.1 Notechis scutatus
TTTCCATCCGTTGCTTCTTGTCCTGCCTTCCAGGGCTTTGGAGAAGAGGTTGACTCCCTATTCCATCAGGATGTTGTTGTGCACCTGGGGAGGAGATTTGACTTCTGTGTTTCCAGGCCCAAATTTGGAAAACAAATACTGGACTTGACCAGTGTCCAGTAAGCCTTGTGGCCTTTCTTAGGGTCGAGATTGCCCTCTTTTGACGACAGTAGCACTAATTTGCTCCATTGCTTGGTGAAATATATGCATTATGCACTGGTTCCTTTTCTCATTTTCTTGCCCAAATCCTTCTGCAAGTAAGCCATCCCAGATTGTGACTTTGAAAAATAATCCTAGCTTGGGTAAGCACTGCTTCCTTTAAGCAGAGCAATGGGGTTCATTTGCATAATCATTTACTGAAGACCTCCCAGTGCTCTGCAGTTTCCCCCCAGAAAAGGTGATAAGGGTTGCCATGGAAACCTTCAAGAGTAGCTTTAACCTGAACTAGCCCAAGAAGAAAAACCTCAAATTTGCTTACTTAATCTACACGTACTATTTGCAATGATTGAAAATCAAATCTAGTCTATGGACAAGAGTTCATAATTAAGTGTTGGCCCAATGTGACACTATTTTTTTTTAGTAGACTTATATTCTCTCTTTATTTTGGGCCACTCAAAATAATTCAACTTATGTCTCCTAATTTTTCTCACATAACAACCCTGTGGTGGGTTGGACTGAGAGAGAGGGACAGGCCCAAAGTCCCCCAGCCATCTTCAATGTCCCTCCTTTAACCACTACACCAACTGGCTATCTTTAGTCCCCGTTATTTCACTGTGCTTCGCTCAGAGTCACCCTCATGAGATGGACAGCTAGAGAAATGTGATAACTAAATAATAGAAAACCCAGGGTCCTTCCTGAAGTGAAAAATAACAACTTTTGGGACAAAATTTCACAACTGTTATTGTAAGGCGCCCAGAGTCACCCTGAGGTAAGAGGTGGCTGGTAAATTTGATAAAGAAATAAATGCATAATAAATAAACTGTTGGTGCTCCTATGACAAAAAGTAGCCCAATGCAAATAAAACTGCATCCTGAAGCGGAGGCTGCAAAACATCATTATTCTTGGTGCATTTTGGCCTGATTTGTTTATTGTTGATCTGCCGGGGGTAGACTCATCCTGCACCCTATAAAACAAGAAGCTGGCACAGTGCTTTCGGTTCAGTCTTGAAAAGGTACTTCAGAGTGTGGAAAAGTTATTTAGCACTTGACTGTGTCACTTTAGCACTGATGATGCATCTAGCACTGATGATGTTATTACTTTGGTAATGAAATGTTTGCAAGAAAAGCACCAAGCTCAAAGAGCACCAAAGAGTCCCTACTCTCTTTCTTTCTTTCTTTCTTTCTTTCTTTCTTTCTTTCTTTCTTTCTTTCTTTCTTTCTTTCTTTCTTTCTTTCTTTCTTTCTTTCTTTCTTTTTTATTCTCCTCCTCCTCCTCCACTCTGCAAATCCCACTCCTTACTAACACTGATGATGTTACCATTAAGCTTAGCTCGGAGAACAGCAAGGACCCCACTGTGTCACTTTAAAGTAGCTGCATTATTTCCTGGGATCGTACAGGAATCCTGAGGGAAATAAATTTGGGTGAGGTGCCCATTGCATGTGAGAATGAAGCATAAAGAGAGAAGACCTTGTTTATGGACACAGCCGGCCTGAGATGTGGAGCAATGCTCTTTTCGCATCACCATAAACAGAGCCAAATTCTTTTCGCACCTTTTCTTCGCAGGGAGCAAATGCTAAATTTAACCTCCACCTTGTCGGGCCCGGTGGAATTTTCCGCGTTGTCCCTCAGACAGTCCTAAACGAAGCCCAAGTCACAATAATAGTGGAGAATTCTGCTGCCATTGATTATGAAAAGTTCCAGGACTTAACCTTCAAGGTATTATGATGGCTTTTACTTTCTTTTAAGCTTGAATTTACTTTTTTTTAAAGCTTGAATTAAAAAGGGTGGTCGGGCTCTGATTTTGCTCTTCTGAGTTCATCCAGGTCACAGTTATCTCAAAGGGGCTTTTCCAAAAGGCAGCTGGATTTTCTTGGGTGTTTCCCTTGAAAACATTTCATTTCTCATCTAAGAATCGTCTTCAATTCCAAATCCAGTTGCCTTTTGGGAAAGCACTTTAGGGACTCCCTTGATTTCAGAACTTCAAATCTTTGGAGAAGAACATCAGGAAAAATAAAGATTAAATACTTGAGAAAGATTCTGAAACTGAAATGCTCACAGACCAGATCCACATATTAAATTTTACACACAAAATCTAGATAATTCTGTTTGAATATGGTGGGACCTTGTATTTCTAATACCCTTAGAGAATACCAGGGTAATTCATGGCCAGGTAGCCACATATAATGCATGGCAACAGATGATGGCTTTGCCCTATAACTGTTTGAACACCAATGTTAACCCATTAGAAAGGAAAGCCTTTCGTGTGTTTTAAAAGAGCGAATTCTTACTCCTCTGTTTACTGCCTTAGCTCCTTGCAGTAGAAGTGAACACACCTGAGAAATTTAGTTCAACGGCTGATATTATGATTCATCTCTTGGACACAAATGATAATATCCCCAAATTTTCATCTGATTACTACATCGCCAAGATCCCGGAGAATTCTCCCGGGGGTTCCAACGTAGTTGCTGTAACTGTACGTATCCTTCATTCTTTAAAAGCCTTACACCTTCCTTAACGGTCAGCCTATTAATACACGATACAAAATAAATGTTAAGACCCTAGAAAACATGCAGAGCAGAGCAATAAAGAGGATAAGGGGCCTGGAGGCCAAACCATATGGTGTACAATTGAAGGAACTGGGTGTGTCTAGACTAACAAAGGGAAGGACGAAGGATGACATGAAAGCAGTCCTCCAGTATTTGAGGGGCTGTCATGGAGAACAAGCGGTCCACCTTTTCTCCTGAAGGCAGGACAAGAAAGAATGGATGGAAGATTATTAAAGAGAGAAGCAACCTGGAACTAAGGAGCAATTTCCTCACAGTGAGGACAATCAACCAGGGGAAAGGCTTGCCTTCAGAAATCGTAGGGGCTTCATCACTGGAGGTTTTTAAGAAGAGATTGGACAGCTACTTGTCTGGAATGGTCTAGGGTCTCCTGATTGAGCAGGGAGTTGGATTAGAAGGCCTCCAAGGTTCCTTCCTATCCTATCATTTTGCATTCTGTGTTCCAACCTAGTGTAGCTATTTGGCATCATTCTCTTCAAAAGTGCCGTCCTTTGTTCTATTTATTGTCACCTCTAACTCAATGGACATAGACATGAATCAGATCCAGTCAGTACCTCCTGCATTTTAGGAGGCATGGTAATCTCCCCAAAATTTGCAAAAAGAAGCAGATACATAACAGCAGACTCCTCCTCTTTCCCCGAGGGTAAATTATAGTAACCAGTTGGGTTGAAGAAGTAGCAGAAAGAAAAGTTTCTACCCCAAAATTGTTCATCCCCTGAAAAATAACCATTTCAATACCTTGCTATGCACTTACATGTGAACTGATATTGAATCTTTAGTATGATCCATTCTGCAGCAAAGTAGGCAACAATTTTCAGAACTGTATAATATGACTCCCATCGTAATCATTTTATCTTCTTCCTCAGGCAATTGATCCAGATTCAGGCCTCTGGGGTGAATTAAAATACTCCATTTACGGAACAGGAGCAGATCTGTAAGTTTGCCTGTTTGCAAGCATAATGTGCCAATTTGCAAGCATATGTATCCTCATATAAATACATGCAATTTTAATATAAACAGAATATTTTAAGGGAAAATGCATATGTGAGGAGTAACAAGAGGAAAGAAACTTGCCCCTCATATTCAAGTAGGATAATTTGCATTCCTATTTCTTTCCAATCTTATTCTAATTTGGGCAAGGAACAAAGAAGTGTTCCTCATTCCCTTCTCCTGCTCAGATCAAATGTCTACATCTAAGTCTATTATAAATCTATTATTTGAAATGAAAGAGGGACTGATAGTTTTTCTGAACTGCAGTCTCCAGATTGGAGCAGACAGCAATGAGATAGTTTGAAAGACATTAAATGCAAAACCTGCTAGCTTTCAATGCTAGAGGATAACGATCAGTAAGAAATAATCTTCACCCTTTCATACTCTAATCTGTAGATCTGATGAAGTGCATGTTTCATGCTGCAGTTCTCGGTATTTCTTGCTACCCTTCTCAAGGTCTCCATTTGGAGTATTGAAAGAAAGGAAAAAAATCTCCTTAACATTCAACTCAAGATGGGTTCGTTGTGTGAAGACTTCCTCAACAGGAAGTTTCCATGACAGTGTTGCTTCCCATCAACTATCCCATCGATGATAGATAGACAGATTAACAGATGATAGATGATAGATAGATTAGATAGATAGATAGATAGATAGATAGATAGATAGATAGATAGATAGATAGATATAGATGGTTTTCCTCCTCAAGTCGGTCAACAACTGGACTGCCTTGTGTCTTTCCGTTTTAAAAATGGCTTTTGCAATTGTTAAAAAACCTCAGTGAGTCTCAAATCTGAAAGAATAAATTTATTGTGGTGGTTTTGAAGGCTTTGTAGAACAGGGGGTTCTGTAAAAAAATTAATTTTATGTTGCTTTGAATATGCTGAAAAATGATTCAAGGGATATGCAACTAAATCGGTTAATAGATCATCTCTAGCCTCTAATAATATTGACAATCGTGATTCTGAGCTACTGGGTGCTTCTCTGTCTGTGCATTGGATCAGCATAATCCTCCCCCGTTTCCTCCCCAGCTTTCTGATTCATCCATCTACTGGGATTATCTACACTCAGCCATGGGCCATCCTAGATGCAGAAATCAACTCTAAATACCATTTTTTCGTGAAGGCAGAAGACATAGAAGGAAAACATAGCTTGGCTGAAGTCTTCATCACTGTCCTTGATGTCAATGATCACTCTCCAGAGTTCAGTGAGAACATTCAGGAAAAAACCATGATTATTGGATCCCCAGTAAAAGTTGAGGTGGGTCAAAATATTGTTGCACTCTGAGATGTGATGGTTCATACTACTACTACTACTACTACTACTAATAATAATAATAATAATAATAATAATAATAATAATAATAATAATAATAATAATCTTAAAAGCTAAATAATAGGGGCTGTGTGGCACTTTGGATTCCTCCCCAGAATCTGGTGGTTTGGAAAACATGACAACATGAAAGTAGCCCTTCTCTGCAACTCTTGAAAGCAGCTACATCTTTTCCCAGGATCACCGTTTCTCCATGTTCCTGAGGGAGGAAAATGAAGTGACTTTCAAAGGCACTTTTTTGGAAATGAATCCAAAGCTCTCCACGGCTCAGCTAAATATTATCATATTTCCAAAGGGCAATATTAACTTTTAAGATACAGAATTAGGTGGATGAGAATGGAAGTCATTCTTCTCAATGAGTCGTATCGGTGAGAGCCCAGATCAAGGTCACTGCATTCCTAAAGATACTTAAAAGGATAGTTTGTACTTTCATATAGAGGTGAATAAATGGGAAATACTTATGAAAGCAGAAAACGCTAAGCATGCAGGTAGACAGGAAAGGAAAAGGCCAAAAGGTTTTTGAAAGATCCTTTCTGGAAAGGAGTGAAGGACACAGCAGAGCACTGAGAAAGTTCTCAACTCAGCAGTGAAGAAAGAAATAGTTGAGAAATCTCTCTTTCTTGTCTCTTTCTTGTCTCTCTTTCTTATCTCTCTCTCTCTCTCTCTCTCTCTCTCTCTCTCTCTCTCTATATATATATATATATATATATATATATATATATATATGTGTGTGTGTGTGTGTGTGTGTGTGTGTGTGTGTGTGTTTGTGTTTGTGTTTGTGTTTGTGTGTGTATGAAATATAAATCAAATAATATTTTTTAAAAGCTTTGGGTTCCTTCCAGTCTCCCCCTCCCACTATTTCCTCAAATAATGAGGGAATGGTTCCATTTCACCATAATGATTCTTCACCATTGTCATCATGGTCCAATTTTGCAAACTGAGAGAGAAAAAATTGGCAGGAATACGATAGCTATGTTTGAAAAGAAAATGTGATTTCAAATTTCTAATAGTTAAGCTTACTTCCAGAAAACAATTTGATTCCACTTCATAATCTATGTTATACTATGTTCCATGCATAATCTAAAAATGGGTGTGAAATCCGGGTCCCATATTGGGGATACAGTAAATAGTCATTTAGTTAATTTTTCTAGCCTTCTTTAAAATAGACAAACATTTATTAAATAATGATTTTTTTATCAATCTGGGGGAAAAACCACCAACACAGGCAATAGATCAAGATGCAGAAGAACCCAATAACATTGTGGACTACGCCATTATGCAGACTGATCCAGCTGATGTGTTTGATATTGATCAAAGCTCTGGAGAAATTAAACTGAAATCTTACATACGATCCTTGGACGTCATTCACAACATCACCAAGAACAAAGATTGCATTTGGTCAGTGATCATCCAAGCGAAGGATCGAGGGTCTCCATCGTTTAGCTCCACAGCTGTTCTGAAACTTGGCATCAGAGAAGAGGTAAGAGGAGAAAATGGATGGAAAAAGTGGGCAATTAAGGGAAATGGCTGAAAAACAACAGAGAACTGCAGGGTCTACTAATTGTATTAAACTGCGGTTGGGTAACACCTTGCAGTATCATCCAATTGAAACTTTCTCTAGGCTGAGCCCGAGGGAGGGGTCAAAAGCATCATCAGTCATGAGTCCCTGTGTGCTCCACAAGAGATCTGAGTCCAGCCCACCTTGAATGCCTTTTATTCCCACTCATTTCCCTTGACCATTAGTAGGTCAGATTTTTTTAGAGAGCTTTAGCTTGCAATAAATCTTTATATTCATTTGAAGTGCCTGAATCTCCTGGTTTCCCTGGCACTTGACACTTTCTATTTTATTGAACAAGGCAGCTAACAGCCTTCTCTGAAATCATTCCAAAATAATAATAATAATAGAGTTTTGACTTTATTGACCAAATGTGATTGGACACACAAGGAATTTGTTTTGGTGCAAAATAAGATGCCGCTTTGGTCCATGGAGTAGGGTTCTAATCCATTCTACAGTCTGACAGATGTTTGAGATTTCAGTCATAAAGGTGGGGTCAAGACACATCTGGTCTTTATCAATGCTCTCCAGGAAGACAACAGAAGCTCTGAAACTAATAAACAGAGATTTAATCCATCCAGGACATAAACATCTTCTAAGAAGCCTACATAGCTAGGTGATCCAACTTCCTTTGACTCTCTTGAATTGGGGATTTTCTTTGGAGAGGCTCCTGAAATCACCTCTCTTCCTGGATAAGTGATTGCTCTAACTAGGAAGGCCTTTGCTTAGGTTGAGTTGGTTCACAAAAGCAGTGAACAGGAGGGCTAACCCTCCTGTTTTGACACTAATAATGCCATCCCCAGACTATGAGTGACAGTGTCTCAGGGTGAAACTCTGGTTCCATCCATCCCCATTCTTTCTGTCTTAGTTGGTTCACATGTCTACACCTAACTACACATTCTACCTATTAGGACTTCTGTCATGGCCTTAAAAACCCTAAAATGTTGTAAACCCAAAGTAACTTAAGGACTGGTTTCCTCTAAGCCAGCCATTGAAACATGCAGAGGAAACCCAAACTGCTTCCAGTGCAGTTTGAAAGGTGGCTGAAAATGGCTGGCTGAAGAGTCTTAAGAACATTGTGACCACCAGAACTATAAGTTCCCTCTCTTAGGTCCAATTAAACTCTTCTCTTTCCTCACGAATTCTGGAGTAAAAACTGGAATTGCATACTCCAGGAGCAATAGTTGAGTTATGAACCTATTTTGTATCTGATTTTTTTTTTTTACACTCTGATTCAGTGAGTGATTGTTAAAGCTAGTTCTCTTTGTTATGTTTGTTTCCCTTCTCTCTCTCCATTTATTCAGTATTACATTTTGCATCTTTAATAGTTGTTTTTAACTGAAGAAGCAGCGTATTAATCATAAACCAACCAACACATGAATGTAGATAAAATAGGATAATTACAATACAGACAAGAATTTCGAATGGACACCAAAAAGGCTAGGTAATATAAGGGCATTTATTGAAATGGATTTAAATTATATTCCATCCTATGGAATCAATAGGCCACAGTTTCTCCATGGTGGGTTAAAAAAAAAAAACCTGTCTGCTTTCTGAAAAATTTGTTGACAGAGCGAATGTGAAGGTACCTTAGAAGAAGATCCCTCTCATATATCTGCAGTCTGACATTCCCAGCAACCAAAGCAACAAAGATAAATGACAGAGAACATTTTGGAGTGATTCCGTAGGAAGGGCTCACCTGTCTCTCTCTGACCCTTGGTTTATATGAAATGGCCTTCTCATTCCTCCTAGCAGAAAACGTATAAAATTGTAGACATTTATGACAAGAACACTCCTGTCTTCCATTCCATGGGCTATATGCCACTTTTATATATTCTATTTATTATCCGTAAGTTGACACAAGGTTGGTCTGATGTCAACAACTGAGCTGTTGACAGAGTTTTCCAAGATAGCAAATCGGATTTAATAAATGAGCAATAAAAGATGCCATCCACTCAAACACTGGTTGTTTATAATCCACGGGTTGAGCTGGTGAGCCCATTACCTTATCTTTTTCTGCCCTTTTAGCAATAACATCAAAATCTTCCCTTTTTTTAATGGGTTGGGCAAAGTCTCAATGGAGGGAAAGTATGTTATAAACCTTTGTTTATTATGCCAGAGGAATTTGGCAGCATTGCTATCAGAAGAGAGGAAGCTGTTCTAGAGGCATTATTTACATGAGCCCCGGTGGTTGGGATGCAGCCTTGCAGGCTGATTCTGCCCACTGCCAGGAGTTCGATCCTGACCGGCTCCAGGTTGACTCAGACTTCCCTCCTTCTGAAGTGGGTCAAATGAGGACCCGGACTGTTGGGGGCAAATAATATTAATAATATTAATAATAATAAGCACTGGGAAGAGAGGCACATGAGACTAAAGGCCATGGCGACTGGGGGCATCTCTGGGGCTGGGAACCTCCCGTCTTTGCCTCCACTATTGTTGACAAGGGTTTATTTTTCCCTTGTTTATTTCCTTATTCCAAGGATGAGACTTTGTCCCACTGGTGAATGTGCTCCTTCCTTATTCCCAGAGCCATCTTACAGGTAATCCTCAACTTACAACAGTTCATTTAGGGACCATTTGAAGTTACAGTGGCACAGGGGGAAAAAGTGGCTCATGATCCTTTTTCACACGTGTGACCGTTGCAGCCTCTCCAGGGTCCTGTGATCAGGATCTGGATGCTTATCACTCTTGATTCTCATTTATGACGGTTGCAAAAGGGTCATGGGATTCCCCCCTTTTGCGACCTCCTGGCAGGTAAAGTCAATCAGGGAAGCTGGATTCACTTAACAACTGGGTCACTAGCTGATCAACAGCTGGGATTGGCTTAACAACTGTGGCAAGAAAAATCATAAAATGGGGTAAATGTCTCATTTAGCAACAGAAATTTTGGGCTCAGTTGTGGCCATAAGTCGAGGACTACCTGCATTTTGCTTTCAGACCAAATCAAGGATAAAGTCTAACTTTTAGGCCTGGAAAGGTTGGTGGAGAGTATCTGCCATCTGCGTGAATGGGTCCCTCTCTCCCGTCCCTCTAACCCTGGAGGTCTCCGCTGCCACGTACAGGGGGGGAAATGGAAAATATCCAGGCTCCATCCGGAGACCGAAATCCAAGAAATTATTCAGAGAGCCCCACAACACCCTCCGTGTTAAATTGCTGGACAAACTCTTCATCCGTTTGTCTTTAATGCGATACCTTGAGAGGCTGTAGAGCATATTTGTCATAGGGGGAAAAAAGAAAAACCCTGCCTCTTCAACTAAAATGGATTATCTGAGTGTGAAGGTGGCTTTTTTTATTTTTGTCAGGGTCTGTAAAAGACTACTAGGGAAACAGAAGACGCTCAATTTCAGCCACCAAAAATTGATTTGACAGCCTGAAAGTATAATAATTGATATGGAAAATTCAGCGATAATGCTTAACAAATCCTCTTCACTCTCGCTCTCAAAAAATGGTTTTGTTTTCTGGAGGTGTAGAACTCTGGAGAGGATGAAATTCCTTCCATATGTGAAATTACCTCAGTTTGAGTCCAGTTTGTGAGGGAATTCCCCAGAGAGTACAAGGGAATATAATCTACTGATCTTGAACAATTTCTGTGGAATATCGTTCTCCTGCCCCTCTAAACTCCAGCTTCTTTGGGTTAATTTGTAGACTACTCTAGATGTGGTTGCTCTTCTCTAGAATTTTCCTGGAATATTTCTGTTCTCAGTTAACAAAATCTGCCAGCCTTGCCTAGCAAAGGTCAATTGCTGCAATTCATCCTGGGTGAATTGCTTCGTTATACAATGGCCCTCCTAAGACTGCCAGGATTCTCTTCAGGCTGGTGGGAAGTTTTACATCACTTCCACACCCAGGGGAAGCCCCCCCCACCCCCACCCATAAAACAAGGTCTCCATCCCCATTTGCTCTGGCAGCTGCCCCTAAGGGCAAACTCTTGGCTTTGGGGAATAAACATTTCTCCTTTCCTCACAGCTGTCCGGATTTTGTTTTTAATTTTTCCAGCCCAAGTTGGAACCCCAAATTGATTCTCCTGATAGGCTCCATGATCTTTCAATCTGAGTGCCAAAAATCAAGATGGTTTGGAATATGGTTGGTCCATTCTAGCCGTCGCAGGTTTGGGACCAATGAAAGTGGAATCTCCACCCTGGTCGGCAGGATGTCATCTCTTCCCTTTGTGCTCTTTTGCAGATGTTTCACACGGGGCCAATGGCTGCCTTTCTGCTGCAAACCAAAGACAATCCAATGAAGGCCATAGGAGTCCTCGCGGGCCTCATCGGGGTCATGGTCATGGCCATCCTCTTCATCTCCACTGCCATGTTCTGGCGCAATAAAAGGTCTCCCAGGATCATGCCGGCACGGCGGATCATCAAAAAGAGGCCGAACTATCAACCCCGAACCCTCCGGATGGAGTGGTTGAGCTTCAAGAAGTTCTCCAGCAAGGCGGCAGAGAAATTCGCGGTCAAGGAGGACGCCATCAGCTTGCAGAACGAGAACAGCAACAACAGTTCCCAGGTGCCATCTCTGCTGCCACCCCCACTGCCTTCTGGGCTGATGCCCCCACCAGCCCCGCTCTTCAAGGTCCAGGAGCCCCCCTGGACACTGTCCACCGTTTCGGGATCCCTGAGCCCTAAGTTGGTAAAAAAGCAGGCAAGGAAAAAAGCAGGGGCTCTCTTCGCAGCCGACACGGCTCTGGTATCCGAGCTCAAGGAGAGATTGGAGATGAGAAATTCAGCCATCGGTCAGCCTCACATTTGACGCAAAGCTCTGTGGGGTATACAACTTTGTGTATTATTCCAAGACTACGGTGTGGCCTGTTATTTTGCATCTCTGTACTGTTTTCCCATTGTCCTCAAGCTCTGAGTGACCTGGTAACAGCCTTTTGTGCACTTTGATCTGATTGGATTGCATGCCATGCCTTATCCTCTTTGCTTTGCAACTGTTTCTCCTTTTGAAGATTGTGATAGTGTCTCATGCAGATTTGTTACCTTTTCAGTCCAAATTACTCACCCAAACTAGAGAGAGAGAGAGAGAGGGATGGAGGGAGGGAGATTTTTTGCTGCACCCAGAGAAATGTATGCAGATTCTGGCCAATCTTGTTTAGGGGTTTTCCAGTGATGTAAAAAAAAAAAAAAGACTTTGAAAGATGCATAAAAACTAATTTC
Source organism: Notechis scutatus (assembly GCF_049901735.1). Classification (NCBI taxonomy): domain Eukaryota; kingdom Metazoa; phylum Chordata; class Lepidosauria; order Squamata; family Elapidae; genus Notechis; species Notechis scutatus. The sequence goes on from NC_142012.1 coordinate 83,701,533, forward strand.
ATTTTAGGAACTTCTTGCATGCTAGATGACTTCCTCTGAAATTTGATCTAAGTCCTGAGTCCATTCGCCTGTCCCACCAGATTGGGGCATGATTTGACAGTATCCATAACTAGGTGCAAGTCAAGAAATATACTTGCTTACATCATACATATATTTCTTCTGTTCATACAATTCTCAAAGGCTGCCTGGAAAAGTCCCTCCCTGAAGTTTTCTTGACCAGGTTTTTTAGGGTGGTTCACCATTGCCTACTTCCAAGGGCTGAGAGAAAGTGACTGGCCCAAGGTTGCCCAACTTGGCTTCATGCCTAAGACAGGACTCCAACTCATGATCTCCCAGTTTCTAGTCTGATGCTTTAACCACTACATCATCACGCTTGTTCCAAAGGTGTTTTTTCCAAAAGGCAACTGGACTTACTTGGTGTTTGGTTTTTTTTTTTTTTTTGAAAACATTTGCAGAAGAAACTTCTTGGATGAAAAGCAAAATGTTTTTAAAGGGAAAAAAACAAGTAAGTCCAGTTGCCTTTTAGCAAAAAGCACCTTTGGCATGATCTGCTTTCCCTCAAGTTCTCAAAGGTAAGTTTTGAATGTACAATGTGAGGAACCACTACAGAAAATGAGAAGCAGCAATAGATCCAAACTGGAAGCCACAACAGACACCACAGTGGACCACGTGAAATGGCCTGGGATGTGCTGACGATTTGAAGAATGGCAGATGGCGGTGTTTGAAGAAGTGGTGACGGTGGAGATGATGATTTAAACAGCTCAGAAGCCACCTGATGGCTAATGGCTCTGGGCAGCTTATGATTCAAAAGTAAAATGGACTTCCAGTTTGAAGGGCTTCGGCGACAGACAGAAATCCACAATCATGCATGGTTTCTGTCTGGGCTCACCACTGGAGCACCCCGAGCCGGCTGGTTTTGGGGCTAAGCCACCCCGTAGAGGTGGTGAAGAGGGGGGAGACTGCCAGCAGGGTTGAGGAGAGCTGCATCTCTCCTCCTCCGCTGGCCATTACTCCCTTTCCCGAAGGCGGTTGCAGCGGTGCTCAGAAATGGCCACCACAAAGAAGAACTTGACCGGAAAAGAATGTGCAGGAGGAAGATAAGAAGTGAAAGTTTTGGCTGACCAGGTTAAATTGTAAAAGCAACAACCAAGGTACCCTGGAATTTAAACTTACAAAAAATAACATATAACATACTTATAATATATAAGTATAATACTGGAAAGCAACAGAAAAGGGGAATACATAAGAGGGAAATAGAGATAGAGAGACAAGGGGGTAAAAAGGGGAGAGAGAAGAAGAGAGGGAAGAAGGAAAGAAAAAGAAGTTACAAAGGACCGGAGCAAGAGATAGAGAAACAGGACCTATTTAGAGATAATGGGTGAAAATCTAACTGAAAAAGGGATTCTGTAAAGGTACATAAGATTGTATTGTTATATTAGTAATAGAAATAACTTTAGAAAATTGGAAACAACGTATGATTAAAATGAGGGATAAAATAGTTAGTGTAATTTAGTGAAATGTTTGTGAATAAAATAAGTGAAATAAAATAAATGAGAAAATTGAATTAGGAAGGAACGGGAACATTTTAATTAGTTAATGTTTTATAAAAAATAAGTGAAGAAGGGTGGGGATTAACTATGGAAAACTTATAACTGTTCCCATAAAAGTATGATATTTAATTGAAAAGTAATGTTAAAGATGTTAAGACTTTAATGAATATTAATATTAATGATAGAATTGAATTGGAATGGAATGTTGTTTTGATTATATACATTTATAAAAAAAATTTCTTTTTCTAAGAATACAGTATGTATTTTAAGAATGTACCAAGCAGAATCCGAATGGAAGTTATGTATTATTATATTGAATGTTACAACTTTAGGGAAAAGATATAAAGGCATCATACTCCAATCAGTAACTACAGGAGAAATTTTGTTTAATGAGAAGAGATAATAGATAATTGAAACAGGACAGACAAAAAATATAAATACAATGATTTGAATTGAGATGAGATAATTAAAATAAAATTGAGAAAATTAAAAGAGGGGAGAAGCTATGCAGAAAATGTAAAATAGTAATAAGATATGGAATAGAATATAAAAATGAGCATGAACTTGAATTTGTGTCTGTACGAAGAAATGTAACCCGGGATTATGCTGCTTTCAAAAAAGATGTTTTATTTGTATTTTTTTTTCTCTTTGTGAAAACTCAAATAAAATTTACAAAAAAAAAAAAAAAAAGTAAAATGGAAAGAAACAAAACACACAAGAAACCATAAGCAGACATATAATATGTTAATAATGTTATATATTATAAGATAACATATAACAAAAGCAAAACTCCATCCAAAAGTGCCCCCAAAGACCTGGACAATAGCCAGGCCTTTCACAGCTTCCCGAATTGTGGAGTTGTTGATGCTCTCTGAGCTTGGCTATTTGCTTGCAGACATTTCATTACCCAGCTAGGTAACATCATTATGACTTGTGAGTGTGGAGTTTGTTTCCTGTCAATACACAGTCGCTTGTCCTGGTAGGGGTGTGGTTTTCTCCTTGGTAGATTTCTAAGGAGAGTCTCAGTCCTCCAGGTTATGGATTGTCCCAAAGGTGCTTTTTCAAGTGCGTTGTTGTTGTTGTTGTTGTTGCTGTTGTTAAGGCATTTCACTTCTTATCCAAGAAGCTTCTCCAGCTCATCTTCAAAGGAAAACCAGAAAGTCCGGTTGCCTTTTGAAAATGCATTTTGGGGACCTCCTTGGTAGGTTCTTGATTAGAGAATTGTTTCTTGCTTGGAAAAAAAGCACTAATCAATAATAATCTAAAGCAAGCCAGCAACCAAGCTCAGAGAGCCCCAAAGACTCCACAGTTGAACCCCATAAGTGGCATATATTCTCTTCACTTGGAATTTCCTGAACCTCATCATGGTGGGAAGAGATTATTGCCAAAGAAAATCCTGTTTGGGATGATGTACTCCAAACACTTCAGGGCAGACTCATTTCTACACATAGTGATGCTCCAAGCAAGTGATCTAAAGTGTTTACAAAACCAAATTCTCTGTCTTTTTTTAAAAAAAATTCTTCTTCCCACTATGTATAAGCAAATGGTCTCCACAAGGGAGATCATAGCCCAACCCACTGAGTGGCAACCCTTTTTTTAACTTCCCACCCACAAATATCTGTGTCAGCAAAGCAGCTTTGAATACTTTTTATAAAAATCCTAATTAAGGAATTATTCAGTTTATTTTACTAATTGGGCTTGGGAGGTAAAAATTTAAGGTGTTTTATAGAATGGGCTCAAAGGCGTCTCTAATGCTAAATCACGGCCAAAGAGGGCAGCTCTGTTGGGAAAGCATTGGTGGAAGGGATTGACTTAAAGTGGAGGTTTAAACACAGAATAGCAGAGTTGGAAGGGCCCCTGGAGGTCTTCTAGTCCAACCCACTGCTCAAGCAGGAAACCTTAAACCATTCCAGACAAATGGTTGTCCAATCTTTCTTTAAACCCCTCCAGAGCCCCACAATCTCTGGAGGCCACTGATTCATGGTTCGGTCTGTCAGGAATTTTCTCCTTATTTCTAGGTTGTTGTTTTTTCCCCTGGATTAGTCTCCATCCATTAATTTTTGCCCTGCCTTCAGGGGCTTTGGGGTATAGGTCGCCCCCCTCAAATACTGGGACATGGCTATCTGGTCTCCCCTAGTGACATGGTGCGGGTTCGAGATGAAGAACGGATGGCTCCCTATCTTCCTCTGGGATTTCCAAGGAAGGATAACAGTGACCGGGTAGAGAGAAACACGATGGGTTCTAATGGCATCCCTTCCAATGACATACTTGATCATTGAGTCACTAACTCCAGATTCAGGAGAAGATTCTTTGACTGTGTCACTCTGTTGCCCAAGATATTGGTTGAAGGGGTTCTATTTCATGTAGCCCTGGATCAACTTCTGCCCCCAATGACCTGTAGAAAGCCAATGCAAGTCAAGGTTAGCAGACTTCGCAGGGGGCAACGTCTGGTTGGTTTTAATCTCGGCTGGAAATCTAAGCAGGTTTGGCTTGATTAGGACTTGGAAATCAAAAAATCTCAGGCTCATAAGCTAGAATTGGGAAATCAATCAGACACACCACAAATCAAACAGCAATCCCAAATCACTTTAATATTACTGTCAAGAAAACCATTTGGTGGTATCCTTCCAAGAACTCAGGTTCTGTTTGAGCACATCTTTACCAACCCAAAATAAGAATATTTCAAAAGAGATACTATTCTGAACGTCAAAATAATTTTAAAATATTTAGGAGGAACCAGTTTTTATGACTTATTTCCAATACATGGCTGTTCTTTATGGAGAAACTGTTGTTCTTTATCAAGTAAGCACTTAGTGATTTCATTAATAAAACTAATAAAATGCATCTCCCCTCTCATGCCGATGTCTTGCTTTTCACCCCATTCTCTAGCTACGTCTCAAGGCTGTTGACAACTTCAACAATACAAAACCTTGATTTTTTTTTAATTAGCTGGCTTTTTTTCAGCTAAATAAGACTTGCTGCTATCACACATGCTCTGAATGTGAAAATGTAAGACTTGTTGGAGCAGACGTCTCTAAGAACAATAATTAAGAAAAATAGTTAGTTTAGTTTTACCCAATGTAGCAATATCCAAATAGGTTGCATAATCCTTTAATCAACCTCAGGTTTAGGTTGGAAAAACATCAATAAGATGATGATGATGATGATTAACAGAGTTGGAAGGGACCCCCACACACAAGCAGGAGACCCTACACCATTTCTGACAGATGGCAGTCCAATCTCTTTTTAAAAGCCTCCAGTGATGAAGCTCGCACAACTTCCGAAGGCAACTTCTGTTCCATGGTTGATTGTTCTCACTGTCAGAAAATTTCTCCTTATTTCTAGATTGAATCTCTCCTTGATCAGTTCCCATCCATTATTCCTTGTCTGGCCTTCAGGTGCTTTGGAGAATAGCTTGAGCCCCTCCTCTCTGTGGCAGCCCCTCAAATATTGGAAGACTGCTATCATGTCTCCCTTGATCCTCCTCTCTGACGATGATGGTTTCTTAGAGTCCAGAAGATTCTGAGTGGCTTACAACATATAAGCTAGATCAGAGTTCTCCAAACTTGGCAACCTTGAGATTTGTGGATTTCAACTCCCAGAATTCCTCATGGTGGCTGGGAAATTCTGGGAGCTGCAGTCCACAGCTTGAAGTCCACATGTTGCCAAGTTTGGAAAGCCTTGATCTTCTAGATAAAAGTTTGGAAGTAGGATATAATGAGGCCCATAATAGGAGAAGGTTGGACTGAGAAGAATACTGTTGAAATCCCTGGTGTGAATTTTTGTTGAGTGGCCTTGGAAAAGTGACTACAATTCACAGGGAAAAGAATGTAAACTCTTCCCAAAAGTAACCACAATTTCTATGTATTGTTCTTTTCAACAGAAGTGGGTGAAATGTTTCAGATTTCATTCAAGATGGCATTTGGTATATACCATTTAGGCAGGAACTCTACCTGGAGGACAAGTATATATAGAAATGTATGAAAGAATTATATACAAAGACGCCCAAAAGACTGCAAAGAAATTGCTTCTGTTGTCTCAAACTCTAACAAGCGTCCTATTTTTAAACATACGTCTGGTGCTGGCTCTCTTGCTGGTGTTTGGATGGTTTTGATCTGCTTCTCTTTTGTATTTCCATGGTTTGATTGTCAATGAACTTGGAGAATTATTATTCAAAAAAACAATGCGTGTAGCTGAGAAATAATTAGCATGTTCTGCCATCTTTTCATTTGTTTTTTCTATTGTAACGCAAGAGAAATGTACTCTTCTCTTAAATTTTTCATAGGTTGGGCCAAAAAGATGTTTTTTTGTGTAGAAAGAATGATGACCCTATAATGGCATAATGTTGCAAAGGATCTGTGAAGTTCCCTCCAATTATTTATTTTTTACTTTTGCATGGAGAAAAATTATTATGAATTGTCTGGTCAAACCTTTGCGGAACTTCTTTCTCAGAGATAACAGATGGCTTCCGTGGTAAGAAATCTCTGCAGCAAAGAGACCCTCCTGCTTGGAGGGCATGGTATGTCTCTTTTGGCATTTACGGATCTTCGTCTAAACAGGTGCCTGCACATATATTTGTTCTTAAACATCAAAACATTGCAATGACAAAGAAGACTCTCTGTGCTTGATGCTTTCTGTAGCAAATGACCTTAACGTCTTCTGCTGTTTAATACATTCATATACAAAGCTGTATCGGCTTTATTCTGTTCACTAGGCCAAGCTGATTAGAATGGCTAAACTAAATCTGCATCCTGTAGCTAAAATGCTTGACCTGATTTGCAAGGGAGAAATATAACGGCTTGGGAAGTCTATGACGTTCTACTGGATCATACTGGTTGAGTTAGGACAGCAAGGGAGGCAGAAAAGGTGCCTCCAAGAAGCATTCTGATTGGGCAAAAATTTGCAGAATATCTAGAATGTCTATCTAGGAACTTGGCATGCCAACTCCATGATTTTTAAATATGAGTCAATGCAACTGATCTGTTCTCTGTGATATTCCCATCTTGAAAACAGCTATGAGATCTAATTAATGGACTCCATGTGGAGCAGTTGTGAATATGAAGCCATACTGTACCTGAAGGCTTTTGATGCTGAAGAAGATGTGTTATCAACTCCCAAAGCCTCTATTAGAACAGTAAACCCAATGTAGATAGGCATAAATGAAGCAAAGGACAAACAGCATAATTTACCTTTCAAGAGAACCTCTCCTTGTACCATCTATTACTGCTTTGAACTTGCATTCTGCTGAATTTGTGAGCAATTTCTGCACAGAACAGTTTTCTTCCTAAGAAAGAGGATTTCAATCCTTCAAAATGTTACTGAACCATTTTTTTCCTTGATGTCCCAATGTAGTTTTTAGCAGTTTCTAGTCATATTCCCGAGCATTTCCAAATCCAATTGTATGCAATAAAACAAACTGTTACAATAAAAATAAATAGTATTGTTAATCTCCCACTTCCCCATTAATCTAATCATACAATCAGTGAACATGGGTCTCTAAAAGTCCAAGGAACACAACCAGTTTGCAACCATATGATTGTCCATGAGCAATTTATGGTTCCTTGCTTTGTAAATTGCTTGCTATAATCCCATAACCAAAATGTCAGATATTCATGTTGGGCAATGTAAACTATTATTCCTTTGTCTATTGCTAACCTGGATTGGTTCAGTGTTTTTAATGGCTATTGTTACAGTTTCCTTCAGATCCTGCTTTTCTGCAGATGTTTTAGGTAGCTTATGTGGGGATCACTTTTTACTTCATCTCCACAACAATCTTGTAACACAAGTTGGGCTGAGAAACAATGTCACAAGTGAGTTTGCTGTGCAAAGAGTTGACTCAAACCTATTGTAGATCTTCCCATCCTAGTTCAATGCATCAGCAACTACACTAGGTTGCAGTCATTCCTCTTAAGGATCTGTAGCTTTTGGAACTTGTATGTCATTGTATGTCAATACTATTGTCATTCTCACTCACTGATCTAGGTCTCATCTACTCCTTCCAGGGCTCACCATATTTTGAAACCTGGAAACTAAGCCTCCCTCTTTGACTTTCAAAACTGGGTCTCTTGTAAATCCATACAACCTTCAACCCCACAATTCTTTCAAAACTTAGCTATTCCAAGTGGTCCCAAGTATGGTAGATTGACGGTGCTTTCATGTCTTATGACTATTAGTGTTACTGTTTTGTTCCTCCCAAATGTGTTGTTGGGCATTACTACTACTATTGTTGTTGTTCTGGTTGTTGTTGACCCCTTAGTCAGCCAGTTCCAGCAGAGAGGATTTAGAGGGGATGTGGTATTCTTTCCTCGTTATCGAGTCCTTCCCAAGGATCTGGGATAGCCAAGATGCTGTTGTTTAATGGCATTAACAGTATCATCACAGGATGTAAGCTGTTCCAAGGAAAGCCGCCTTTTGCAGTTGACCGATGGTGATTTGGTCAACGATGTTCAAGTGTTGCTCCTGATGGACTGAGATTGCTCCCAAGACGCCATCACTATTGTTGCTATCTTTGATTTCTTTTGCCACAATCATTCTGCTTCTATTTGTAGGTCTTTGTATTTTGTGACTTTCTATTCTGCTGTCTCCAGTTAGTGCCACATTCACTATCCAAAATTTTTGTCTTTGTTATAAACAGTTGTTAAATCTGGAACATTGTATCTTCTCCTCCTCCACCACTTCTCTTCTCCTTCTCCTCCTCCACCTTCTGCTTCTCCTCTTCTTCCTCTTCCTCCTCCTCTTCTGCCTTCTCCTTCTCCTCCTCTTTTTCTTCTTCCTTCTTCTCCTCCTCCTCTTCCTTCTCCTCTTTCTCCTCCTCCTCCTCCTGCTTCTCCTCCTGCTTCATAATTGAGGAGGCACACAAGTTAAATTGATCAGTCAGTCAATCTAACTATCTATCTACCCATTTGTCTGGATGAAATGCTTCTGTCTCTTATCCCAATGGGGGCATGGATGGATAATAGCTAATAGAGATCAGCACTGTTTTGACCCTCAGCTGTCTGCCTCTTGGCTTTCTCCTCCTTCTCCTTGCTTTCTTTCCGCTCCGTCTGGTCATCACTGGAGTCTTGGTGGCACAGTCCCTCTTCACTGCCTCCTGGCAAACTATCAAATCTGCTCTTTGTATGAGTGTCTTTGATGTTTGTGCTCCATTTCTTGACACAGCAGCTGGTGCATTTCTCTTTGCAGCTGCATCTGGCATCCGAGGTGCATAGGTACATCCCAGCAGGGACTACCAACACCATGGCACATATAACAACAATGATATGGATCACCTGCTGTCTCTGGTCCAATTCACTGTTGTCACTTCCTGTCACAAACACAATACACTGGCTCTTTGGAGGCACCTGCTTCTTCAGACTTATGCACACTTCATACTTGGTAGCAGGGAGCAAATCGTTAATGGAGTACGTCTTGATTCCAGGCCCAATATAAACAGTGTCTTTCTTAGCATCATCGTATTTGCCAAAATGAAGGGTATACCAGGTTTCTACTGGATTTTCAGCCACAGTATACCATTCCAGAGTAATTCCGTAGATTGTCTGCTTGACAATCTGCACATTGATGTAGGCCTTCTCATCTATGATGGGGGAAGAATAAGAGGATGTTGCTAGTTGAGGAGCCAGAATGGCCAGCACTGTAGTAGCCGAGGCGTTGCCAAGGAAGTTGGCAGCTGTACATGTATAATTCCCCTCGTCCATAAGATGGGCTGAAGGAATCACCAACTCTGACTTGAAAGACTCTTCGCTCATGTGAGTAACAGAAACTAGAGAAAGAAAGACAGAAAGAGAGTGGAATCAAGCAATGTAATGTTCTATGTTCAACTATAACAACCCTATGGGATGCATGAAAGCCATCCACAAAATTGGTTTGGGGCTGGGAAAAGGGACATCATGAAGATATTTGAGGGGTCCTTGGTGCTTCCTGAGCTTGGCTGTTTTCTTGCAGATGTTTCATTTCCCAAACTGGGTAACATCATAAATGTTAGATGAATATGTTTATTTTCCAGGTGTATTAGATGTGTACAACATAACTACCTGACTGTAAACAAGCAACCATTTTTGAAATCAGGTTGCTTGGTAAGAGAGAGCAGTAGCATACAAATGTAATAAATAAATAAACAATAAACAAAGGAAAGGGAAAAAAATCCATCCATAGCAAAAACAAGTTTCAGAGTATGGTGTGACTTGATTTAGTTTTTTGTGAAAAATTGTTTTTCTTTTTTTGTTTTGCTTGGTGCTAACATCTCTATGCTTCTCTTTTCCAACTAAATCGGACTGACTTCATCAACAAGGATTAAAAGGAGCAGAAAAAGCTACATCAGTTATAACAGAGTTGCGCTATGAGTGAGATGGGCAGTTTCTAAATATTATATATAAATTTTTTTTTTAAATGATGCTACCAATTAGAAGCAGATTCCCCAAAAGCTCTCTCTCAGAATGAGGTTTTCACAGCTCAGCAGAAATTTGTGACGATCATCTATATATCTATGAGAGGGAACCATCACTTGGCTACAGACTCCCTACAGATGGGACTCTCTTGACAAATTGGCTCCCAAGTAGGCCACCTCCTCCGAACATTACTGGATGGACAGATTCCTTTCTAAGTTAGCAGTCTTGAAAACAACCAAACCTCGATAGGAGATGGGCATTCCCAAATTTAGTTGGTCATACAGGTTTCACTCAGTGTCAAGGCTCCTGATACTTCTATTTACAGGAATTACATCTGGTTCTTATTCCTTTTTTGTCAACTTTTTTGTCAACCAGTGAGGTTTGTGTACCAATCTATTATGTCTGCTTATTTTAGCAATCTCCCATTTTAAAAAAAATCCAAATGAATTATAGTTATCGTTTGGGCTATCGATTGACAGTTGACAGTTGGGTGTGTGAATGTATGTACCCACATAATAATCATCCACACCCAGAATCAGGCATGATGGCTCAATGGCGGAATGACTCTTGAGAAACAGTCTCAGGTCCAGCAGTTCGAGCCCAGGCCCTGTGTGGCAGGCTGGGCTCCTGTCACTCACCTCAGCTTCTGTCCACCTAGCAGTTTGAAAGCCTGTTCTGTGCGAGTAGATAGATCACCAGATATATAAAGATGGATAACGTGATATTGCCTAATACATCTGTTTCTGCCTTTTGGCTTTTGATAATATTAAACATGTTTTCATGTTTTGAAAAAGCATGAGGGATACTGAAGAAAGAACAGGGTTTAAGTGTTCCTCAGCTAAATCAAATGAATTTCAGTTGGGGGCAATCATGATTTCCTTGTGCTTAATGACTGCAACTCAATACTGTTAAGGATGCTTAGTTCCTGTGATAAATATTATATACTGTGTCACAGCCAATGTTCAGAACAGACTTCAAAAGAAGAAGAAGAAGAAGAAGAAGAAGAAGAAGAAGAAGAAGAAGAAGAAGAAGAAGAAGAAGAAGAAGAAGAAGAAGAAGAAGAAGAAGAAGAAGAAGAAGAAGAAGAAGAAGAAGAAGAAGAAGAAGAAGAAGAAGAAGAAGAAGAAGAAGAAGAAAGCAGATGATATACTATGTATCAACTATCTACCGCAGTGATCAATGGTTCATCAACATGGAAAAAAACCAATTAAATCCAAACAGGGTCCTCTAAGTTGGAAATTTAGAAGTTAGTTTATTGTCTCAAACACTTTGTCTACATAAATCAGTCATGCCTATTCTTACAGGCAGCAATTTTACAAGGTCTTGGACAAGACTTTCCAGTACCTATGACTTCATTATTTTAACCATGGAGGACAAATGTTAAGTGTGGAATATTTTGTAAAGAAAAGTATCGATCTGATTAAGTTTTTGCCTTGAAGCCAGCATCCTGTGACTGACATTCTGATTTGAAGGGGTGGAAGGGAAGGATGTTATGTTGTGAAAAAACATTTATTAGGCAATAAATTATGGGATGCCAAAAAGGGAATGAGGCTCCGTAATATCATAATACATTGAATTTACTGTTCTTCTTCCTGTTGTTGTAGTGATAAAAATCAGTGGTATGTTATTAGATTGAGAAGACTCAGGCTTAAATCTGAGGTATCCACCAGGTTTTCTTATCTATGTTACAGGATTACTCTAAATATGAAATAGGGAAAACCACAGTTATGCTGTGAACTTGAACTTGAAAAAGCTCAAACGTAGCAAGGGGAAAGAAAAAAAACTGGGAAGGCAGGACATGTTATGTGTCCCAGTGATTAAGGATGTACAACTGATGGGACCACAAAAAAGGACCTTCCTGGGGGTGGCTCCTTCTCTATGGAGCATCATTCAACCCATGATACGAATGAGCCCCCATACTGCTATTATTCCAAAAGGCCCTAAAAACCTGGTTTGGTCAGCAGGGAGAGGGCTCAGAAATGAACATGGAGCTGATCCAGTTGAGTTGGGTTGAGAGGATGGGGTGGGATTCTTTATTGTTTTTTTTTAATGTGCTGGGTTTTTAAATGCTATAAGCCATTTAGAGTCACCTATACGTGAGTTGGGCAGCTATATAAATTGGTTTAATAAATGATAAACAAATAAAAATGAAAAGATCCTGGTAGAAGTATCTGTTACTTCTGACCTCATTCTAAAAGCAGACTTAGGGTGACTTCTACTTGTATGAAAATGGTTCAGGTTTCGGTTAGGCTTTGCGTTTAAGCATTGGCAACTCAAAAGTGATTTTTCAAGAGGCAACTGGACTTTCTGGTTTTTCTTGGAAGACATTTTGCTTCTCATCCAAGAAGCTTCTTCAGCTCCTCTTCAAAGAAAAAACAAGAAAGGACAGTTGCCTCTTGAAAAAGCACCTTTGGGACAACGATGAGCTGGATGACTGAGAACCTCCCTAGACATTGGCAACTCTGTTTCTCATTGAAGTAAAATAATTGATTTTCTCCAATTAATGAGGTGAATAAACCAGCCTAACTGGTATAGAGATTGATCACCAATGAGAAGAATTTCCAAGAAGAGGAAAGAATAATTCCTTTCCCAAATTCACAATTTAAATAAAATAAGAATATGTTACATTAAATATTTTAGCTTGGAATCACACTCACCATTAAACCCCCGTAAGTGTTTTAATGGATAGTTCCACCAAATCTTTGGAGAAGGGTTAGCTTTCACCAAACAAGTCAACATTGAATTTTCTCCGAGAAACACCGTAATATTTGGTTCGGAAGACGTCACAGAAGGTCTCCTGCAGCTGTTCAAGTCCACTTCATGGAAGTATTTGCCTGCCCTAGATTTAGGACTTGCACATGTTAAATAGGAATTGATGAGAACCATGGGTGGGCCTATAGAATTGATGAACTGGACAAACCCTCGCAGACGGCAGTCACAAATCCACGGGTTATCATGCAAAGACAAGACGGTACTAGAAACAGTTTCTGCTTTCTTCTCCAGTGGCTGGAGTTTTTGGAAGACAGGCCAATTATAGAACACTTCTTTGGAGATGACAGTAAGCTCATTGCAAGATAAGTCTAAGTAGGTCAACCTAGAAAGGTAGCGTAAAGCATGTTCTGGTAGGACGTCAATCTTGTTGCATTTCAGATCAAGGATTTCTAAAGCTGGTGTATCTTGGAACGCTGTCCATGGTACTGAACGCAACCGATTCCCTTGAATTCTCAGCTCCTTCAACTCCTTCAAGTGCTCAAGACTTTTTAGATGCATCACCGTGATGTTATTAAAATTAAGCCAGAGGTATTCCAAGGTGCTAACATTAGAGAAGGTGCCACGAAACAATTCGGCCAGCAAAGAATTTTCAATCCTGATTTTTTTGATATCTTGAGGGATCTCCTCTGGAATCTTTCTCAAAAATGTTGATACACAAAACAAATTTCTAAAAAATAAATCAGAAAATGGAACAATGTTGTGATGGGTAGCTTGCATTCATTTTTAATTCACTCTGTGTTATGTCATACAACCCAGTGGATTTTCACTTCCCTCACCCACTCCAGAATCCTAACATTGATATTGGTTATTCTTCATTTCCAAGTTATAAAACACAAACCATTATTTCTATAATATCCAAAATCAATATTACAGGAATAAATCACATAGATATATTTCAAGCCTATAATAATATACATCTGGGTTGAATCTGGCTGTTGGCAGGCAAACATTTCTGCTGAAAACCAAAGAATGCTGTATGCTGATCAATCATATCCACGTGTATTCAGTTTCCCCTTTTCTGTATATATTGAAATCTGGATGGGCTGTCAGCCTGAATATTTATTAATATACCCTTGATTTCATGATAAGCCTTGGCTGAATTTCCCCACAGAAAGTTATTCAATATTTTTTTAAAATATTTTTATTGTTTTCACATTTAAAACAAACAACACATAAAACAACAACACATATAAAAACAATGTATTTACAGGAAGTTATTCAATATTATATTGTTGTCAAATATTCTTACCTTCCAAGTGTGTCATTGAAACAGGAGCATCCAGTGACGCAATCTGAAGTTGCTGGATTTATCCCAGAGAAATAAAAAAGCAAAATAAAGGAAAACATGTAATTGGTGAGTTCCATCTTCTTCCCCAGTAAATCAATATGGTTTGGTTTTGCAACAGAGAGAATGAGCATCCCAAATCCTATTAGGTCTAATCTTTCTTAGCAGTAGGGCAAAACCGCTTCTGAAGGACTTGTGTGCAATGTGTTTCTGTGCAAGAGGTCTCTATTAAGCTTAGGTAACTTACTGCAGTACTAAAAGGAGAATATATTCTACTCAAAAAAGAAATTGAAATGTGTCACCAACCAAGACAGTCCTGGCAGTTAAGACAGAACAGAATAACAAAGTTGGAAGAAACCTTGGAGGTCTTCTAGTCCAACCACCTGCTCAAGCAGGAAACCGTAGCTTCGATTTATCAGAGAGTTTTCTGGGCAGCCATGCTGTTGTTGTTGTTGTTGTTTTTTTTGTTTTTGTTTAGATCTCTTGTTTTTCTTCTTCATTGGTATTGTACTAGACTGGGCTTTTATAATCTCACTTTTCAAAGTTTCCCAAGCTTTTTGGGTTGTTTTCCCCTTGAGGATTTTCATCCATGGAATCTTTTCCAAGCTCTCTCTTTTTTTGAAATCAGTTCTCTTAAAGTCCAAGACCACAGTTTGATTTTTTTTCCTATTCCTTGTGCTTTGCATACTGTTGACTACCAATGTTGAATCATCTCTCTCACATACCCTCATAAGGTTCCTGCAATTTGAACGCCTTTTATCATTTCATCTCTATTAGTGAGAACTGAGTTCAGTATGGCTGACCCTCTAGTTCCCTTCTCTGTCTTTTGGGAGACAAAGTTGTCTTGCTAGGTTTGTCAGGAACCTATTTGATCTCCCACTTGGTGCAGAGTGAGTCCTCCAGTCGATGTCAGGGTACTTAAAGTACCCCAATGCTATTGTGCTGTGCTTTCTACATACTTTAGTTAACTGATTAGCAAAAAGTTCATTTATTCCCTCTGTTTGGTTGGGTGGCCTGCAATATATACATACGGCAATTTTACCCGAAAAACTGCATGAGCTTGACTACCTTGTCACCAGCAGTAAAGCCTGACTCGAAGGTCAAAAGTGAAAAAAATAAAAATGATCAAAACCAGAATCTGAATGGAAGCAATAACATTGATATAGCCTACATTTATGTGGCCAGCCCAAGTCTTGACTTCTTGGTTCATAGTTGTTCTTCACAAATCATCCTATCAAATATTTGAAACAAAAAACAAATGAACAATAGGACTTCGGGCCAAGTTCATTGGTATTCCTCCCTGGAGGGGTGTGAAAGAAATTTGGGTTCCAATTGTGTATTATTGTTTTTTTTGTTGTTGTGGTTTTTAATTGTTCTTTGTTATTGCTTACTTGTCTGTTGACTGTACCCTGACCATAATCGCAGTTGTCCAAGATGGGCAGTATTCAGAGTGCAATAAATCTGATTGCTCCTTTTCTCCCTGACACACAGTTCATCAAGGCAAAACCGTCTCTCTCTGCAATTTGGTCTAACTGGCAAAGAATCACTGCTGGGACTCCTGTAGGGCTTCTATTGTGTCTGAGAAATCTCTTCCAACTGTATGCCTGCTATCTCATTAGGCAAGTATCTTTTGTATGTATTTGGTCAGCCCATAGGTCTATTAACCCTTAATGTGGCAGTTCACTGGGGATATTGATGAGTCTATGGAGATTCTTCATCATGCAGGGTATGGTTGTCCCAAAGGTGCTTTTATTCCAGTCCCCCACCCACCCAAAGCAACTGGACTTTGTCTAATGACCTCTAGAGACAGCAGCTATTATGAGCCCCATGTCTGAAATTCTTTTTTGTAATGTGTAAGTCGTGAAGGATTTGAAAGGAGATTTGAAAGGAACCATTTCACTGTGGCTTAAATAGGAACAATAACAAAAATGTTATTAAAATAATCCAGAAACCAAAATATACATTGTACCAATGGTAAATCTGCATCTCTCCGAAAAGAAATTGAAAACAAATCTGAACTTCTTAACCTGTAAAAAATATGAATGTAAAATAAGACACTCCAGGGGAAAAATCTCCATGGTTTTGCTGCCATCTACTGTCTTTTCTTTGATCTTTTCAGCAAAAGCCATGTTGAGGAAGGGAAAAGATTAGCCACATTGTTCCAAACCTCAGTGGAAATCAAAGTTTTTGTCTAAACCTGCTTTAATACAGGACCAAAACATTGGTTGGTTGGTTGGTTGGTTGGTTGGTTGGTTGGTTGGTTGGTTCGTGATAGATGGAGCGAAAGAGTGTCAGAACTGCCTCCTTCCCTTGGAACTATGCCTCGCTAGATGCCATAGGCTATAATGGGAGGGATCTGTGGGAAGAGGTGGGGAAATGGAAAGGGGCTCGTGTTGTCCCAATTGAGACATCCCAAGGCCATGGACCTGGGAATGGAAGGGAACATTGCTCCATCTATCCACCCCTCCCCCAGGGACAGTTACAGAAACATCTTTGAACGTGACTGGACAATGGGGAGATAACAAGGGAGGGTGGGGGTGGAATGAAAAAGGGAAAATTAATGATGGAGTCTTTGTGCACAAACTCTTAATTTTGGCGTTGCTTACTGTAACCACTTCGCTTTTAGTAAAAGTAATATTTTTGCTACAAATGAAGTGGAGAGTGTTTCTTTTCCTAAAAGACCAATCTGGGCCAAGTCTGGCCGAAAGAGAGGCAGGAAGAGAAATGGGGGTAGAGAGAGATGGGGAAAGAGGGAAAGGGAGGGGAGAGGGAGAAAGAGAAAGAGAGGGGGAGGGAAGACAGAAAGAAAGAAGGAGAGGGAGAGAAGAATAGAGGGGAGGTGAAGTAGAGGGGAGGGAGGGGGAGACAGAGAGAGAGAGAAAGAGAGAGAGAGAGAGAGAGAGAGGTGGTGGGAGGGAAAGAGACCGGGAGGGGAAGGGAGATTCCCAGAATTATAGAGCTTGAGATCTTTCAGACAAACAAACCTTTGGAAAGCATGAGTTCATGTTAGAAGCACGGGGGGGGGGGCTGCTTCCAGGTTAAAGTATTAGCCAGTGGCATCCCCTTGCCCAGGGGATGCTCGATTGGGGGCTCCTTTCATTTTCCCATTGATATGCCCACCAAAGTGGCACCTATCCATCTACTCACTCCCAAACTTCTAGGTCAGCAGGAGCTGGAGCTGGAGCAAATGGCAGGAACTCAGCTCTTCCTGCAGCAGCACTTGGTGGCAGCCTCAAATCCGATTCAAGAGTGGTGGGGGCTGACAGGCAACACTGACCCCTGGGTCTCAAACATGGGCTTTTTGACTGTCTCCTAACCACCTGAGCCACTATGCTCCTTCTTCCCTTTGAAATAATGGTCGAAGAAACAGGAGGGGAATCTCCTTTTCCTGTGGATATTCTAATTCACAATTCATACAGCAGCAGGATGGTGTCTTCATTCTTTATGTGGTGTTGTCACAATAGCAACTGTAATTAGAAAATAATCCTTTAGGCGTTGTATCCCATCTCCCCCCACCCTGCCTTAAACTTGGCTATTTCATTGCTGTTTAACCTTGAGCATGTCACCTTGTACTTTATAAGGAAAACCAGAAATGGCCATAGTAGGGAGAGACTTCAGTTCGGTCTCTTTGCAGCCTGCTTTGGACCTAGGTAGATATTGTTACCTACAGAGTGAATATGATAATCCTAGTTCACAGCACTTTGAAACACAAAGAATCCTGCCAATATTCTGAGGGTTCTTCATGCCTCTCTCCCTGTGAATCCGAGCTTTGGCATTGGTTATTGATTTGGTGGGACCACAAATGTTGGGGTGTATGTGTGTTGAAGGACAATCAGCTGTAGGTCCAAAATAAGCAGTAGATTAGGGTCTTGGAGATAATTTCTTCAGGCTCTCAACCCCATTCCTTGCTATCTCTGTTTGCCCTCTACCAACCTAATGATGCCAATGGGTGCCTCCACAGCAGCCTTTCTGTGAGAGAATCTCTGGTGCTTACCCACAATTTCAAATGTATCCACCAGCCAAAGTCCTGGGCATTAGAACCATCTACTGTAAATGGTCAACCTATTCAATAACAAAATGCTGACATTCATAAGAAATTCAGACTATCAGTCATGCCATGAGCAAAATCTTAAGCGGTATCACGGTTTAATAAAATGTCAACTTGAATTGCAATTTCATAGGCAGTTCTCATTATAAAGCATATGCATCAGATTCAGTTGAAATCCCATGTTCTGTTTAATTTCTTTTTTTAAAAAAAAACCATCCCTATATTACTCCCTCAGACTCATCAATTAATAAAGGAAAACCACCTGCATAGATAGAGTTGACCAAATAGTAGTGCCTCCAAATGATGGAACAGTGCTTCACGCTCTCCAAAGGCGGAGCATGCCAGGGAGCAACTAAATGTCACCCATCCCAGTTACACTTAAAAAAAAAAAGCCAAGGTTGATCGATGTTTTCAAGGAACAACTGACATTCTTTAGCTAGACCAAAGTCATGACTGTCAAAAAAACCCAGAGGAATGGGTCCTGTTTTGTTTTTCCACTGATAGATGAATTGTTGAGTCGGGTATGTTGAAGCAGAATCATAACAGAGATGGCTGCTTGATCTCTGAGGGATTGACAAGGCACTCAATCTTCATACACTTTTATTATTATTATTATTATTTTCAGGTCAGAAACAGCCAACGTTTCCATGAATCCTGGTTAGAAGAAGTAGAAATGGTCCTGAAGGACATCAAGAAGAACCACTACCAAGATCTGATAAAAAGACTGGTTTGAGGAGCTATCTTCTCAAGTGGTGGGCCTATCCAGGCTCACACCAAAATCACACGAAGAAGGGGGAGCACATTTGGACTGGCAAGATTTTTTGGGGTGGTTATTACAATAGAAGTATTCTTCAGCTACAAAGCTTTGGCTTCTTAGTCTGGTCAATTTAATAAGGGTGACACCTGGCCTATAACAGAGAAAATGAAGTGAGTGCTCTGAATTTCAACCTCATCTTTATACATCTTGTCTAGGTAACATCATCAGTGCACCGCCTAATCTGGTAACAAGTGTTTGTTGGGAAACAATTTTTTGGTTTGTCTCTGGAGATTTTCAATCATCCAGTTTCGTGGTTTTATCCCAAAGCTGCCTTTCCAAAAGGCACCTGGACTTTCTGGACTGAAGAAGCTTCTTGGATGAGAAGCAAAAATGTGTTCAAGGGGGGTTGGGAGAACCAAGTCCAGTTGCCTTTAAAAAAAAAAAACCTTTGGGATTGGTTTTAACATCTTTGCAATATTTTTATTGGATGTAGATGTGGTTTTATCTCTCGGTTGTGAGCAGCCCAGAGTTTGGTGCAAGAAGAGTGGCTATATAAATGTATTCAATAAACAGTCACTGGAACAGCGGGAACCCAAAAGTTTGTGTCGGAGCTAAAGAGATTCTCTACTAACATGTAACGGACTTCAAAACTGAGTGAGGACAAGACACCATAATATACATCAGCTTCAACATATATATGTAAACACTTTTCTTTATTGATCTGAATTCATTTTGCCAAAAGGAAAAAATTGGTCTAAGATGCCAGATGGGTATGTATGATATTTCAGTATCCAGCTGGCTTCTTTCCCTCTGATCCTTTAGATCCTTTTTAGCAACACACAACATTTAGAAACTGGTGGGGATAAAACAATGTGGAAGAGAACTTGAATTTACATCCGAATTCCAGTCCTAAAAATGCCATTAGTATCACTCTCACACAAAAGTAACTCCCTTCCACACACACAAATGCAGCCTTACTCAGCCTTCACGTCCTTAAGGCTTTGATTTAAAATCTACTTCCTTGCTGAAATTTACAGAACATATAAACAAGTACCTCCTGCTTCTTCATTTTCTCTTCTCTCCTTCTTGGTTTCATGGTCTCATTTATTTATTTGTTTGTTTGTTTGTTTAAAAAACCCTGTTCTTCCATAGTATATCAATGGAGCTGTTTTTGGATTATTGGAATCTCAGAATCAAAGGGGGGAAACTTGCTCATAATATAGTTACACTACTACTGAGATTTTAACTTAAAAAAGAACTTCAGTAAAGCTATCCATTGTGTTTTGGTATAAAACATGCATGTGTGGCATGAGAGACTTCAGGCAAAAGAGGGATTGCCAAATGGAAAGACAGAATTACACTCGTCAAGTTGGGAAGAAAACAGTATCAGCAGAAGTACTCGTTCAGCTGTCCATCTGCCTTTGCAACTGCTTCAGAGTCCACACTGGATCTTGAAGAGAGTAACCTATTAGACTCATCAGGGATGTGGTGAGTCAAGTATTCTCCTCCTCTCATCTCCTTCATTTTGGTTCCTGGAGAGATGGCTTCAAACGTGACGTAAGAATCCTGAATGTCCTTGGGCTTCTGAACAAAGTATTTCCTGCAGCGTCTCTTCAGGGTCCCACAACAAACCACCAGGGTGAGAGGGACGGCGATGACACAAGCCACACTGATGACCACTACGTTGATCAGTTTTTGAGTTCCACCCGCACTGGCGACTTCGTCTGTTGAGAAAATGATGCACTGTTCCTTCTTGGGTATGAGTCCCTTTTCGCAGACGCATGCGATGTATTTGGTCTTGGGCATCAAACCGTTGATGGTGGTCCTGGTCTTCTTGGGCTCCACGTTGATCCTGTGCATGTCCCTTTCTCCAAAGATGGCATAAAGAATGCTGAATGTGGTGCTATTGTTGGCCTGAGGAGCTTTCCAAGCCAAGGAGACACTATGATCGGTGTCTCCAGTTACTCTGACTGACCTCACCAGGCATTTGGGTTCTTGGTTAGTAGTGGGCAGACTAGCTAAAATATTTTTGGAGTCGCTTTTCATATTTAGGGCCTGATCTCGAAGCACCAGATTCCTCTCTGTGTTGGCCTGACCCGAAATAATGCGCAAAGTTGGAAAAGTTGAAGTTGCCGTGATGTGTCCTCCTACCAAATTGTCTTTGTAAGCTGCCGTTTCTATCCCCTTGGTGTGTCCTTTCCACACTTCTTTCAGATCTGCCCCAGGATCCTCTATGCTCTTAGAGTCGGTGACAATCAAGGAGATAAAAGCTTCCATGGCTCCAAGAAAGTTTGCAGCCTTGCAGATGTATTCTCCAGAATCAAGGTAAGAGACAACCGATAGTTCTAAAATAGACCATCTTATTCCATCACTGGAAATTTCTTGATGTACTAGAGAGAGAAGAGATAAAAGTTGCAAAAATAAACTTTTGGAAGATATTGTATTTCATGGCTTACATTTCCAAAGAATTTATTTTTAATGGTATTTGTATTTTTATTGTCCTTTTTCTTTTAGGGGATTATTTCACTTAGTTATGAGCTAACTGATTCAAATATTTCTAATGGTGTAGTTTGGAAAAATGCAATCAATTAAGAACAGCTTTTTCAAGGTCTACTTATTTAATCTATTATATTTATATTGTATGGAAAGGGACAGAGATAGTGTAGAAAATGAGATCGTGAAGCATCTTAGATTCAAAATCAAAAATGTGTTTTGGAGCAAAATAGATATATCTGTGTAACATTGATCTGAATTTTTTTAAAGCAAATGCATATTTTCATGGAATTAATTTGCAGCTATAGTTCTCCTTCCTGGAAAAAGATGGAACTGCTGTAAGGCCAATCCTTGGAGCATGTCCTCACATATTACAGCCTCTCCTCCTCCTCCTCCTCATAATCCTGACACATTTCTAAAACATATTTTGAAAAGTTGTTTTAGCATCCAGAATTTGTCAGGAATATACAGATAGTGCTCAACTTATGACCATTCATTTAATGATGTTTCAAAGTTACGACAGGCTCAGAAAAAAAAAAGTGTTTCGCTACCAGCCCTGCAGCCCCATGATTGCAATTGGGGGACTTGGCAATCAGAGGGCATTTACAATCGGATGCAGCCTCCAGAGGCCATGAGTGGGTATTCTGAACCCTAAGACCCTTTTTGACAAACGCTGAATGTTAAGATAACCTTTCGGAATATGTTTTGCAGTCGGGTTTCCTGCAAAGTCCATCTGGGGAGCTAGATTTGCTTAATGACCATGTGGTTCACGTGATAATGGTGGTGGTTCACTTTACAACCAATGTGGAAATGGTTCTAAAAATCGTGCCCAGTCATTACAACCGCACCAATGTATGACTGAAATTCCAGCCCCAGCTGCGATCGTGAGTGAAGGGCCACCTGCAGTTGTTTTGTCCGGTGCCCAACGGTTAGAATTGCTTCCCTCTGCCCTTAGCTCAGGCAGATGGGAGGGGAGGGGAGAACCCACCTGTTTTGTTGAAGGGCTTCCCATCAGCTCTTCTCCAGCTCAGTTCTGGGACGGGGACCCCTGTGGCCCCACACCGCAGCAGAACGGTGCTTCCCAGGATGCTCTTCACTTTGGCCATGGAGGGGTGGACTATGGGGCTCTGGCACTTCCTCAGCTCCACTTGACTGAAGAAAATTCTGGTCTGCTTCTCAGGGCTGAAACATCTCAGCTTTGGCTCAATGAAGGCTACGTTGGGGGACTGGAAGTTGAGGAAGTGGGCCATTTCATAGACACTGCAGTCACAGGTCCACGGGTTGTCCTGAAGGCCTAGGAAGAGAAAGGAGGGTCAACCATTGGGAATGAGACCCCTCGCCATAGCCAACTCGCTGCAGCCAGCTTGCTCCAGGACAATTTAACAATTCAATGTAATTATTCCAAATAAAATAAAATAAAATGATTTTAATGTTTGTCATTCACATTTCATGTTGTCATTCCTCCTTTTGCCTTCTTTCTTTAACGATTCTATCACAGGAGGCCATGGCGAATTGCCATGGACACAGTTCAAGCATGACATCATCAAAAGGGACCCTCAGCGGCTCTAGGAGCCCTGGGAACCCTCGGGGGAATTCTTCTCCCTGGTGCCTCTTTTCCCTTGATCCCAAAGGGCCCCCTTCAGTGTCTGCAGATGTGCAACAAAAAGATTTGCTGTTCAATTACTGAAGCATCGCTTGATCCTTCCACCCAGAGGCTGTGGGGAAGGACACCGGCTGCAGAGCCTTTTCCGCTGTGGCCCTGATCCTGTGGAACCCCCTGCCACTGGAGTGGAGAGCTGCTCTCCTCTTTTGGATATCAGAAGGAAAGCAAAACTCGGGTCTGTTGGTTGACTTTGAGCCCTAATGGGGGGGGGCAATCCCCACTGGACCTGGTCGATGGGATAAGAAGACCTCGTCCCCTGGCTGTCCCTCTCTTAGTCTAGGTGTTTTGCATAGTTTTAAATTTTTAATTCTCATGCTTTTAATATTATAATTATTTTCTATTTGTCTTTTTATTACCTGTAAGCCACACAGAATTGCCTTACAGTGGAGATGATGGCATAAAAAGTAAGTAAGTAAGAAGGGAAGGGAAGGGAAGGGAAGGGAAAGGGAAGGGAAGGGAAGGGAAGGGAAGGAAGGAAGGAAGGAAGGAAGGAAGGAAGGAAGGAAGGAAGGAAGGAAGGAAGGAAGGAAGAAAGAAAGAAAGAAAGAAAGAAAGAAAGAAAGAAAGAAAGAAAGAAAGAAAGAAAGAAAGAAAGAAAGAAAGAAAGAAAGAAAGAAAGAAAGAAAGAAAGAAAGAATCTTTGAAATAGAAATTCATTGAAGCATGGCTATTTAGAAAGGATCCGAACTGAATTTCAGTAGGAACTCATAACAAAACATTGTGGCTTCAGACAAAGCTCTTATTAGGGTTTGTCGTGAAGTCAACAGACGTTCAAATTGGATCTGGCATTTTGGTCCACCTACCAAGTCCTTCCCAAAGACCCAGGCTAGGCAGATGGGGATGTTTGATGATGTTACAGGTATCATTGAAGGATAGGAAATGGTCCAAGTCAATAATAATAATAATTGTGCAGTTGGCCAGAGATTTAAACTGGATTTGGCATTTTTATCCTTATTAGGCAAATTTGCAAATATATATTTTTATTAAAAGGTCATCCCAGGGCCAAAGGTGATCGGTTAGGCAATGGACCAGGAAGTGCTGGCTTCACTTGGATGAATGTACACAGAAGGTAACCTGGCAAAAATCCCATTTTCTGGCCAGATAGAGCCAAATAAAAGTTTTATGGCTTTTTTCATCACAGAATGACTATATATCTCCAAGAATAGTTGAAGGCAATGATCGGTCGGTAGCTCTCTAATAATATACCAGAGATCAGAAAGTATTTTCTCAAAGTTAACAATAGCAACAACCCAATAGCTTCTCTCTCACTCCATTTCCTATGATGTTACTGAAACCAAATAAACTTGAGCCAATCAGAAGGGAATAACTGGGAGCTCCATCTAATGCTGAAACAAATGATTGAACTCTAAGTCTGCATTCTGAACTGGTAGACGACGAAGATCTAATAAGGAAAACCAAAACGGAGGATCCTTGGCGCTCTCTGCGTTTGGTGGCTTCCTTGCGTACCACTCAACCTAGGTGACCTCACCAGTGCTCCGAGCTACAAATATTCTCTTTATTTTAAACCAAAAGACAGGTAGTGCTCGCTTAACAGTGGTAATTGGGACCAGTGACTCCGTCACTAAATGATGCGATCACAAAGCTCCATGTCATGTGACACACCAAGTGACAGTAACAATCCTAGAGCACTTCTGGTGAAACGATGGCCAGCTGATTAGGGGGCTGGAGGCTGAAACCAGGGGTGGGTTTCTACAGGTTCTGTCCACCTCTTTAGAACCAGTAGCTCTGAAGAGCAGCAGACATAGAACCGGTTCTATGTGTGCTGATGTTTTTGCCCACCCGCCTGCCCGGGCTCTTACCTGACCTTTATTTCCTGCTTTTTCAACCTCAGCTGCTTTGCACAGCACAGCTGTGGTTGAAAAAGCAGGAAAAAAAGGCTTTTTCAAATGCTGAGCACCCGCACACAGAGATGCTCAGCTGTCCAGGCACCAGGCTGATGATGATTTACAGGCGAACGCAATGTGCAGGGAAGCACATCATAAATCACCGAACCTCGTAAATCACCGAACCGGTAATTAACCCTGTCGGATCCAACCCCTGGCTGAAACATACGATGAACGGTTGCAGAACTGGGCCTGGCTAGTCTAGGGAAGAGAAGGACCAGGGGAGACAGAAGAGCAGTCTTCCAAGATTTGAGGGGCTGCCACAGAGAGGAGGGGGTCAACCTGTTTTCCAAGGCACCTGAAGGCCAGACAAGGAATAATGGATGGAAACTCAACAAGGAGAAATTCAATCTGGAAATAAGGAGAAATTCTTTTCTATTGCTAATTCTGTTCTGTTTAATATTGACTACACACCCAGGGAAGGATGAAACAGGTGCCCTTCTCTGCGGATAAATCATTCTTACTCTTGTAGGCTCGAATGAAAATTTGTGTTTGAATGTATGAATGTCACACCTTTTAAAAAGAGAGAGGGAGAGGGAGGGAAGGAGGGAGGGAGGGAGAGAGAGAGAGAGACAGAGAGAGAGAGACACACACACAGAGAGAGAGAGAATAAAGGGTCTATTTGCATTTTTTACCACTCAGAAGCCAGTTGGCTTAACAACCATATCTGACTTACTCTTAATAAGGTAGCATTTTTGACAGCATCCAAAACCGGCATGTTAGAGTTACAGAGTTTAACAGCTAACAAATTCTCCTCATTTGCTACCCATCATCAACATCTGCTATGAAGGCAGTTGCAGAAGGGGTTGAATTGGATATCATGAATGAAATCCCACAGCTCCTTTGGAACCGTGATGGCTTTATAGGTCTTCCATGGATTCCAAGGAAAACAAATTCAACTAGCTTCTTTCGGATCAAACCCAAGGATCCACGACCAAGGATCATGTAGGCAGAGATTACTTTTTTTTTACCCAACCCCAAATGTCTTACCTAGGATGATCTTGGGATTGTCGTTAAGGAAGTATGGGACAGCTTGGAGATTTGACCAGACCACGATAAGTTCTTGAGGGAGCTTCATCAGTTTATTGCTTGAGACATCTAGATAAGAGATGTTCCGGATATACTGAGCAGCATGAGAGGGGATGGTGGCGATCTGATTATTATGCAAATCCAGCAACCTCAACTGAGGCATGTTGGAAAGAGTTTCCCATGGAAAGGAAGTGAGGACATTGCCTGCCAGTCTGAGCTCCTGAAGCTGGTACAGGCCCCTAAAGTTACTCACTCGGAGGCTCGCCAAGGCATTGTAGGGCATCCAGAGGAACTCCAGCTTGTGAAGAGAATGAAAAGACTCCCCGGGAACTCTTCGGATTGCTGTTTTTTCTATCCTAAGTTTGAAAGTGTCTCCTGGGAAATTGACAGGTGAAAGGGTCATCTCCGGGTCATTGCACAGAATAGCCCTGCTGGGGAAAAAAAGATTTGTTGAAATTATACATGAAACATGTAGGAGATGACCAGGCTGAGCCTTAGGGAGGGGTCAAACGTGCCATCAGTCCAGCCCTTGAATTCCACTGACTCTTCTCTACCACCTATTTGCTTTGACCATTAGTAGTTCAGATTCTTGTAAAGAGAATAAGTTTGCAATAAACCTTTATATTCATTTGAACTGCCTGGACTTTCCCTCACATGACAGAACACTTGTAACCTCCAGTTTTAATTGTGGGTGTATTTTGTTGTCTTTTCCCAGGCTTCCCTTACTATAAAACCTGGAACTCTGATGGCACAGTGGTTAGAATGCAGAACTGCAACTAACTTACTGCCCACTGCCAACAGTTTGATCCTGACCAGCTCAAGGTTGACTCAGCCTTCCCTCCTTCCAAGGTGAGTAAAATGAGGATCCAGATTGTTGGGGGCAAGAGGCTGACTCTGTAAACCACTTAGAGAGGGCTGTAAAAAGGACTATGAAGTGGTATATAAGTCTAAGGGCTATTGCTATTTTGCTATCTATCCTGTAATTTTCCATAAATGAGTTCACGGTCATTTAGTATGTTTCTGATCGATTTTTGGCTGAACTTCTGCTTTGTCAGTCTTGAAATGTCTTCCTTTTCAACCATGGCTTTCAGAGGTTCATGGGATGTCCAAAAAGTTGAAAAACCCTATGCTCTTGGCTCTGTGGAAGACCCTGAAGAGCTGACTCTTACTCAGGTGCTGAGCCAGGACATGAGTTGAGCCCAAAACTTATCTACTTGGTTGGAGAGCTTGGCTGGCTGGGGAATTCTGGAAGTTGAAGTCCACCCATCTCAAAGTGGCCAAGGCTGAGAAACAACTGTCCTAGACTAACCAATTTCTACATTAGTACATAACAAAAGCACGTTTACATAACCCTCTGGCTTATCCACAAGGAAGGTAATGCCACCGTCCAGAACATTTTACTTCAGTAGATGCTTTTGAGGGGTCAAAGATTCTTCCTGCAGGTTAAGCATTGGAGATCTGTCCTTTCATCCTTTTTATTTTACTGGGAATGGGAGTGTGTGTTGGTTTGTGTTTGAGACATACTGTAGATGTTGATAAAATCAAAAGGTGCAGAGGTATGACAAGACTTAAACAAAAATTGTTTAAATGAGCTGTTTTTAGTTGATTCTACCCAAACCATCTCATTTGTGCTGACCGTGCCTCTTTCAAAAAATAATTTGACATACACTCCCAAACATTACATAAAATACACAAATCTTGCTTGGTTTAAGCAATCTTTCTGACTATAAAGTCATGCTGGTGGTGTTGTTGATACTTTCAGAGACAACAGGCTTTGTTTTGAAGTGAAATTTTAGTCAAAATCTATATGTATTTTTTCAAATAAACTTAAACTCATCCTGTGTTTTTAATGGGTTTCAGGGGGGGCAGACAATTTTTCAGGGCCTGAAGTGAAATTTTATGTCATAGTTTCCCCAAAGAAACACAACCAGCTGAAGAACTAGTAGAATATACTCTCCATGTACATTGTTTCAAATTTCTAAAATTCTGATGATTATTCTTTTAATATTTTTAGTTATGTTCATTGTTACACAGCTCAGTGTTGATCACTTTCCCTCTAATATTGTGTAACGTTGATTATATTGTTTCTGACTTAGCGTAAAAGTCCATCAAATGGCATTTCAGAAATCAGATTATGCTGTTCTCTCTTGTTAATCCCACAGCACACGGAAGTCCTGGAGCCCGTAGGAAACAATGGGGGAAACAACTCAAATGCTGAAGTGACTCTACTCTTCCACCAAGAAGAATCTGCCCAGAAAACCTTCGTGGCACCCATCAAGAAAAAATAGAGCGGTTTTACCTGGCTCTCATCCTTTCATTGATACTGTAGAACGAGCAGCTGCACTGAGAAGGGCAAAAACAGAGCATCCAAGGCAGGCTCCCAAAGGTCAGGCAGCAAAGGAAGCCCACCGTGACCCACATCATGATCCAATCGTGAGTAAGGCATCCAACTCCTGGTCAGAAAGGCTGCGGTTTTTCCCTGATCGCATCCATGGAGCCCTTCACATTGCCTCCCTTTCCTTTCTTGCACTGATCTCCCAGCCTCCTCCTGCTGAAGTCACCAGATAAAACTGGATAGGCAGGGGATTAAGAATGAGGCTATTTGCACAGAGATGCTTAGGGCTTCCTAGCACGACCAGCCCTCCCCCCCCTCTCTCTCTGGATCATTTCAAAACAACATTTAGGAGGTCAGCTTTTGCAGATGGAGGTTTTCTTCTTCTTCTTCTTCTTCTTCTTCTTCTTCTTCTTCTTCTTCTTCTTCTTCTTCTTCTTCTTCTTCTTCTTCTTCTTCTTCTTCTTCTTCTTCTTCTTCTTCTTCTTCTTCTTCAGCTGTGCATAATTTGAACGATGGGAAGCAGGAATTGGAAAAGATTGTTACCATACAATAGATACAGAGCAGGATGCTGAGACCCTGGAACGAGGGCAGAGAGGAGCAACAAAGAGGACAAAGGGTCTAGTAGCTAAATCATATAATGAATGACTTAGGGGAACTGAGGGAACTAGCTATGCTTTGCCTAGTGAAGAGGAGGCTTAGGGGTGACCTGATCGTCTCTTTCTGGTACTTGAAGGGCCATCCCAGGAAAGAGGGAATCGGTTTATTCTGCAAAGCACTTGGAGACAGGACCCAACCCCACCCCAAAGACCCCAAAGGTATGTTTTCAAAAGGCAACTGGATTTTGTTTTTCCAGTTTCCTTTTGAAAAAGCACTTTTGGGACAACTATGACTGAGAATCTCCATAGACGGGAAGCAGTGGGGTGGAAGCTGATCAGAGGGAGAGCTAACTTGGAAATAGAAGGCATTTCCTGACAGTGAGAACTGTCCTCCCGGAGTTGCAGGTGCTCCATTGCTGGAGGTTTTCAAGAAAAGATTGGACAGCATTTGCCAGGGATGATATGAGGCCTCTTGCCTTGAGTAAGGCCTCCAAGGTCTTTCCCAATCCTCTCATTCTATGCTCTATGTTTTCAAACAGGACCGGTGGCTGTGAAGAACCTGTATCACAGGCTAATGCAAAAAGATGTTCATAAAAATGGATAAGTGAGATCTCAGATGTAATTCGTTTTCCAGAGTTTTTGTTCTTAATTCTGATGCTCACATAAGCATCAGAACTCTGCTTAATTTGCCAGAACCTTTTCCCAAGATTTTCCACAAGTCTCCTAGGCAAGACTCTATTGGGACCATCTCTGGTTAGATCTTCAAGTTGGTTCGACTAGACGGTACCATTTAGTCGTGGGAATAATAATAGTTATGGACTGTCATGATTATTAAGGCTGAACCAGAAACTCCTCAAGGAAGTAAGATGTTTTGGGATGCAAAGAAACAAAGCAATCTCAAACACAATTCATAATCCTCCAATAAACTACATTTTGTGATCTATCATCTGCAGAATCACCACCAAAATTCTCCAACACTTGAAAGACCTGCATCCCCCCAAATATTGCTGAGACAATAGCTCCCATTGGTCAGGCCAATCAGATGGAGTAAACAGTTCAGTAAATTCTAAAGTACCCCTGATTGTGGTGGAATGTAGTCTAGATTCCCAGGAGAGAGGGGCTGCATTCCAGAGGAGCAAGAGACAGCAAAGTTTAGATAGTTTGGTTGGGAGGAAGAGACTTAAGACAACTCCACCTTAGAAGTTCTCAGAGCACATCCCTATTGATACAAGTAGTTGCTTTAATTTGGCAAGATTCTGTCTATAAATAAGGAATAATAAAGGAAACTACTTTGGCATAACAACATACCTTGGTTTTGTAGCCTGGCAAAGACTCTTTATACTCTATAGGCATATAGGAATTGCCATTAGTGGGCATTGTTTCCATTGTCAAAGGAAAACCCTTCCTCATCTTAGACTACATTAAACAAGTATGTTTGAGATCCTCTACCTGTCAGTGTAGAAGCACGACCACCTTAGTCAGCAGTGGAAGAAAAATAGAATAGGTTTGGTAAGACCTTTTGTGACAAACACATCACATTAAGAGGCAAAAGCTTTCTGATGAAGTAATCTGCAGCTCCCTTCAGCTTATTTACCGGTTTGCACTTCATATTTTCTTTTGCATTTGCTAATAAAAGAGCTTGTTACACAAGAGAAACAGAAGGATATTAGCACATCAGGGATTAACTTTTCTGGCAAGGAATTATACAATGAATGAAAAAGGATTGTTAATTACATTCCTTGCCAAAAACACAAGGAAGAATCTGATGAAATGGACAGCAATGTGCTCATTTGTGTTCTGATTTGTTGTGAGTCAACATTAAAAAACACCTCTTACTGGTAAACTAAACAAGCCCAACACTTTAATTCAGTTCTCATCTGCTGGTGAATAGCAATTCCTAGCTTTGTTGTACAAACCCTTGTCTAGCTGATGATTCTGAATTTTGTCCAAAACTAGAGACCCTCCGTCATCACATTCAGTGGCTCACAGAAAAGAAAATATGTCTTTTCATATTTCTTTTCAATAGAAAATCCCAACTCTGTTAAAACTTGTGGGATTTATGGATTACGTTATAAGAGGAGACATTGTAGATAAACAGGAGGAGGAGGAGGAGGAGGAGGAGGAGGAGGAGGGGAGGAGGAGGAGGAGGAGGAGGAGGAGGAGGAGGAGGAGGAGGAGACTCATGTTGAGAGCTAAAAACCAGGGAGGAGTCTGCAAAGCATCTTTTCAGACTAACGCATTTATTAATAATTATGAAGGAAGATTTTGCAAACCTCATAGGGATTGGAGAACATTTTCCAAGGCACCAAGATGCTCACCAACCTGCCTATCCCAGATGGTTCCCCTTAGATCTTTTCAGAAAATTGGTTTCAGCCACAACTGGCAGTCCTGCAAATGAGCCTTTTATCTGCTATTACATTTTATTTTTCTGTCTAGATCACCCTGATAGGAAGGTCTCAAAAATCCAGGGTTATCTCCCTTCGCAGCCAATGTGGCATTTTCACTTCACATTCCATTCTCTTTCAGCAGCTTTGAGCCCTAAGAAGCTTAAGGGGATTGATAGAACAGCTCACATCACATGCTCTGGCTTTGCTTAGCGTAAGAATTTTGTGCAAAAATAAAACAAATGCTCCGATTGTGGACTTTATGGGGGGGGTTTATTGATTTCTTGCTACCACACTTTATTCTTCTCATATCTGCCAGGTAGATTTCCTTGAAGAGAAAGAAGAATGGAGCAGCTTAGATCCTGCAGCAATACCTTTAACACCATCCTATAACCACACCTGCCTATCCTGGGTCTTTGGGGAGGACTCGGTAGGTGGACAAAATGCCAAGTCCAATCCAAACATCTGGCTGATCATGCAACCAAACTGTATAATGGTGGGACTACAAAATAGACAAAGTTATAGTAAAGGCTGCATTAACAGAGGGATAGAATCAAGAGCGCATGAAGTGATAAAACCACTTTATAAGGCTTTGGTAAGACCACACTTGGAATCCTGCATTCAGTTTTGGGTGCCACAATATTAAAAAAAAAAAAAAAATGTGCAGAGAAGAGCAAATAAGATGATTTTAAGGGACTGGAGGTTAAAATATATGATGAACAGTTGCTGGAATTGGATAGGTCTAGTTTAATGAAAAGAAGGACATGATAGCAGTCTTCCCATATTTGAGGGGCTGCCCCAAAGAAGAGGGGGGGTCAACTCATTATCCAAAGCACCGGAAGGCAGGACAAGAAGCAATGGCTGGAAACTCATCAAGGAGAGAAGCAACCTGAAACTAAGGAGAAATTTTCTGACAGTGAGAACAATTAATCAATGGAACGACTTGTCTTCAGAAGTTGTAGATGCTCTAATACTGGAGGTTCTCAAGAATAGATTGGACAATCATTTGTCCGGAATGTAATAAAGTCTTCTTCATGAGTAGATGGTTGGATTAGAAGACCTCCAAGGTTCCTTTCAACTCTGCTTTTCTGTTAAGGGGAAAACAACACCCCCACCAAAAGTAGGGCAAACTACTATATATAAACAAGGGTCAAACTCAATACACAAGTACTGATGATGTTACCTAGTTGGGTAATGAAAGCTCTCCAAGCAAATAACCAAGCTCAGACAGCACCAAAGACTCCAAAGCATATACTGGCTTTGCTAGGAAACCTCCTTTTCTCCTTTGTTCCCTGGATTAGTGATTTAATCATATTTGTTTATTTCTAGTGACCCCCTAATCACATAGTATTTGCTTTGGCCATCATTCTTGTATTCTTTAGTTCTTTTTCTCCCCAGAATTAGCCGGGTTCATTCTTAAAACTTGTCTCCACAAAAGGCTTCTTGTGATTGCACAGAATGTTTCCTTTTGCATTAGGCGGTTCCAGGCATGGGAGGAAATAAGAGGAAGAATTTTTCAGGGCTTGTTGGGTTAGGATTAACACACAAAGCTTTTCTGTGAGGATTTCCACGTGGCCGGGCCCTTTAAGAAGGTAAGATTTGTAGGTGATTGGATTGAAGAAAGAAAATTCAGGACAAAGAATTGACCGAGGCCGTTAGCTGGGGAAATCTAGACCTTGGAGAGGGACTAGGCTCTTTTCCTTTTTCATTGCAAACATGGTTAATTTGGCGTATCCTATTCCTGATGGTTTCACTGAAAGTGAAGTCTTCACCATTGGCACAATCCTGTTGGTTGAAGGTAAGATGGGCTGCTTTGAAGAGTCAGGTGGATGTTTCTGCCAGTCTAGGCCATGTCAGGTTTTAAGGATGGAACAAGGAAGAATTTGACACAGAGATGACACACGTGCTTTGACTCTCTCTCTCTTTCCTATGGATACTCCCAAGCCTCCAGTCTGGACAACCTTGGTTGGTTCTGTGCTTAATTTCAGCGCATGCGTTCAAGGCTCCAGAACATTTCAGGGAAGGATCTAGAGAAGCACCTCTTCCTACTCAATGCTGCTCAAAGCGCTTGGGATACACTGTGTGATATCAGTGAAGAGAGGTGTATTGTTGTCGTCGTCGTTGTTGTTGTTGTTGTAACTCTTGATTGTGGAACCTTCACCCTCTCCCTCTTGTGTGTGCAAATACATTACATGGTACTGAATACTAGAGTCTAGAGGCTAAACTGTACAGTGAAGGATTGAGGGAACTGGCGGTGCCTAGTCTAATGAAGAGAAGGACTCAGGGGGATGGGATAGGTGGCTCCCAGTCCTTGAAGGGCTGAAAGAGAGAAGAGGGTCCAGCTTGTTCTGCAAAGCCCCTCAGGGCAGGGCAAGAAGTAACAGGGGGAGATTATCAAAGAGAGATTCAACCTAGAACTAAGGGGAAATTTTCTGACAGTGAAAACCATTCACCAGTGGAATGACTTGCCTCTGGAAGTTGTAGATGCTCCATCACTGGAGGCTTTCAAGAAGAGATTGGACAGCCACTTGTTGCAAATGGGATAGGGTTTCCTGCTTGAGCAGGGGGTTGGACTAGAAGACCTCCAAGGTCCCTTCCAAGCCTGTTATTCTATATTCCTTCTAGTTCACAAGCATGGAAAAGAACAAGAGACTAAGAATCTTATCAGTGAAGTTGGAAGGGAATTTGAGAGTCTTGTAATCTCTGGAATGCTGGTCCAGAGACCCCAAGATTACTCTATGCGCTGATGTATGCATCTGCCTATTTCTGTGTCTTTATTGTGGCTTGTCTTGGTTGGATAGTACAAGCAATCTTGAGAATAGGGAAAAGGCAGGATAAAATAGAAGGTAGAATAAGGGGATTGGAAGGGACCTTGGAGCTCTCATGGCCCAACCCATTGCCCATGGCAGGAGAGCCTAGGCCATTCCAGATAAATGGCTTTAACGCCTATTTTTTCCTAAGAAGTGTGTCCCATATCTGAAACCAAAGCAGATAGTTTTACTATTGCCAATTATATAGTCTAAGGAAGCATTAAGCATGATATGATCTTCTTTTTCTCCTGCTGTGCCTGATCCGGATGCCAGAAGTCTTTTAAAAGCCAGGCAGGTCCACCTCACTGAGTTATTCACTTATTTAAGAGGTAGGGCCAGTAATAATAATCCCAACCATGTTGTTTCCACCTTCCTGAACAATAATTTTCCTTTCCCTTTGCTGACAAGGGACTTCACCTTTCTACTTCTGTCCAAGCCAATAAAGATGTTCTTTCTGTGAATTCATAGAGGAGATATTAAGTGGTGCAGCAACAAACAAAAAAAATCCAATTTTGGGATAGATTTTTCCTGAAGGCAGAGGAAAAGGTACATGGAACAGAAATAGTTCGCCTGACGGCAAAGGAATATTAGAACACCCTTGCTTGTTGTAAAAGTATTTAGGTTGAGGGTTCTAAAAATGAAATAAAGAGATATTTCTGTTTAGACATATAAGTCATGAATCTTATGTTTGATCTACCCTGCTTTGTTTGTGTCTATATGTGCACATACAATTTATTTGTGTAAACGTTTATTTACCAAGGCTTTATTCCACTGTATTATCTGAAGATTCCTGATGGTCTGTAATGAAAATCTTCTTTGCTCTTTCTGCATCTGCATTCAAAGTAGCAGCCTAACCTACTTGGGTGAAATATTTGGAATTAGATTTGAAACCGGTAGTGAGCTACACAAAATCCTAGAAAACATGCTAAACCACATAACTTTGCATTAGACACGGTATGCAAAAGAGTCTATTATTTTGGAAGCTTGCTGGAAGACAGTCTTCCCTTTGATTGGCATTTCAATCTTAGAATCACGGGGTTGGAAGGGACCTTAGAAGTCTTCTAGTCAAACTCCCCCTCTGAAGGGAGCTTTAAAACCACAATCCTTTAAAGGGGGGGGCTGTCCCAGAAATAGACCCCTGGGTAGCAAACGGAGCCATTCACTCTTGCTGTGGTGAGGTGAATTGCTTGTAATGTTAAGCTGTACAGAGGTTCAGTTTAAATCTATATATGTAAATTAACATCTGTTCTTTTTTACATAGAGATGACCTTTGTGGTTCTCATTTTGTTTGTTTTTTGTTTTTGTTTTTAAGTTTTTATTGGTTTTTAAAAACAAGCATAAACAACCAAAACATAAAAACATCAAGCCATCTTCCATATATGTACATACAGTGTGCCGGTTGGTTTACAAATTGTTTTGTGCTTCCATTTCGTAGTCTTCAATTACAATTACATTGCATATAATCTCGTATTTTCAATCAAAAATTAAATACCTTAGTATCATTATTAATCAATCATTTGACTATACTTTTATTCATTCATGTTTTACAAGATAATCATAATTTACTTTGTTTTATAACAGTTCATATTATCATCCCAAATCTATCCTAAAATCATTTTGTAGATATAATAAGAAAGAAGTACATCTTTATATATTTATTATTTTCTAAAAGTCTACATATTTCATTACTGTATTTTATTGTCTAACCGTTGATAGAATAGATCCCAAATTTTATAAAATTGTTTATCCTCTTGTTCTCTAATTTCAAATGTCAATCTACTCATTTCAGCACATTCCAATATTTTCTTAATGATTTCCTCCTGTGATGGTGTTTTCTCATTTTTCCAGTTTTTGGCAAATACAATCCTAGCTGCTGTTAATACATTTACTATCAGATATTTCAAGTCTTCACTATATATTTCAGGTAAAATTCCCAATAAAACTATCTCTGGTTTCAAGTCTATATGTTTTTTTGTAATTTTTTCCAACCACATGTGGATTTTAGTCCAGTATTTTTTAGCATCAAGTCCACCACATGTGGTAATATGAGCCAGGTATCTGATGACATTTCCAATATTTTTCAGATTTATTCTTGAACATTCTTGCTATTCTTGTCGGGGGAAAGTGCCACCTGTAAAACATCTTATACAATTTCTCTTTATATGCTGTTGACATTGTCATTTTATAATTTTGAGACCACAATTTTTGCCATTTCTCTAGATCAATCTCATATCCAAAATTCTTCCCCCAAGCAATCATAGCTTCTTTAACTTGTTCTTCTTCTAGTTTAATTTCTAATAAATATCCATACAATTTTTAATCACCTTTTCATCAGTACCTGTCAAAATCTTATCTAAATCAGTCAATTTATCATAGAAACCTTCCATTTTAGAATCTTTATCATACCTTGAATGTATTTGCGCACATGAAAACCAATTCATCTTTATACCTTGTTCCTCTAGTTTTTGTATAGATTTAAGTTCACCCTTTTCATTCAATATTTCACCATATCTAACTGTTTGTTCCTTTTTGTATATTATAGGATAAGAAAATGCTTCAATAGTCGATAGCCAGACTGGAATTTTCAAATAACATTGTCTTTTAATCTTCTCCCAGTTTAACCACAGAGACTCCCGTATATAATGTCTTTGTGGTTCTCATTTTGGAAACAGAGTTCATCTGTTTGGGCTATTCTAATACCTTATAGAAGTTTTTTTTTCTTTTAACAGCCTTTGTATGATATATTAGATGCAGGTTTTGAAATTCAGGTGGCGAACCTTGATCTTGTTGCTCTCAGGGATGGGTTGATCTTGTTGCTCTCAGAGGTTAAGGAAGGTTGGCCCAGAATGGGGAGCCACTGAAATTCCAGGGTGTGGACCAGGCTCGGAAGTCAGAAAAAATAATTCCCAAGAACAGACTGGCAAACTGCTTTTATTAAGCCTGCCAAGAAAAGTGCCTAGAATCCCCCAAAGTTGTGTTTCATTCAAGAAATCTTTATTTTGAAGTCCAACTCCTGATCAAAAATAGCTTACCCCGAATGGGGGCGAAAACGCTCTTTGATAAACATAGTAAAACCTGGGTCCTCCTAGCTGACCTTCCTTTTCAAGCAAAAAGCCCCCAGCTGTGACCAAAGAGAGCTGCTTTTGTGTCCACGTCCAAAATACTTTTCTGAAACGAAGGGATTGCATGACTCAACCCACCGTCCCCATGGAGCTGATTCTAGGTCCTGCACGCCATGGCTGTTCTTCTCTCTCTGGCATTCTCTCTCTCTCTCTCTCTCTCTCATTATCTCTCTCTCTCTCTCCCTCTCCCTCTCTCTCTCTCTCCCCCCAGAGACACTGAGAGACACCGGAGAAGAGAAGGCAGGTAGCTGGTGCTCCTGCTTTTCAGAAGAGCTAAATTTGGCCGTGGTCAAACTCTTGAAGAAGGCAATTGCCTTGGTGTTTTGGAGAGCAGAAGGGCTGGGAGAGGCGGGGAAAGAGGAGAGGGAGAGGGAGGGAGGGAGGGAGGGAGGGAGAAAAATAACAGCAACAGACGAGGTACAGCCTCGGTTAGCCTGGTTCCCAGCTCCAAAAATGTCGGCCCCTGACTCTCTTCCAGAAGGATTTACTGAGTTCGAAATGATGAGCTTTGGCACAGTGATGCTGACGGAAGGTAAGGTTGACTGGTTATGCAACATGGACCAAAGGGGATCAGGTCTCCATCCTGAAATGACATTGCTAAGCAACTAAGAAAAGTTTCGGGAGTCCAACCGTTGGACTTCACAGAATTTATAGTAAGGACTTCACCTGAGAAACGCAGCCTGGATTGTTGTTTTTTTGTGGGGGGGAGGGAGGATTTAACCAGATGGAGAATTCATAAAAGGTTCATTGACAGAAAATGTATGTTTTCCACACCGTCTTGCATTTTTAATCTAGACAAGATATACACATTATTTTTCGGAATAAACAAAGCTGCGTGTTTTATACCTTTGTGGTTTTTTGTTTGGGTTTGTGCTGATCAGCCTGGCATCAGGGTCCGAGACAAAATTATAAATCACAGTAAAATGATTCTTTTTTTAATATTTTAGCTTTGTTTGGATTCTCTCTGAATGTGTTGACCATTGTTGCTTTCTGGAAGATCAAGGAGATTCAAACCCCTGGCAACTTTCTGATACTCAACCTCGCCTTGTCTGATTGTGGCATTTGCATCAACGCGTTCATCGCTGCTTTCTCCAGCTTCTTAAGGTAGGTTTTATTTACTTGGAGAGCTGGCTGTTTCATCCTTCCACTTAAAAATAGCACTGACATAACTGTGGAGAGCTGCGTGCCTTCTGGGCATACCCTGTCTCCAGACTGATGCTCACTCAGAAAAGCAGAAAAGACTTTTCAGTATCTGACTTCTCATTCATGGCACTTTTCATGCAAATACAACTATTTAGCCATTCTAGTTTCAAGGTACGTCATTCCTGTCTGGGGGAGAAGGGCAGGAAGGAGGCCACATTCTTCTGTGGAGCAGTTCAACTGCCAGGCAGAATTGACAAGGAGAAGTTGCCTCTAGAAAAGGGCTTGGTTGGTCTTAAAAACACTAAGCAGGTCAGAACTGGCTAATATGGGGATGGGAGATCACCAGAAAACCTTAGCAGAGTGAAGTGGAAAGCCAAAACATACCCAAGGAAGGCAATAATCTCAATGTTGAACTGAGAAGGAAAAAAATAGATGTGGGCATATTGACAGAAATGAAGCATGCCTCAAGAGAGTCATGTTCTACCCAACACCAAAATCACATGAAGCATTAGTATCTCTTCATAAAGCCTTAGTAAGGCCACGGCCGCAATACTCCACCCAGTTTTGGTCACCACATTACAAAACAGATGTTGAGACTTTGGAAAAAGTGCAAAGAAAAGCAACCAAGATGATTAAAGGCCCCTTTAAAACATATGGAGAATGGTTGTAGGATTTGAGTTAGAGAAAAGAAGGACTAGGGGGGACATGATAGCAGTATTCCAGTATTTGGGGGGCTGCCATAAAGAAGAGGAGGTCAAATTATTCTCCAAAGCACCAGAAGGCAGGAGAAGAAACAACAGATGGAAACTCATCAAGGAGAGAAGCAACCTGGAATTAAGGAGGAACTTCCTAACAGTGAGGACAATTGACCAGTGGAACAGAAGTTGCCTTCAGAAGTTGTAGGTTCTTCATCACTGGAGGTTTTTAAGAAGAGGCTGGACAGCCACTTGTCTGAAATGGTATAAGGTCTCCTGCTTGAGCTGGGGGTTGAACTGGAAGTCCTCCAAGGTCCCTTCCAGCTCTATTTGGATCAATCTCCTTCAATAGTACGTTCAGACATTCAAAAGTGGTTCAAGGAAAGCAAACAAAACTGGAACTTGCAAAGGAGAAGCTGGAAGGAGCCAAAATAATTCTTTCTTGTGAGGCTGCCTTAAGGGTCTCAGGAGGCACCTTGGAACCTTCCAACAAAGGAGCTTTGACTTGGTTTCTTAGTCCCCATATTTAGAACATGCTTCCTCACTCTCAGAATGAGAGAAAACATGACACACTTTCACATTGCCTTGTATAATTCATTTGCTTTAGCACTTTGCTTTAGCAAAGCAAGCTGTGCATTTTGGATGCTATCATCTGAAAGGCACCAACACAGCACCAAGAATCTTCAGAGTTTCCATTTTGCTGACACTGAAGGGAAAGTGGCTCAAGTCCTCCTCCTGACATGTTTTCCCACCTGGTCAATTGCTTCTTCTTTTTCAGGTATTGGCCCTATGGATCTGACGGCTGCCAAATTCATGGCTTTCAAGGATTTTTAACGGCCCTAACAAGCATTAATTGTGCAGCTGCAATTGCATGGGACCGGTATCATCAATATTGCTCCAGTAAGTCCTCTGGCTGGTTATTATTATTTTTTAAATGTATTAGTTGCTAGACATACAGAAAATGGGAATTGTGTCCAAGAGGCATCTGTATATTAAGGGATCTAGAAGGATGACCAAGCAGTAATTTAAAAATAAGACTTCTCGAACTTTAAGGAGGCAATCTTGAAAGGAAACTGGCATTTCCCAACCTTTAAGATACGTGGACCTCTCTCAGAACTCCGCTGTCTGGGGAATTCTGGGAATTGAAGTCCACCCATCTTCAAGTTGCCATGGCTGAGAAACAGGGGTTTAGCATGTGGGAATCAACATTATTTACTGTATCATTGATTTGTTATGCCCTTCAGGCTGCAGGTCCTATTACTATTACTATTAATATCTCTTTTATTCATTCAACATGAAACTCAGTCAACTGAACATTTAAAAATGTATCACAAATATAATTGACAGGCTCTGATGGTTGATGAGGGTTGCTGCCAGCATCCTAGCTATCAACCAAACATCTTCTTAAGATGTACGATGTTTTGAGTAGCCCCATTTTTTTGCAGTTCTGCTGCTGTTATTGCTGGAAGCTGCAATTTGTTGATGCATTTTCTAAAATTCTTGGACATGGTATCAAGGGCCCTGATGACAATGGGTATATCACTGTTACATTGTTGTTGTTGTTGTTGTTGTTGTTGTTGTTGATGATGATGATGATGATGATGTTGATGTTGATGTTGATCATCATATAGTCAACCAGACATTCAGGCTGGGTTTGGCATTTTTGTCTACCCATCGAGTCCTTCCCAAGGACCTGGGATAGGTAAATCTGGATGTTTGACAGCGTTCCAGGTCTCATCACAAGGATGGAAGCTGATCCAAGTAAAGCTGCCTTCTGCAATTGACTGGTGGCGAATTTGTCAATGTTGTTGTTGTTGTTGTTTTTTCTAAAGATATCAAGGGCTGCATTTGAATGTTATCCTTTTAAGCTGTGATTAATGGGTAATAAACACTCTTAATTTCAGTGGGAGAACTTGGTACATAGGTCCTATTGTAAAAAAAAAAAATGCAGTCTAAAATGCCTTAGGTTGGCCAGTTTTATTCCTGTGGCCTATTTGCCACTTAAAATGTTTGCCACTCAAATTTAAAAGGCACCGGGAAGCATCCAAACCTTTCTGCAATTCTTGCCATTCTCATTTTGATTTAATATTTATTTTCTTTCTCATCCCAAAGGCTGATCAAACAATCCAATCTAAAGACTATTCTATCTAGGTTGCAGAAAACCAAAATAACCAGTAGGTGGCATCAAGAAGATTCAAAAATATTCAATCCTCTAGATTTTTCTCCCCCCTCCCCACCCCCCGGATGTATTAGGCATAAATAAAGTAAAAACCAAGCTAAGTGATCCTGTAGCCATTACATGAATTATTTCAGTGGAAAAATTCTGCTCAAATATCAGTAGCAAAGTGAGGCAACATGTTTTATTGGATGTTCAAAAATAAGAGCAGGACTGCATAAGAGTTTACTGAGAAGAACAGCTTTTCTATTTCTAAATACCCAAGACCCCCTTGCCCCAAAGAGCCCCGAATCATCCTGTAGAAATTGGTATAGGAGAAGGACAAGCAGAGACTGGGGGAGGAGTTAAGGGAGTGATCAGCCTGGAATCATTACATTCCAACAAATGGTCCAAGTCCAATCCCTCGTGAATTCAACTGACTCTTTATCAAGTGCCAATTTAGTGGTGACCATTAGCTGACTAGATTCTGGTGTCCAGGCTTGGACAATAAATCTTCTTCCCTGGAATTTCACCTATGGTTTCTTTGCACATGACAACTGGCCCCATTTTGTGGCAAATTTCAGGAGCGCGATTCTGAACCAGGCAAAACTCTTCAGGGAGATGCATATGGATTCATCCCAAAGACTTCCTGCTGTCTTTGGCAACTTGGAAATTACCCAAAAGCAGACAGACAGACAACAGACAAGCAAGTCTCACCTCTTCCATTCATGTCACTGGGTCTTATGGTTCCCCGTAAAGTGAAGAGACTGACTTGGGTCTATCTCTGGTGAAGTATTGGAAATGGTTAGCTCCAAGCTCTTAACAAACCCTTCGTTTTCCAGGCAGCAACTCTCTCTCTCTCTTTCTCTTTTCCCAAGCCTGGAGAAAAATGCTTCAGGACCCCAGCAGAGGCTCTGCAAGAGGAGGCCCTTCAAGGTCAAAGCTTTCCCACACCCATAGAAATCCCTCCTTCATGTTTCAGTAGCCTGCTCCTCCTCCGAGCCTCTTCCCAAAACAGAGTCAATGCTCCAGGGAAATCTGGAGAGGTTACCCTTCCTCCCTGCCTTGTAACCCCACTGCAAGTTGGTGAGCTTCCATTTTCTCTTGCAGGGCGAAAATTACAGTGGAATTCGGTGTTCTTCATGGGGCTGTTTGCTTGGTGTTCTGCTGGCTTTTGGTCTGCCATGCCCCTCTTGGGATGGGGGGCCTATGACTATGAGCCTCTGAGGACCTGTTGCACTTTGGACTACACCAAGGGAGACAGGTCAGTGTTTCTGAGGCCTAATGACAGACGCAGGGCTCTTTGGGAAGGGAGGCTGAACCAAAGCTCTGCTCTTTTGGATAAAAGGTTCTTTGCATGATAAGGAGAATTTTAATGGTGGAGGTGATGCAGGGCCAACAACAGCCCCTGCCCATTCTGCAGACCATTTTCCATTCCTATATATTCTTCCTGTCCTCACGTCACCTGCCATGAACAGTCTTTGGGTCACATAATTTTTTTGTTAGGGCAAAACAGTCATTGGGAGATTCTTATTGATGCTGCTCCAACCTAGTTTCCATTCTCTTACTTTACCATTCACAGCAGGAACTGCGATAGAAATGTTGGGGTCTTAGGAAATGATCACTTGAATGTGAGCCAGCCGTGTTCTGCATCTGTCAAAAAAGCAAAAAAGGGAAAGAATCAAGATCACATGAATACCACTCTATAATGCCTTAGTAAGGCCACACCTAGAGTCCTGCATCCAGTTTTAGTCACCACACTATAAAAAAGATCTTGAGACTCTAGAAAAAGTGCAGAGAAGAGCAACCAGGATGATGAGGGGAGTGGAGACTAAAACATATGAAGAACGGTTGCAGCAACTGGGCCTGGCTAGTCTATGGAAGAGAAGGACCAGGGGAGACAGGAGTGCATCTTCCAATCTTTAGCAAATTTTCGCTCTCAGAGAGGTTCGCCCCTCTGATAATTTATGATAAAATGAAGGGTTGCCACAGAGAGGAGGGGATCTAGCTATTCAAAAAAGCACCTGAAGGCAGGACAAGAAGCAATGGATGGAAACTAACAAAGGAGAGAAGCAACCTAGAATTGCTACCTAGGAGAATTTTTTTGACAGTGAGATACAATTAATCTGTGGAACAGAAGTTGCCTTCAGAAGTTGTGGGTGCTCCAAAACTGGAGGTCTTTAAGAAGAGACTGGACAGCCACTTGTCTGAAGTGGAATAAGGTCTCCTGCTTGAGGAGGGAATTAGACTAGAAGACCTCCAAGAGCCCTTCCAATTCTGTTATTATCCTGAAAGAATGAGACAACTTCTTTGCCTTCACCATTTCAACCCATGGCCACGTATCTCCTTTGTGGGAGATAGGAAGAACATCCCTCTTTGCAATCAACTGCTATGGACCTTAAAAGCCACCCTGGCAAGCGATCTGGGTCACTGACTTGAAGGACACTCTTTGTGTCTAGATGATAAGAACTCCATAATTTTAAAGAGCTTTTCCTGCACATAAAAGACAGAAACACAATGAAGCAGATCAGTGGTTCTCAACCTTTTCTTCACAATGGACCTCCATTTAAACATCTTTGGTGGCCATGGAGCCCCAAGATCTAACTCAAGGTTTAAATCATAATGTTTCTTCAAGCCTGTGATGACATGGCAGCCCTCCCCATCGCAGACCACGGGTTGAGAGCCACTTAATCAGATCATCATCAATCAGGGTTTGGCACCATACAATTCATTTGATGCAGCGTTTGGCCCTCAGGGCCAGGCAGAGGTTTTACTCTTTTGGTTTCTGTTTTATGGAGATGTTCTGATTTTTGACTACATCAGGATCCCTTCAATAAAATCATTTGCCATGCATTGTTTTTCACTCCCCCAGAAATTACATCACGTTTCTTATTCCTCTGGTGCTGTTCAATTTTGTGATCCCGATTTTCATCGTATTAATGTCCTATCAATCCATTGACGACAAATTCAGGAAAATAGGACAGCTAAAGGTAAGCAAATGTTGCAACATGGAATGGTTTCCAGGAAAGCCGGTTCTTTTTCTAATCAAGTTTTCTGATTTCCATAGTGTTGAGAGAGTGTCCATCTTGCACAGTGGGGTGTTTTCA
The DNA here is from genome assembly GCF_049901735.1 of Notechis scutatus. NCBI lineage: Eukaryota > Metazoa > Chordata > Lepidosauria > Squamata > Elapidae > Notechis > Notechis scutatus. The sequence continues at coordinate 83,745,765 of NC_142012.1, forward strand.
CTTACACGGAGCTTCAGGAGACAGGATGCAATCAGTTTCATCCTTATTGAGAAGGATCTCTAAGGAAATTCTCAACCATCCAGGTCATTTTTCCAAAAGACAACTGTCAACTAAAGAAAAACCTTTTTGGCCTTTTTAGTTGTCAGCAGAAAGGGAGTGGGGAAAAGTAGTGCATTCCTCATATGCTTCAGATAATTGCTAGGCAGCCAAAGCTGTTGGCACACAAGATTATTATTGGAGAGCATGATTGATGACTCTTGGCTATGGATGTGTCCCATTGGAGAATATACATCCAGGGGGTGGGAGGAAGACCAGGATCAAGTGTGAGATGAATGATATTATCTTAGTGTCAGCTGCACCCAGGTAACGCCGACATGGTCGCTCCTAATAAATCAATTATTTTTACTCTGAGAGATGCGGCTAGAGACTTATGATTTGAATGGGGGTGGATTTGTCACAGCCCTGACAACAACTGGACTTTCTTGTGGGGAGGGGTTTTCTTGAAAACATTTCACTCCTCATCCAGAGAACTGAAAAAGCTCCTTGGATGAAAAGCAAAACATTTTTAGGGGAAGGGGAGGACACCAAGAAAGTCCAATTGCCTTTTGGAAGATGCATCTTTGGGGTATTCTGTCGGATCCCAGCATCCTAAGAGGAATTGAGCTGGCAGACCATTGAACTTTAAATGAGCGTTTATGTTAATTTAACTTTAGGACCTATTGAGGGGCTGTTACCCAGCAGTGCTGGAATGAGCACAAAAGTGGGCTTTTTGATGATGATCAGGAGCTTTGCTCTCCAGATATGACGGTATGGATTTCTACGGGGCCTCTATCAGCAGGTTGGGCAGGAGAGGAGAACTGAAGAGACGCCCGCCTCTTTTGGAAAGCCCTGGGGAGGGACGTTCCTGCGTCCCATCTCAGAGTCTTAGCCACGGGGGTCTTTTAAATATATTGGTGGGACAGGGTGGGACCATGGCACAAGCTAAGGGAGGAAGCCAGGATGTGTAGACAGAGACTTTGGGTTTTGGGAAAGTGTTTTACGACTAACATTACAGCCCATTTATGGACAATGTGGTAGAGGAAGCCATAGGTCAGTTTGAAGATCTGGAGAACCTCAGTTTATCAAACATTTGGGTGGAGGGTCAGACGCAGCCCACCCACCCACCGCAGTGCCTCTCCCCATAAACAGATGCTGGCTTCCTTCAGGGGAAAAGCTCTGAGAAGCCCAAAGGGAAGAGTGTCCAACGGCAGAATGAGAATTAGGACTTTCCTTAACTCTTCAGATCTGGAAGGGCATCCAGAGCCCCAATTGGCTCATTTTATACCGAGCTTCATCCTTTGATGAAGGATCGAGCACAGTTCATAGACAGCTCCAAACTCTGGTCTTCTTTTCCCAGTTTAATACTGGTTTGCCAGTGAAATCTTTGGTCCTTTGCTGGGGTCCGTACTCACTTTTGAGTATCTACGCTGCAGTTGAAAACGTGGCACTCGTCTCGCCCAAAATCTTAATGGTGAGTAAGAAACAAGGTGAGACCCTACCGCCCCGGAATTCCTCCTGAAGGTGAGAGCAAAAGGCGGCTCCCTCTGGAATGTTGCCCTTCAAATCCACTTTGTTGGTGTGATTTGGGTTTTCCATTTTGGGTCTGAGGCAGCTCAGGGGGCCTGTTCATTCCTCTCGTTCCCTGCCTCTGTGGTCACTTTGGAGCAGCCTGGCTTCAGCCCACCTGGGAAACATCCTTTTCTCTGGGGTTTTATCGAAGGGTTGGAAGCCAAGGGGGCCGAAGGAGGGCCGCCAGGTTGGCAGGTTTAATATGAAATGAGGATGAAGGAGATGTTCGTCATGGTGGTGGTGGTGATGATGTGGCTTTCTTTCACAGATTCCCGCTCTAATCGCCAAGGCTTCACCGACCCTGAATGCCTTCCTTTACGCCTTGGGGAATGAGAACTACCAAGGAGGATTGTGGCAGCTTCTCACAGGAGAAAAAAGGGAGAAACCCAAAACTGATGACAAAATTAATTAATTCGCGTTCTGGACCTGGACTGGGGATGAGGGGGGGAGGGGAGAAGGCCCAGCCTTAGGAAGAGCCCCCTGGGATGGAGGGAGCAGAAGGCGGGTGCTGCTCCCCTCTGGCGGCCAAGGGGGGGGGTTCTTGCTACGCAGTGTCTGTGTGTGTGTCCCTTGATCCTTCATTCAAATGCCCCCTCGACATACGACCACAATGGAGCCCAAAATACCTGCTGCTAAGCGAGACCTTTGTGAAGTGAATCCTGCCCCATTTTATGACCTGTCTTGCCACAGTTGTTAAGTGAATCACTGCAGTGGTTAGGTCGGCAGCACCGTCATGAAGCAAATCTGCCCCCCCGCCATTGACTCTGTTTGCCAGGAGGTCCCAAAGGGAATCCGTGACCCTGCGCAATGGCCGTTAAGTGTGATGTCATAAATCACTTTTTTAGTGCTGTTGGAACTTTGAACGGCCGCTAAATGAACGGTTGTAAGCTGAGGACTAGCTGTAACTGGACGCCACCAATAAGGATCAGCCCCATCAAAATAGGATCCATGCTCCCCCCCCCCATCACCTGCCAGGTCCCTGGAAGGGTGGACGGGGGCACAGAGGTTCCTCCCGGCACTTGTCCTTCCGCCTGCCTGTTGCCACTCTCCACCGCTCCTGTCGCTGTGAATAAATGGCCAAACGCCAATGGCCCGGCTGCCTTCTTTCCACAGGGGATGGGCCTCCCTTCCCAAGCAGGACGGGGGAGGGGAGATTTCTGGGAGGCAGCTGGGCAGGCAGGCTGGGTTTCCCCCCTTCCAACCCCCGTGGGCTTTTTCTGGGCCATTTGGGGGTGAAGGTCATCATAGCCCACTAGGTCCCATGCGCCTGCCTGGGCTGTAGGCCTGCAAGATTCTTGGTCCCACCCCCGTGTGAAAGAGATGCTGTGGACAAGGGCAGAGAAGAGCAACGAAGGAAGGTCAGGGGGCGGAAGCGAAACAACACGATGAACTATTGGAGGAAGCAGCTAGGCTCAGTCTCACACGGGGCAGGGTGTCCCTGGGAATGCTTGCCTCTCCATTGTGGGGGGGGGTGGCTTTGCCCCCTGGGGAGCCTGAATTCTCTTGGGAGGCGTGGCATGTTCAGGGGCCACCCAGGGAAAGCCAGGAGAGCCAAGATGGCAACTGCGATTGCACCCCTGCCCCTCTGCACAGGGCCAGCTGGCTAGACCGCAAGGTATACACAACGTCCCTCTCATCCTAGAGGAATTGCGGTACTGGGACCGCTGTTGTTGTTGCTGCTCCTGCTGCTCTTAACCAAGACCGCCAAGTGGTCTACCTGCCTCAGTCAGGTTCCTTTCTTCTCTTATAACGACCCTGCCATCCCTTGCTTTGCAGTGGGGCCAGAGCAATGGCTTGGAGCCGAGCATTTACTGACCCGGGGCCCTTGTGTAAGCGGTATAGATACAATTCGCCCAGCCCTGTCCACCTTCAGTGCTGTGCAAAATGAAAAGCAGCTTTGAACTGTGGATGAAAGGGCTGGAAACACACCCCTCCCCCCAGCCAGCCAGCCATTCGGTCGATCGAGAGAGCTGCCTGTTTAAGGGATGATCTGATTGCTTCTTTCCGGCACCCATTCTGGCCCCTTTAAGCCTCTTACCGCTCTGGAATGACGTGGCAGCAGCCATTGCAGCCGTATCCAGCTGTTCCTTCAAAGTCTCTGCTACTACCAAGTAGACCAATTTCTCTCCATGCCTAACTTTTGGGGTGAGGGTATTTGCGGCCTCTATTCCTCCTACTCTGAACACGTTGGCTACAGGGGCATTTTTAGGCATACAGGCCAAAGGAAGAGAGGAAACGGGTGGCTAATTTAAGCTTTGTTTGATCAATTTTGAGTCGGCCCCAGTGGAGTGAACTCAACTGCAGACTCGACAACTGACTTCAATAATCCCTCAAGGCTGATCCTGTACACAAGATATACAATTGCAGGCTGGACGTCCCTTCTACTTTTAGACATTAAGCCAAACATCTGGAAGCCTCCAGAGAGAGAAGCCCTCAGAATGGCATCTACAAGGACCAAATTGGTTTATTACCCAAAACATCTGCATGCCATTCCTTGGCAGGACACCATTGTGTTGTTTTTTTAATTGTGTATGGACACATTCAGGCTATACCAAGAGGAAAGGGGAAAGGGGAGAGTGAGAGGAGGAGGAGATTGGAAGAAAGAAGAGAGGGCTAAAGATGGAGGGGAGGGAATAGAGGAGGGAGGGAGGGAGGGAGGAGAAAGGAAGGATTGGAAGGAGAGAAGGGAGGGAGGGAGAAAGGAAGGAAGGAAGAAAAGAAAAGAAAAAAGGGGAGAGAGGGAAGAAAGATCTTATTTTTTATCCTACATACTCTGAGACATTTCTGTTTTGAGCACTATACCTAAATTTGCACACCAAACACAATTCAATCTTTGCTGCCAATTACTCTTTGAAAATCAAATTTGAAGAGAGACAAGGAGGAGAGGAGAGGGAGGGAGGGAGGGAGGGAGAGAGATGTTAGGAACATCTGGGAAAAAGGGAAAAACTATTTCTAAGACGCTTGATTGATGAGGTTATCCAAGTATCAATAAAGGGTGTAAACCCTCCAGGCTGACCCCTTCCGTCTGTGGCCCCTAGAGGCAAACTGGAAAGAGGCCCTGAGCAAAAGGTTTGCAAAAGGCCAACGGCTTCTTGAGACACCGCCTTGAAGCTGGCCCTGTTTGTTTCAGACCCAGTTCTGTCTGGAAACGGGATTGGATAACCTTCCTGTGCCTAATGGGTGGATAACCTGTGGTGCCCTTTTCTTAGTTAGCTTGCCCTGGATTTCAGCCAAGAGTTGGGTGGCTTTGCTACCTTCAAACTCAGGAAGGAGAAGGCCACAATTGGCTCCCAACATTAGAAAGGAACGTCTGTGGATTCGGGATGACATACCTCGCAAAGGAGCTCTAAATTTAGAAAGAGGGACGAAATCTCATAAACCTGTTATGCCTCTTTAAAACCGTGCTGACACATCATGGTTAACATGAACCCAACAAAAGAATACGCACAAAAACCACGGACATAGGAACTCACATACAAGATGGCCAATATGCGCATTGTCCAAATGTCGCTGAAAATATGCATTTCTCTTCTTATCTAAGCAATCTGTGAAATATTGGTATTTTGAGTTCACGGTCTTCCATTGATAACAGAAAATATGACCTACTGTAAGTACAATTCAGTGACACTTATGCTTTTTTTGGGGGGGTGGGAATTTGTCATTTTTACTTTGCCCTGCATTGATGGATGCAGCAATGAAAGGTGTCTGTCATATCAAGGGAGCAAAAATTGTGAGTGTCAAAAAAATAATTTAGTGTATTAATCACAGGAATAGGTACATCTGATGGTGATGGTTTTGTAACCAATGCAAGTTTCTTTTCTTTTTTTTAAAAAACAAACAAACTTTATTGATTATAGAACTAAAATATCAAACAAACACATACACAACACACAGAAAAAAAAGCAAAAGCAAAAAAGAAAATGATTAAAAACTAGCAATTCTACTATTGACAGTCTATGGTTCCTTGTTTGTTATCAATATTGGTGATATATTTACAAATACATCTTATTGCGAATACATAATTACTACCTCTTTTACATTTTACATTGTTTACTAATATATTTTCTATTTTTGTTCTATCCAGTCATACCAGCATTCCCAGCTTCTATAATATTCGGATGTTTCTTTTTCCTTAAGTGCTAAGGTTAATTTATCCATCTCTGCACAGGCTGTTATCTTCTGAATAACCATTTCCTCTGTTGGAATATCTGCTTGTTTCCAACACTGTGCAAAGGTTATTCTGGCTGCAGTAAGAATGTGCAGTATTATATATTTCACTTATTTAGAAATTTGTCTATTAAATATCGCAAGTGTCTTTTCACTTAAATCATGGGTGGGAAACTTTTAACCTGGAATGTAAAAGCATTCAGATCAGTCCAAGTGAATATTGTCTTAATTGGCCCATAATAAATATTCTAAGAGTTTTTTACAGAGATATACCATTTCATCAAAAATATCTTAGTGTCTGAAACACCATCAAGATGTTTTACATTTTGAAAAATATATCTGAGAATAATTGTTTTGTAATTCATTGCCCATCAATATGTTATTGAACAATTCATGCAATATATTTCTAGAATATAGATAAATGCTTACTTTTGATAAACACTTAAAGATCATAAAAACCGGGCTGATTTGTAGGTAGTGACATAAATGTTCTGTGTGTGCGTGTTTAACTGAATGTAAAATTCTAAATATATAATTGAAAATAAGGTCAATTGATATTAAAGATTATCAGAGCAAAGAAACAAATGGCCTAATAATGTACACTGTGATATCCAAGGACTTTTAAAGAGGTACATTTAAAAAAAATCTGCATACAGGTATTTTGTTGCTTTTTAGTACCTAATTTACAAAAGATAACATGGAATTATCTGCAATTACATTTATATACCACTAGGTGGCAATGGTTCACCACAGCTCATTCTGGACCCTTTTTTTAAATGCGCTGTCCACTAGTTAGTGGTGCTGAAGTTGCTTCTCGTCTACTTCCGATCATTATGTCTGGTAGCAAATGTGGATTTGCCATTTCATATAAAACATTACTAGACCGAAACTCAGTTCTAGTTCACTGATGGGTTTATTTACACACACACACACACACACACACACACACACACACACACTTCAGACATGAAAGACAATGCTTGTAGTAGCCCACTGTTTAAATAATCCATCTAAAAATACAATGCATCCCTTACACTGTTAGTTGGGGAAGGAAGGAAGGAAGGAAGGAAGGAAGGAAGGAAGGAAGGAAGGAAGGAAGGAAGGAAGGAAGGAAGGAAGGAAGGAAGGAAGGAAGGAATCCATCTCATCTCCAGTTTCTGGGCTGTAAACTGGGAGAAAGGATGAGATGAGCCTATCATTGGGGAAGTGGGAATGTGAAGTAGAAATGTGAAGGAGGAAGGAAGGAAGGAAGGAAGGAAGGAAGGAAGGAAGGAAGGAAGGAAGGAAGGAAGGAAGGAAGGAAGGAAGGAAGGAAGAAAGATTTTATTGTTAAGGGCATAATTCATCCCACATAATCTGAGAAATTTTTCATTTCTGAGCAACATACATCAATTTGTGCACCCAAAGTGATTCAATTTGTGCTGCCAATTAATCTTTGAAAGTCGAATTTACTGCCAGAAGGGATCTAAAGGGATTATAAAAAAACAGAATTCAAAATAATTTCTTGCCACTTCCCCTTAGCACACCAATCCATATATTAATATAATTTTATTGATCCTCGATAGCCTGTTAATTCTTTTAATTGTCTCTCAGTCTGATTTCCCTCTGGACATGCCATATACCTTAAGTGCCCTCCATCTGAATTATGGCAATCTTCAAGATATTAATCATGGTTCTAGAGGTCTGACTATCAGAGAGAGAGGTCAAAACAGAGAACTACGCCAGTGTCTGCTTCTTTGATGCTCAGACCCCACGTTGAGTGTCTAGAGTGGGGTGGATTCAGAGAAGACACTAAGAATAATTCCCCCAGTATCTCATTAGCAGGGTACAATCAACTAATTGCTCTCCTGGGATCAACACGGTTGATTTCCATCAGATTTTTGGTGGGTTGGCTGTGCGATTGTCATAGCAGCCAAATTCACACAAGCGTAAGTTTCACGTAACTTTCTTCACTGGTGAATTGTCACCTCAGTGGCTTCTCTGAATGACTTTCTGAAAACGGTAACAAATTCTCCCTGTGGTGATGATACCATTACGTCTACTCATCCCCAGCTGGGAACCACGTAGTTTCAGAGAGCAACCTTACTTCCACGGTTTAATTAAAAGCAACTATTTCCAAAATAATTTTAAAGCCCGCTCTTTTTTTTCTCCCCTCAGGAGGAGAGAGTTGGAATCTAACTCTGCATTTGCCTTTTAAGGCAGGTGAGGGTTTGTTTTGTTCTGCTTGAATCTGAGAGAACCCAGTAATATTAAGGGTGCATCTCTGACCAGATTTCCTGCTATTGATCTCTGGAGATTTCCATCCGAGCTAGCTTCCGTAGACTTGTATTTTATATTTGCCAAATCAGAAATATGGAAATTCAAAATTCAGTGAGACCCACTAAAAACAGAAGGCCTTATTTACCTCTGAGAAAACAGGCGTGGAACTTTTTCCTTATGTTTGAGCGCAGAGTTCTCTTCTCAGCTTCCGTTTTCTCATTTTCCTCCAACTGAGAGTTCCTGGCACAATTAGTTTGAATAGGATTCTCTTTTCCCCCTCCCCCTCCCCCTCCCCTCCCACTTGGGGGGAGAGAAGACCTTCTCCAAGGCTTCTCCTTGAAGAAGGGAAAAGGACACTCCGACAAGAAAGTCACCAAGTGCAGCCAAAACTCTTCAAAAGGACGAAATCTCTCCTAAAGCCAGAAGAAGCTATTAAGGCAATGAGCTTTCAGTCCTTCACCTTATGGGCATCCTTCACTTTCCTGGCAGCAGCCGCCGCCGCCGCTGCCAGCTCTCCGCCTTGGAGCCTCAGCAAAAGGTGAGTCACCTGATGAGTAAGCTGTGCATTAGCACCGCCTGTTGTGCTCCTCTCCAAAGGCCAAGGCCAGTACAGCTGCACTCCTTGACTTAGGACAGTTTGTCTAGTGACCGTTCAAAGTTACAAGGGCACTGAAAAGTGACTGGTGATCGTTTTTCAGTTACGACCTTGGCAACCTCTCCTTGGCCACCTGATCCAAATGCCAAGGCTGGGCAACTGGCTCATATTTACGATGGTTGCTGTGTCCCAAGGTCACGTGATCCCCTTTTGCGACCTCCTGATGAGCAAAGTCCATGGTGGGGGGTGGAACCAGGTTCACTTAGCAACCAGGTTACTAATATATCAATGGCAGGGATTCACTTAACAACGGTGGCAAGAAAGGTCGTAAAATGGGGCAAAAGTCACTTAACAAAGGTCTCACTTCAACAACAGAAATGTTGGGGTCATAAGTGGAGGACTGCCTGCAGTTGGCCCTCTGCCTTGCTCTCCTAAAATGGAGGCCACCCCTGCTAGAGTCCAGTCTTGGTTCCAACTGGGTTATTAAAGAGGGCTTAAAGAGGAACCAGGGATCCTTCTCCCCTGTTCAGGCTCAGCCACTCCTGGGCCCACCATCCCCGCCCCCGTTTTCTCCTGACTGGCCCTAGGCTGAGCCTCCAAGCACCTCACTAGCTACACCTTCCTGTACCTGTTGGGTGCAAGCAACCAGACCCCCCGTACTGTAGAGTTCAAACTAGCTACTTTATTGCTTGATGCCTATTCCACAGGGATCTTCCGAGTCCTGCAGGTTCCACCCAGAAAGACCCCATAAGGCTGAAAGGCCTTCAGGGGAGGTCAATCTTGCTTTCTTGTGTAATGAGCCCAGGCTAATTCCCTGCTTGAGCCCTCCTCCTGACTGGGAGGGCTTCCCTCCAACAATAGTCACCCAAATCCAGAAAATTGAAAAAGGGGCAGTGGACAATTCACACCCCTGCCTGGGTATTGCTGGGAGGGCAAGTGGTTGGTTGATCTCCATTCACCCTTCCTAGATATTATGATATTGCATAAAAGCTTCCAGGGATTAGTAACATAGCAAAAGGTACGTATTCAATGTCCATGATAAACCCAGCAGATAAAATAAACGTTTACCTACAGGAGTAAAACAAAAACCATAAAGCATTCACTGAAGGCCTCACCCCACAGCTAAAACAGAGACCATCCCCAACTGTTCAGGCAAGGTGCGTTTTGCCTGATGGTTGGACTTCCTCCTGCCTCCAGAGGTCCTTCAGGTGACCAAATATGTCCCCCAGGGCAGTGTTCTAGGACCAACTCTCTTCATACTCTACATAAATGACCTCTGCGATCATATTAAGAGCAATTGCGTTCTTTTCGCTGATGATGTAAAGCTGTTCAATACCACAGACAATACTGCTACCCTTCAAAAAGATCTCGACTATGTATCTGAATGGTCAAACAAATGGCAACTTCAAATCTCAACAAATAAATGCTCTGTCTTACATATTGGCAAAAAAATCAGAAAATAAAATACAAGCTGAATAGTCAAGAACTTGTTGATGACCCAAGCTCTGTAAAGGACCTTGGAATACTCACCTCTAATGATCTAAGTGCTAGAGCCCACTGCAACTACATAGCCAAAAAGGCATTAAGAGTTGTTAACCTTATCCTACGTAGCTTTTCTCTGGTAATATCACACTACTAACCAGAGCATACAAAACATTTGCTAGACCAATACTCGAATACAGTTCATCAGTCTGGAACCCTCATTACGTATCTGATATTAGCACAATTGAGAAAGTCCAGAAATATTTCACAAGGAGAGTTCTCCACTCTTCTACTCGTTGTAGAATACCTTATGCCACCAGACTTGAAATTCTAGAACTAGAAAACCTTGAATTACGCCGCCTTCGGTCTGACTTAAGCATGGTATATAAAATCATACATTGCAATGTCCTACCTGTCAATGAATACTTCAGCTTCAACCATAACAACACAAGAGCACACAATAGATACAAACTCAAAGTAAACCACACCAAACTTGATTGCAGGAAATACGACTTCAGCAACAGAGTGGTCAACGTCTGGAATACTCTACCCGACTCTGTAGTCTCTTCCCAAACCCCAAAAACTTTAACCATAGACTGTCTACTATTGACCTCACCCCTTCCTAAGAGGTCTGTAGGGGCGTGCATAAGCGCACCAACGTGCCTACCGTCCCTGTCCTATTGTTTCTTTTATTCTTTTTATTATTCTTTTATTTTTCTTATATGTACCCATTTCATGTATTCACAACTATGTATACGCTTATACTTATTATCTTGTAAACAATTGGCAAATCAAATAAATAAATAAATAAATAAATAACCACCCAAAACTTTCAGAAGGACCCCGTATCCTCCAGCTCCTGGGAAATGGCCAGCAATGGGGCAGAATAAATCTCTGCCTGGAGACAGAGGGAGTCCACAATGCCTGGGCTGTAAGGGGGCAGCCTCACATCAGGACAGTAGGGAACACCAAGCGGGGGGGTATTTTGGGGAGGATGAGCCTGTTGGACGTGACCGTTCCAGATGAATCAGTGCTGTAAAGAAGGGAGAGGGGGAGAGAGAGAACCGTGGACAGGCAGGCTGCAAGCCTCAAGAGTCAAGCCAGGAAGGCCTGTGTAGATTTCTGGCTGGGTGGGATGAACCCAATGAGACCAGCTGAAAGACAACCTAAATCCCAGGAGAAATAGACCAAAAATAAGCAGACAAGTGTTAGCAGTGAAAGGAAACCAGGCCACCAAAGAACACGGTGGCTGGACACCCTCAAAGCTGACACCAACCAGGGCACAGAAAAACCTCAAAGAAGCCATGCAAGACGTGGAAGAAGTGGAGAAACCCATAAAATCCCCATGAGTCGGACATGACTGAACGGCTACCTTAGTCATCAAACAGGCAAGCAAAGGGCCATTAAAGGGCAAGGTCCTTCCTGGTGCATACTTTGCCAGAGATCCCAGCTCAGGCCCAGCCCTATGCCTGTTCCTGACCCCTCCATGGACGACTTGGATAGCCACGAGTCAAGCGCCCCCGACCAAGGTCCCACTCCGTGGGGCCAACCCAGGACTTCACATTGAAACGTCTCTGCACGTCCGTTGCCCTCAACCGGCTGACTTGGCGGAATAAGGTTGGATTTATTACGAAGCTCTTAGCAAACGCAACCCGTTTCCCCTGGCTGAAGATAATAGGGATGACAAATGTTCCCCTGAGGTGGAGGAAGCAGCCTCTGCGCTCGCCAGGCACGACCACCCCCCTCCGCCCCCTCCCAGAGGGAGACAGGGTCCATTGACATGACGGGAAATGGCTCTCAGCCCTGATTAAAAGGGCGAATTTAATCAAGTAGAGTGCCTTCTCCTCCTCCTTCTCCTTCTCCTCCTCCTCCAAGGGCCAAGGGGCCGGGGCTGGTGCGGCTTGGCAATAGAGCAGAGAAGGCCCCGTCTCCCCTGCTCAGCCCTGCCAGAGCCAGGAAGAGGCCCCTCCCGCCCAGCGTGGGCCTCTCCAGGGGGAGGGGGGCTTTCAGCAGCTGGCGCTTTGGACAGCTCCCACTCAGCAGGGAGCGTCTCTGAGGCAGCCCTGCCTGAAGGCCGACTGGCCACAGCTGGTCCTTGACTTACCACAGTTCGTTGAGCCACCACTCAGAGTGACAATGACACTGAAAAAAAGGGACTTACGGCCATTTTTCACACTTACGACCATTGCAGCCTCCCCTTGGCCATGTGATTGGCCTTCAGGTACATGACCACTATTGATGACGGTCCCCGTGTCCCGGGGTTGCATGTTCTGCTTTTGTGGCCTCCTGACAAGGAAAATCCATGGAGAAACCAGGCTCACTTAACGAAGGCGTGGCGCTTCTAGCAGCTGCTGCGATTCCCTTAACAAAGGTGACAAAAGTCTACAGAAAGAGAAGAAGGGAAGAGAAAGAGAAGAAATATATGCAGTTCCTTTTGAAGGTTGACCTTTCCCCACCTTTTCCCTCCCTCCCAGTCAGAAAGTTGGGTAGATTATAGATATTGATGGATGGATGGATGGATGGATGGATGGATGGATGGATGGATAGACAGACAGATGCATACATACATACATACACATACAGACAAATAGATCAATAGACAGATATAGAAGACCAAATTTAAACAGCCATAAAACACTTGGGGACGGGGCAGGAGGAATGCAATTTTCAAGACAGAAAACAGATATTAAACAAATGTTTAGTGAGATACACACAAACACACACACATATACACATATACACATATACACACACACACTGGTCATCTTAAAGATAAGCACTAAATTTTAAATGTCCATATATTTATTTATTTCATTCATTCCTTGTTCAATGCAGGGTTGTAACTGAATGCAAACTTTCCAAAGGTAGAACCCAAACTTTAATCATTCAAGCCTTCGAGAGCCTTTAGAGTCCTTGGGGCTTCCTGAGTTTCCAATGCAGATGTTTCATCAGCTGGATGAGAACGTGGATGCTTCTTGAAAGGGCCACTTCCTCAGGCCATGGAATGACTGCGTCAAAACCACCAAACTCAGAGAGCACCCAGGACTCCACAGTTCAATCTGAGCTACAGAGATTCTCTTCCATTCACCTTTTTCTTTTTCAAAATCTGCCATCTACACTGTAGATTCATGAAAATAATATCAATAGCATCTTGGAATATTTCCGCCGTCCCTTAACTTGTAACCTGTAAATAAAATGAGTGATTTTCAAGCAAGGGCTGCACTTGAGCTGACTTACGTGCAAAAGAATCGGTTGGTTGTGTCATTTGGTAAAGTTGATCTACAGCCATTGATCCCCTCAAATGGCCTGCTGCAAAAACAGAATTTGACCTTAATTACTTAAGATGTTTTGCTTGAAAGCCGCAGACAATATCTGCTGGCCAATTGAATTAATTTTTCCCCCTTTTGGCCTCCTCAGAATGCCTGTGCAAGCAAATTAAGATGGCCTGGACTCCGTGCCAAGATACTGCATAGCTGTAGCCAAGCACGGCTAATTGTAACAATATTTGTCAAGATATTCCCCTGAATATTAACCCATTCAGACTTCTTTTCTAATAGATCTATCATGAACTCTTACTCTAATTTGTTCACTAGCAAAATACCGAAACCATGAAATAAAACGTTCAAACATCTGCTCAGCCTTAGCTTTTCCCTTTTTTAAAAAACTGGAACCTTCAAATCTAAAACTTACTTGAATATTTTCTGGCTTCTTTAGTTGATTTGCTTTGTGGATTGTAGATTTTATTTGGAATTAAAGATAAATTAGACAGCCAGATGACTGTTACACAGTGTGTAATACCCATACTCAAGAAATATGAAAAGAGCAGAAGCTCTATGATCTAACAGCTTATGCAGAGTTTGAAAATCTTGCTGGGTTTATTCAACAAGAGAATAAAAGCGAAATGTTACTCAGCCTTCCTAATAAATAACTTCCAAGGTCTTCGGTAGACTTTCCCCCCACAGAATTGCAAAAAAAAGGGGGGTGTGTGGAATCCTACCCTGAAAAGAACCATTACTACATAGTAGTATCATAAAAAGCAATCGAAGTAAGATTAAGTGGTGTTCACTTGCTTTTCTTACTTTCTACTTTCTTTTTCTTGCTAGCGCTCTTAGACGTCTATTTAAAAAAAATAAAAAGCAGTACTTTAATTGGGAGATGACTATTTGTATCTGCTATTTGTGTTGCTGTTTAACAGATTTACTAGAACAGATTTACTAGAAATTCTTGATATGCAATATTCATATTCTCAGAAGTAACATTCAAATCCAGGCCAGACTATTCTCTGGTTGAACCTCATCCAAGCTGCAAATTCCGTAGGGCATTATGTCCTCAGTCTCAGTCCTCAAAGTTGCCCTCTGCAATACGCATCTGGTTTTAAAAATGAAACGAAATCTCCAGGATTGGATCAAAGACCGTGTGAATAAACAGAAAGACACCCCCCCATGTTGAGGCCCCCGATGACTTCACCTGAACGGAGTCATTGCAAGAGAACCTTGGAGTAAATCTCCTCTTAACAACTACTAGTCTGTGCCTGGCTTTTCAGAACATCAAGGAGATGCGCATTTTCTACCGGGAAGTTGAAATAATGTGGGAACAGGGAGGAGTCACGCTCCGAATGAGGGCGGATCTATGTGACCCAGGATGACCTCGATAAGGGTCTGATCTGGGTCGGTCACGGGGACCGGAGGTTTCCTCTTCCGGGCTTTCGGACACGTGCTGGAGCCCATCCTCCAGACAGAGGGAGACTCTGCCCAGCCTGCTCTGGGTCCCCTGAGGATCACAGAATAGCAGAATGACCCCCACATCCCCCCCAAACCCCGTGCTGGAAGGGAGCTTGGAGAGGCCTTGGAGCAGGAGGCCCTCAACCAGGCCAGGCAATGGGTGGTCCTCCAGGGCCTTCTTAAAAGCCTCCAGGGAGGGAGCCCCCCCATTTCCTGGGCCAGCTTCCCAGAGTATTGATATGAGGGGAAGCCCCTTCCCCTTTCATGGGGCAGACTGTGAATATCTACGGAGCATGTCCAACACCCCAAAAGCTTCTCAATGACCCATAAAGTTCAGCCAACTCACCTGAGCCAACCAATGACACCCTTTGCCATGTGTCACCCTCCCCCCCCACCCCCGTAAATGAAGTCCAAACGCACATGGAAGGCAGGAAGGAACCACCCAGAATCGCAGGGAGGGCTGTAAAAGCCCATTTTTGGGGAAGCGTGTACAGTCCAGCCCACAGGCAGAGCATCCGTCCAAGGAGGGCACCCAAAGAGCTCGCTTGGGGTAGCTGAGAACTCCAGAGGCTTCCAGGGAAGCCACCAACCTGCCCCTTCCTGCAGGAGCTGGCACTGAAGGCGGGCTGCTCTCCAGCCCACCCTGCTGGTTTCCCCTCCGAAAGCTACCCAGACTGGGGCCCTCCTCTCCTTTCAGGTAGCTGATTGTTGAGCCAGGAGGCTCCTCGTCCCAGGTCAGCCAGCCTCTCTCTTCAGCCCTGACCTCACAGCAGTTCCCCCCTTACCTCTTCCCCAACCCAGAAACCCCCTCGGTGGTCCCCTTGGGGCCATTCCGGGTTGAAAGCAATGCCTCGTCTCTTATCCTGGCATCCTGGAGGCTCTTCAAGTCAGGGGGGGCTGTCTCTCCTTGGCTTGCAGCCAGGGACGGGCAAGCGCTGGGAAGGGTAGCAGGAGAGGAGAAATGTCCGCAGAGCCGCCGAATCCAACGGGACACAAGGAAGGAGAGGGAGGCCCATTGATCAACGGAAGAGCTTTTCTCCCGGGGGTTGTGGGTGCTCCATCCCTGGAGGTTTCCAAGAAAAGGCTGGATAACTCTTGGGCCAGGGTGGTCCAAGGCTCCTGGGAAGGGGGTTGGAGGCCCCCAAGGTCCCTGCCAGCCCTAGGACTCTATAGGTGCCAGTTCACCCGATGGAGGCAAAGCTCTTCTAGGCAGCCAGCAGCTGAGGGAGACTCTGGCGCTTGAAGGGGAATATTGCTGACTCGGGCTGGACTGAGGGGTCCTGAGGGGGTCTCGGAGCTTGTTGCTTTCATGACCCAAAGTGGGCAACCTCATCCATGCCAGACTGAGACTGATGACGTCACAAGTCACTTGGGTCACCAAAAGCTCCCAGGCCCCCCGGCTCCCCTCTTGGCCCTTCCTCTCGTGGGCACCTTCGCCAGCCTCTTGCACTGCCAGGGGGGGCCCCCAGCCGCCCGGGATGGAAGCGGGGGGAACTGGGCTGAGGGACTTCCGTGCCCAGCTCACACCTCGCCCTGCTTTGTGGGGTCCAGACGTGTCCTGCCAGCAGGCGCAGCCCAGCCGCTCCAGACTCCAGGTGCGGCCTCGCGCGCCCGCTGCCCCCGGGGGCTGCTTGGAGGCAGCCATTGGCTCCGACTCCTCCATGTGTTAAATTAGCCGAGTGAGGCGCAGCCGGGCCAGCGACCGCTCGGGAGGGGAGGGGGGGCTTCAGTCTGCGTCATCGGAGGGGGAGGAGGGAGGCAGCCCGCGTGGGGAGGGGCGGGGGTGTGTGGAAAGAAGAAGAGCCCGCAACTTTCCACCGGCGCCGAAGGCAGCGAGAGGCAGCTTTTCCCCAGCCGCGCAGGCTGCGCCTCGGGCCGCTCCGTCTGAGGCAGCCGGAGCGATGCTGCGGACGGGAGGATCCCGGCCAGCCGCGCTCCTCTGAACCGACCCGACGGAGGCAAGAGAGGCGGGTCGATTGATGGGCAGCAGCCCCCTCGTCTGCCCTCGCCCGCCTCGCCCGACGGCTAGCGGAGCCCCACGGAGAGAGCCACGCTCCGGGCGGCCCAGAAGGCGATCCAGAGGCTACCCGCCACGCACGCCGGAGCTGAGCGGGGCCAGAGGGAGAGGGCGCCCCGCGCCGCCCCACAGATCCATCCAGAGCCGGGGAGGCAGGCAGGCAGGCAACGGGGAGGCGGCAAAGTGTCCCCGGCCCGACAGGAGTGCAATGGGGACGCGCCCCAAGCGCGGCGAAGGGGAAGAGGCGCAGCGAGCCGAGGCTTAGCGGGACAAGACCGCACGCCTCCTCCGCACTCCGAGAAAGGCGGAGAGAGAGCTGCGGGCAGCGCGGGCTGGACGGCCGGGCAAGCGGGGCCAAGAAGTTCGCTCGGAGAGGGCCAGGAAAGGGGATTGAAGTGGGGGAGGAGGAGGAGGAAGAGGAAGGCTGCAGAAGCCCCGCGCCCACCCTCCAGCCTCGCCCGCCCGGCACCCCAGCCCCTCTAGCGTCCCTGGCCCGGCAGTCGCAGGTGAAAGGATGCAGGAGGAGGCCGGCCACTCGGTGGGTCCCCGCCGGGCGGTGGAGAAGCTGTCGGAGGCGGTGGGGCTGCGGGCCAAGGCTCTGGGCAGCGCCCTGCAGGAAACTCGCCGCCAGCGGCGCCTCCTGCTGGCTATCGTCTGCGTGGCGCTGCTGCTGGACAACATGCTCTACATGGTCATCGTGCCCATCATTCCCGACTACCTGGCGGCCATGGGCGGAGGCGGGGGGGGCCGCGCCGTCGGCCGGGCAGAGCCTGGCGGTCAACGGCAGCGGCGGCGAGTCGGGCGGGGGCTGGGCCGGCAACGCCAGCAAGATCGCCGGGATGCCCCCGCCGCCCGTGCCCCCCGACAACCAGGACCTGAAGATCGGCGTGCTCTTCGCCTCCAAGGCCATCCTGCAGCTGCTGGTCAACCCGTTCACCGGCACCTTCATCGACCGCGTGGGCTACGTGCTGCCGCTGCTCATCGGGCTGCTGATCATGTTCCTCTCCACGCTCATCTTCGCCTTCGCCAAGGACTACGGCACGCTCTTCGTGGCCCGCAGCCTGCAAGGGCTGGGCTCGGCCTTCGCCGACACCTCCGGTGTGGCCCTCATCGCCGACAAGTACCCGGAGGAGCAGGAGCGCAACCGGGCGCTGGGCCTGGCGCTGGCCTTCATCTCCTTCGGCAGCCTGGTGGCGCCCCCCTTCGGCGGCATCCTCTACCGCTTAGCCCGCAAGCAGGCGGCGCCCTTCCTGGTGCTGGCCTCCATGTCGCTGCTGGACGCGCTGCTGGTGCTGGTGGCGCTCAAGCCCTTCGCCCGCCAGGCCCGGGAGAACATGCCGGTGGGCACGCCCATCCACCGGCTGATGGCCGACCCCTACATCGTGGTGGTGGCCGGCGCGCTCACCACCTGCAACGTGCCGCTGGCCTTCCTGGAGCCCACCATCGGCACGTGGATGAAGAGCACCATGAAGGCCAACGAGTGGGAGAGGGGCCTGGCATGGCTGCCGGCCTTCTTCCCCCACGTCCTGGGCGTCTTCCTCACGGTCAAGCTGGCGGACAAGTATCCCCACCTGCAGTGGTTCTACGGGGCGCTGGGCATGGTGGTCATCGGGGCCAGCTCCTGCGTGGTGCCCGCTTGCCGGAACTTTGGCCAGCTGATGGCCCCCTTGTGTGGCATCTGCTTTGGCATCGCTCTGGTGGACACGGCCCTTCTGCCCACCCTGGCCTTCCTGGTCGATGTGCGCCACGTCTCCGTCTACGGCAGCGTCTACGCCATTGCCGACATCTCCTACTCGGTGGCCTATGCCCTGGGGCCCATCGTGGCCGGAGAGATCGTCCACTCCTTCGGCTTCACCCAGCTCAGCCTGGGCATGGGCCTCGTCAACGTCCTCTACTCCCCGGTCCTGCTGGCCCTCAAAAACATTTGCCAGATGAAGCCCTCCCACTCGGAGAGGAACGTCCTTCTAGACGAGGAGCCCAAAGGACTCTATGACACCATCAAGATGGAGGAACGCAAAGCCAAGGGGAGGAATCGCCACGCGGTGGGGGGTTTCGAAGAGAATAGTGTAGATCCTCATCAGAGAGACTCTAAAGAGGCTTTGGAGGACGATTCCTCAGACTATGACTATACTTAGGGCTTGGCTAGACAGTCCTGTCGGCAGAGGGAAACGGTCTCAGCTATTGTCTCCAGATCTCCAATGTGCTACACATTAACCTTTCTCTAAATATGACGGTCTTCTCTCTCTCTCTCTCTCTCCTTCTCAAGTTAGGACTTAACCCCTTCTATTGAGATTAAAGCTGCCTGTCCCCAAATAGCATATCTTCATAGCTGTATTGGTCCTTCTTGTTACAAGAAACGAGGTAGACCAGGCTTTCTGCGGTTCTGCCAAAGGTTTGGGGGTAGCAGTGTTGTGTGTAACTTAAGACTGGTTCACACATGCATGTATGTGTCCCTTGATGCATCATCGGTTTGGTTTCATGTTTCTTTCTGTTTACACCCAGCTCCAACGGCTTTATCTATCCTTGATCAGAACATAATGAAGTTGGAAGCCCCGAGGTGCCCATGTCCTGTTTCTCCCCCCACGTCTGCTGTGCATGTGTGACATGATCTGAGTGTTCTGTCTGTGACATTAGATTTGGGCGTGTTCTCACTGGAGATGTTGCAGTTATGCATGTGTGAACCAGCTTCTCCTTTGCCAGATGCTTCAAAAATACACATCCAGGGTCTCCGTAAATATTGTACATTTATAGACATTGAGGAAATGTTCCATGAGATTCGCGTTTTAATGCCAGCAGTGGAAATTATGTTATGTTAGTTTTTCCTCCTGGAGGAGGAAAAAAAAAGCAAGACAAAGTATTTTTATTCATTCATTCATTCATTCACTCATTTATTTCCTGTTGTGCTGCTATTCTGGTCAATGAAATACGCCATACTATGTTTTAGACTGAAACTATTACATTCATATGGGTGTGAATAAATAATGTTCCAGGGAATCTTTGTCTTGGTTTTATTGTGTGCATATTAAGATGAATCCTAAATACCCAAAG
Organism: Notechis scutatus; assembly: GCF_049901735.1. Classification (NCBI taxonomy): domain Eukaryota; kingdom Metazoa; phylum Chordata; class Lepidosauria; order Squamata; family Elapidae; genus Notechis; species Notechis scutatus. The sequence continues at coordinate 83,765,662 of NC_142012.1, forward strand.
AAAATATACACATTAAAGTCAAATCTGGGTATCTACCCAGAAGTCATTCCTCTACCTACCGTATAGATTATTTTCATGGAAAACTGCATAAAATCAACCATTTTAATATACTTTGATCCCTCAACAAGTTAATGCTTAAGTTTTAAAAAATCTATAACTTCCAGTTGCAAATAGCAGGTAGGTAGATTCTTAGCATTTTTATGTCCATTCCTGTTTTTTTTTTAAAGAAAAAGCATTTTAGGATATCCAGCTAGTTAATGAATTATTTTTGAAACAATAGATACAATAATTTATTCCTTCCCAGGGGGGGAAAGGTACCAAAGGGACACACACACACACACACACACACACACACACAATAAAACATAAGTTTTTTTTTTAAAAAAAAAATCCACTGCCATTAATAAACAAATCCCAAACATGAAATCTGCTCTTCTTACAAATATTTTAACAGAGTTGGCTCATCTTGGCTTCGTTTTTATTTTGGTTTGGAATGAGTCTCTCTTAAGATCAGCTCCGTTTGGGATTTTCGGCTTATTCCTTTGTTTCTTTCTTTGTTTTAATCATGATTGGAAGGCAGGAAAAATTTTCAAGCATTGTTTCTCATAGATCGCTTCCACACCCCCTTAGACAGATACAGTTACGTTCACAAACGACGTATAGAATGCAAGTCTGTAATTTCTCTCGTTTATTTCCCCCAAAGTTTAGACGGCTTCTTATTAGATGGAAGCCCAAAGAGGAAGAAAGGGAAGGGGGACAAACTCTTTTGAACTTAGCTTTAGTTACTTCTGGGTAACTTCCTGTAGGATTCTTGATATGCGGTGAGTATTTTATTTTCCCTTTAGGGTCCCGCTGTGTGTTTCCTATGCTACTTGTGTAGGATGGTTGGAAACGGCCCTCTGATTTCACTGAGGATGATATATCTAGGCTAACCATAGGCCTCCCTACTCCTTATTCTTCCCCGACGCCCCGTCCTTCCAAGGCCCGGCGTGCCCGTTTCCTTCGGCTTCCCAACGGCTGCGCAAAACGCCTCGCCTGCCTTTTCACTCTTCCACCCCTTCCATCGCACGGCAGGCAGAGTCTGAGTGGCCACGTCCTGATTCTCCCCCACCACCCGGCCCTCTCAAGCGAGTTTGGGGAGTCTCGATTTCTATCGGCCCCCGAAGCTGTGGGTTACAGGGGACCCGGAATCCAGGATGTCGGGCCTTCCCCGCCCTTGGCTGCCTCCGACCGGAGGAGAGGAACTGACGGAGCGCTTCCAAAAGCGTTTCTGGCTTCTTTTTGCCTTCTCCTTTTGAATCCCCTCCGTTTCACGGAGAAGGGGAAAGAGACTCCCACCCGGCGCAGCGAGAGGGCTCCAGATCGCCCGCCTGCCTCCTCCTGTCTAAAGGGCCTCCGCCGCGCTTCTCCCCGCGGGGCTGGGAGGGGCTGGCCGACCGCATTTCGGGACCCTCTTTTTCGCCCGCTTTGATCTCAGGGCTCCGCTTGGCTGCGTCTCCACGGAGGTAAAAGGCCGCCGGTGAAATCCGCGACATTCTTCCCCGGATTCTCCCCCCTCCCCCGGGAACTAACGATGCGTGGGGCTGGGCGCCGAAAGGCAGCCGTGGGCGATGGGGGCGAAACTCACCGGGAACAAAAGAGAAGCGACTCAACTCTTGTTCATTCAAGCGCGTTGTCCCGACAGAACAGATTGCGGGGGCAAAGCGCGTTCTTCTTGCCCAGAGTCGATTTCGTTTACAGACCCCGCTGGCTCAAGCCCAGGAAACTGGAAAACTTCGTTTCTATTCTGGTTTCTCCCACCGGCCTCCCGGTGAGGCGAACGGGTCTAACCAGGTGTTGGGGGTTGCCCTTCGCTTGGCTTTTTTTCAAAAACCGCCTTTGGCATGAAATCCAAGGCTGACTAGTTGCAACAGAACTTGAAAAGAAGGGGTGTTGTTTCAGAGAAGAGGTTTCTCCCGAATATTCTGCCCAAAAAAAAAGAGGAAGGGAGAAAGGAAGGAAGGAAGGAAGGAAGGAAGGAAGGAAGGAAGGAAGGAAGGAAGGAAGGAAGGAAGGAAGGAAGGAAGGAAGGAAGGAAGGAAGGAAGGAAGGAAGAATGGGAAAATGGAAGAAAGGGAGGGAGGGAGGGTGGAGGAAGGGAGGGAAGAGGAAGGAAGGAAGGAAGGAAGGAAGGAAGGAAGGAAGGAAGGAAGGAAGGAAGGAAGAAGGAAGGAAGGAAGGAAAAATGGGAGGGAGGGAAAATGGAAGAGAGGGAAGGAGGGAGGGTGGAGGAAGGGAGGGAAGAGGAAGGAAGGAAGGAAGGAAGGAAGGAAGGAAGGAAGGAAGGAAGGAAGGAAGGAAGGAAGGAAGGAAGGAAGGAAGGAAGGAAGGAAGGAAGGAAGGAAAACTGGGAGAGAGGGAAAATGGAAGAAAGGGGGGAGGGAGGGGGGAGGAAGGGAGGGAAGAGGAAGGGAGGGAGGAAGGAAGGAAAGAAGGAGTATTGGGAAGGGAAAGAGAGAGAGAGCAGAGGAGGGAAAGATGGAAGACAGACGAAAGGAAGGGAAAGAAACAGGAAAGAGAAAATAGCAAGGAAGAGAACTAAGTTTATTCTTCATCGTTTTAATTTTCTGTTTCAATCCACTCTGCTGTGTCCTGGGCAGATCCACCAGACTGCAACCAAAGAATCGTGCTGGGCTGAGGCTGGCCCAAGAGACCCAGCATCCCAGATGTTCCTGGCAAATGCCTTTCCTGCCACCTTTCCTGCCCTCCTTATAAAATGGCAACCCCCTTCTTCCTTATGGAGGGGAGAGCAAGCAGCTTCAGGTGCAAGACTCTTGGCACCCAGGAGAAGGCAGCAAAGAAAGGCTTGAAGGCTCCCCTCTCGGGAAGGATAGAGAGGTGGGGTTGAAGGAATAGGGTGGCAGAGGCAGGAATGACCTGCTGACACCTTGAAACTGACCAGGGTGTTAGTCAAGAGAACTAGAGAGGCTTCAACCTCCAGGTCCTGGAAAAGCCCACCTGAAAACCATGGATGGCACATTCAAGAACTATTTCTCTTTGAGAAGAAATGGGAGCCATCTGGGGTCAGTTTTGCAGACTAACAAACTGCCTCCCATCGTCTCTCTCTCTCTCTCTCTCTCTCTCTCTCTCTCTCACACACACACACACACACATACACACCATGCCTGGTGCAGGCTGCAGAGCTAATTCCCCATAAAATGGGAGCCGTTTTGATTCCTGTTGCTGAAGCAGAGATCAAACAGCTTGAAGGATCAAATACCAGTAAACAAAGATTCCCACATTCATCTAACAGACATTGTTCTGAATGCCCTATATTATAACAGGGCCAAAGGGCCTCCCTCCCTTCCTCTCATTTTTCCCCTTTCTTCCTGCCTGCATTTCTCTAACTCTTTCCTTCCTTCCTTCCTTCTTCCAAACAGGTCACTGTTTCTTGTCTTCTTAAAATACTGGATCACAGATGGACTTGAAGATTCAGTTGCTGCATTCACACAACCCCTTCACGGGTCAGTTATGAACCCAAAAGGCTGAGCCTGGTTTGCAGAACCAGCTCAGCTGAGTGGATTTGATTGACACTCAGCAAGCAGGTTAATGGTGTTGTGGGGAGGTTTCTTTTCCCTTCTCTGTCCTCCTTCCCCCAGTTGTTCATGAGAGAATCCTCGACTGTTTAGAAGACTGAACTTATTTATTATCAGTTTTTACCTGAGTAAGGAATGACCTTTGCAAATGAAGGGTGTTCCTGTGATGCAACACACACACACACACACACTGGCCAGATACTTTGCATCAAAGCACCAATGGTCTGACTCACCTCCTTTTCACGTGAGAATTCAATCTGCCTATCCCTCCTTATTAATCCAGCAAAGTCTTAGCCTGGCCAAAAAATGAAGGGGGAGGGTGCTTTATTTCCCACCTCTTTTGAGAAAGGAGTGTGGACTAGAGGTGAGTCTTTGGGGTGTGGGAAGGTGGGGGCATCCCACCCACCCTGGATGGGGGTAGGGAGAAAGCCCGCCCTAGCGTTGGTCTGGGAGAGGTTGACCCCCAACCCAAAGGACAATCAGCCTCCGGTCAGCCAGGCACCGATGAAGGCTGGCTGGTGGGGCCACTCCAGAAGGTTCCATTCCCTATGGCGACCCCCCCCCCGTCTTGACTGACCCAAGCGAAGGTGGGAAGAACTCCAGCAGACCCACCCGCTGATTGGCAGAGGCCCCCCCAGGGCTTGGCCTAGGAATGGGGGGAGGAAAGAGAGAGGAGACCCCCTCCAGCCTCTTCTCCCTCAAGCGCCTGCACCTATAATCTCCCAATGGGCGCCGGCGGGAGTTGTGGTCCAGCCAAACCTTCGGAGGGCGCCACGTTGGAGACGGGCCGCCCTGCAGTCTCCTTCTCCCGCGCAACCAAAGACGCGGCGCACTTCAGGCTGCCGCCCGGAGCCTCCCTGACTGCGGAGTAATTCCAGGGTCGGAAGCGTGTGGGGGGGAGGACTTTTGCGGCGCCCCCGCGACGACTCGCTTCGCCGGGCGAGTTTCTCTTCTCCCGGCTTCCTTCCAAGAGCCAAACGGTCGGAGAGCGCGGAGCGCCTGGGGTGGGACTCCTGCCCGCCTTAGCCCGGCGGGTCGCCCGGGGGAAAGAGCGTTCCCCGGGCGGCGCGCCCCTCCTTTAACCGGGACCGCCGAGCCCCCTTTGCCCGGCCTGCCTGGCCAAGAAGTTTGGGGAGTTGCGGAGCCGGCGACGTTGCGCTCTGGCGCGCTGAAGAGCCGGTCCGCGAAGGGGAGGCGGGCAGGTGCCGGCCTCGCTCAGCGAAAGGGAGCCCCTTCTCCGTCCGGCCTCTGCCTTTGCCGGCTCTATCCCGTCGCCCGTCCCGGGCTGGCGGAGGCCGGCAGCCGGAGAAGGCAGGGGAGCTCCGCCCGAGGCACCATGGACAGCGCCGCGGAAGGCAGTCCGCGCCCAGCCGCCTGAAACGGCTTCCGCGGCCGAAAGGCTCTCCCGCGCTCCGCCGGCTCCCCGGGGGCGCCACTTACAGGTAGGAGCCCCCTGCCTGCCGGTTTCCCCGCGGGCCGGAGCCGCTTCTTGGCCACGCGAGTCCAGGGAAAGAGTCGGCGGGCCCCGTTCGCACGACCCGCCAAGGCGAACCCGGTTTCAAGGGTCTCCCTTGCTTAGAGGGCGCTTTGGGGTCCGGGGTGCAACCACTGCTTGTCGCAAGCGGCAGCCTGCTGGGATCCGATGAGGGTGGAGGCGCTTGAGAGGAACTCGGGTTCATTCGGCTGTGGGAACCTGGCGGGCCTCACCCTGGAAAGGGACCGCTCGGCTGCCGTTTCCTCCGTCTAGCGGTGTCGGAGGGTGGCGCGGGGGTGGGGGCATTCGATCGGTCTGGAGGCGTTTCGTCTTCCCTGAGAGTTTCTATTCGGGTCTTTGTGGCTCTGCTTGAGTCCCTCAAGAGCCGAAGAGACCGAGGAGCTGGGACGGCCGGGCAGGAGGCCGAAGGGCCCGGAGAAAGCAGCCGGGGGCCCCAGCAAGCGCCGGGAACCCGCGTGGAGGGGACTCGTTGCGCCCGCCGCGTGGCGGTCCTTGAAACTTCAGGAGACCGAGGGGCGGTGGCGGCGGCCTTTGGGCGGGTCCGGCCCGATGGGGAGCTGAAAAGAGCGGGGCTCTTCCCCTCTTCCGGGCTGGGGGGCTTGGAGGGGGGCTCCAGAGCCGGGATCCGCTCGGCTGGTGGTCGGGCAAAGTCCAAGGCTTCCAGCTGACCGCGGGAGCTCTTCCTTCCCTCGCCCGTCCGCTCTCCCCGTTTGAAAAAAGGGGGGGACATCTGACTAAAGAGCTGGGCTTGCGGAGAACGGAGGGCGGAAATCCTGAATTAGTTGTTCCTCTGGGAAATCGCCTCGAGCGTTTCCCCTGTAAAATAGGGAGGAGGGCGTTGTTCCCCTGGGCGTGGAAGTGGCCGGAGGGCCGTGTCGCGCTCTCTGAATCCCCCCTTTCCATGAGAAGAACCACTCAAGGCGGCGCGTGTCAGCTATCCAGTTAGCTTAAAACCGGGGCGTGGGGGGGGGGGGATTCAGGCAGGTTGCACTGATTTGGTACAAGCGGTAGCTAATTCCCGGCCATAGCTGGACTGCCGCTGTCGAAATGCCTCCGGTGGGCCTGGGCAGCTGCTGAAGAGGGACAGGCCCGTCTCAGCGCCCGCGGCCCAGCTGCCCTCGCTTTCCCCACGCGCTTCTTTGCCTAGCGGATTTCCAGGTCCGTCGACCTTTTGCGCAGGGAAAGGAAAGTTTGTCAGACTTCAACAAAATAAAGTTCAATCAATCCATTCCAACTTGTCGCGGAAAGAAAAAAATCTCGCCAAGTTGGAATGGATGGGTTGAACTTTTTCTTCACAAAGAAAAACACAAACATTTCCCCGCACAAAAGGGCCAGAAACGCGAGGGAGCTACGCGACGGAGCTGGACACCAGGTAGGCAAAGAAATGCTTGGGGGAAGGCAGGTCACCTGGCCGGTGATGGGTGAGGCGCCTTCCCTTCTTCCCTCCGTTGCCCGGTTCTCCGTTGCAGCGCAACACCCAGGATCCACTTTTTAAGTGTGTGTGTGCGCGCGCGCGCGTGCGTGTGTGTGTGTAATTTAACAACCGGTTCTCCCAGGGTCAGAAAGGTTGCAGGAAATGGGTTTGTCTACTCTCGTGGAAAGAAGGACTAAGGGAGACGTGAGAGCGGTCTTCCACTATTTGAGGGGCTGCCCCAAAGAAGTGGGGGTGGGGGTGTCAACCTATATTCTCCAAAGCCCCTGAAGGCAGGACCAGAAGCAATGGATGGAAATCAAGGAGAGAAAGAAGGAGAAACTTCCTAGCAAGGGGAACAATGAATCAGAAGGGATGGAAAGGCTGCAGGCAGTTGGCAAATTTGCCACAACGCATTTGTTTTTTGAAGAAGAAAAATTGTGCCCATCCATCCATAGACCCTCTTTCTTGTTTATTTCTGGAACTGGTGGCCAGTAAACTGCATTGCAGGAGGTTCTTTGTGGCAATTAGTTGATTTCCCAAGGAAGGCTCCCTATGAGAATGTGGTGGCTTATATGCCCCTTCTGCTTTTGTGCCGGCTGCTCCCCTTCCTTCCATCCAGCTGCACTGCCCTCCCCATGGCATGCATGCCCGTCACGTGTATCCAATTTGGGGAGCGGCTGCCCTGCTGCAAGTGGATTTCTCTCTGGTTTCTTTCCATAAATCAACCCTTGCATCCATTCCAGCAGAAACACCCAAGCGGCCCTGGCAAAGCAGGTGGCTGCCTAGGAAAATCTGAGCCCAGCCCTCTGTCTCCCTGTTTCTGCTGAGCTAACCAAGCCACCTTTGTCGACTGCAACCCATAGGATTGACTTAGGATGGGAAATTCCCAACCCTCTGAATGAGGATCTGCATGTTGGAGTGGAGCTTTGTTGTGCATGTGGTTTTCTTGATAGGTGGATTATATGATTTTAGGGGCTTCAGCCCAATTTTCTTTCAAATGGTTTGTATACTTTAATTCTGTTTAATTTAATTCCATCCCCCACATAGGGTTCCATGGGTGTGGAGGGGGAGTGAAAAAGAAAGGGAGGAAGAGAGAGAAACAGTGAGAGAGAAAGAGAAAGATGAAAAAGAGAGAAATAGAGATAGATGAAAAAGAGAGAAAACGAGAGAGAGAGAGAGAGAGAGAGAGAGAGAGAGAGAGAGAGAGAGAGAGAGAGAGAGAGATGAAAAAGAAAGGAAAACAGAAACAGAGAGGCAGAGTGAGAAAGAGAAAAGAAAGGGGAGAGAGGGGGAGGGAGGGAGAGAGAGAGAGAGATGAAAAATAAAAAGAAAGAGAAATAGAGACAGATGAAAAAGAGAGAAAACGAGAGAGAGAGAGAGAGAGAAAAGAAAGGAAAACAGAAACAGAGAGGCAGAGTGAGAAAGAGAAAGAAAGTGAGAGAGGGAGGGAGAGAGAGAGAGATGAAAAAGAAAGGAAAACAGAAACAAAGAGGCAGAGTGAGAAAGAGAAAAGAAAGGGGAGAGAGGGAGAGAGAGAGAGAGATGAAAAATAAAAGAAAGAGAAATAGAGACAGATGAAAAAGAGAGAAAGAGAGAGAGAGAGAGAGAGAGAGAGAGAGAGAGAGAGAGAGAGAGAGAGAGAGATGAAAAAGAAAGGAAAACAGAAACAGAGAGGCAGAGTGAGAAAGAGAAAAGAAAGTGAGAGAGAGGGAGGGAGGGAGGGAGAGAGAGAGATGAAAAGAAAGGAAAACAGAAACAGAGAGGCAGAGTGAGAAAGAGAAAAGAAAGGGGAGAGAGGGGGAGGGGAGAGAGAGAGAGAGAGAGCACAGAGTTGCCTATCATTGGGATGCCATGGCTCTTTTCTAAGTGGGTTTCCTGACTCCTGTGGGCCCCAGGAGCCAAAGGGCAGCCAGCCAGCTTGGGGACATGGTGGCCCCATTCAGAATCTCCTTCTCTCCCTTCTCCTCCTGCCAAGCCCTCGGCTTCCATCAGGCGGGGAGGAAGGGCAGCCCTCCAGCTGCAGAAGGCGGGGACAGATGGTCCAGGCTGCCCAAAGCCCAGCCAGGCATCCAGGTGCAAGCCCAGCCAGGGAGCAGCCAGGGAGTCACAGGGTGGAGGCAACGGTGGCTGTGATGCCCCTGGCCTTCCTTCTCACGTATGCAGGCAACTGGGGGGTGGGGGAGAGGCTGGAGAGAAGGCCTAGCAGGTTAAGCTGGGTTGTGTGTATGTGTGTGTGGGGGGGGGGGCTATTCCTCCCCCCTCCCTCCCTGCTTGGCTCAGAAGGAAGGAAGGCCTTCCACCCGGATGGCCCTTCTTCTGACCAGAAAGACAGAGGTGGTGGTGCCAATCGAAGAGGATATTTGTAGCTCAAGGGGGGAGGGAGGCCCTGGGGCCTCTGTGAGCTGGGAGGTTTCCTTGCACTGCTGATATTCCCTAGTTGGGTCATGAGGTGTCTGTGCAAGAAAACCACCCAGCTCAGAGAGCCCCCAGGAGCTCCCAGAGCCCGAGAGGGGGAAGCAAGGGCATTTCTATGCCTCTCAAGGAAAAGCTCGGCGAAAGGAAGAGCTGGGGAATCACACAACCCAAAGGCCTGCAGACAGAAATATGGGAGGGCGGGGAGGGGGAGAGGCTCAATTTGTCTGCATACAGAAGAGGTTGTGACTTAGGCAGGTTCAGAAAAAGACCATTCAAATCGCTCTCAATGCTCTTTCGTGTGTTGCAGTCATGGAATTTCTTCCCAAAAAAACAAATGGTTTCCAATGCTGGACTCCAATTGATGGCAGAATATTTCTGTTATAAGATAGTTAAGCTGCGAGGTTTTCCTTTCCTAAAACGTTTAGAGTCCTCCTCTTCCTCCTGGTGATGCTCTGGGGGAAAAAAATGGCCGTAGAAAAGCAATTCCAGGAGACAATGACTCATGCGTCATCTCCACAACTGCAGGATGACAAAGTTGAACCCGGCCCCCAAAGGAGCTGCTCTCCGACCAGCCATTGCAGTGGGAGAAGACAAATGACTGAGGAGAGCAACCCCATGGAACCTGGGCAAACCCAAGGAAATGGGGTCTCCCCCCCCCAGTCTTAAAGAAGAGCGCTCTGGAAGGAGAAGACAAGAGTGAGCTGAAATGCCTGCCTGCCTTCCATCCTCCCTTCCAGCCATCCAGCCTCTCTCTCTCGGTCCTTCCTTTCCTTTCTGCTCCCCTCCCCTTCCCTTGCTCTTTCTCCTTCCTTCCATGCATCCATCCATCCTCCCCTCCCTCCCTCCTTCCTTTTCTTCCTTCCTTTCCTCCTTGCTTCCTTCCTTTCTTCCTGACCCTTTCCCGACCTAAAGATACTTTCACCTGTCTTACCACAGATATTGATATCCCCCAGTAATAACTCACTTCTATATTTGAAGACATAAAACATCACCAACTCCAACCTTAGGAGGAAGCTGCCCTGATTCTCCCCTTTCCTCCCACTTCACTTAATAATACCAGTGCATTCTCCAACTAAGAGCACAGGGCCTGACTAAAAGAGGCCTGTTTCCTTACATCCTTAGAAATGCAAAAGGAGAAACCTTCGATTAAAAGTTGCTTGTATTTTTTATTCTATAACTGTACTAAAGACAGTCGGAAGGCATTCTTTTTCTCTTTCTTACATTTTTTTTCTTCTCTGCACTTTTATTCTTTTCCTTTTTCTTTTCAAATTTCCCTGTTCTATTTGTTTACCTTTCATGTTTGTAAACAAATTGTTTTTGCAAAATTAATAACATTATTTTTAAAAAAATTACAAAAGAAGGGAGGTGAATCACCCACATCTGGAGAAACTAAATGCCTGAATCATCCCAAATGCACCCAGAAATTTAAGACAGGGCAGCATTAAGCAAAGAAGATTTCTCCTTCTCCTCCTTTAAAACCTTCAAGATGTTTGAAATTGAAAATAAGAAGTGCCCCAGCTGGAATGATATAATGATACAACGGTTTATAATACCATTTATTTCCTTTCCTTTCTCCATTTTAAAACTCCTGTCCTTGGTAATACATCCATTTCTCTCCCTCTCTCTCCTACTCTCCCTCCCTCCTCTCTCTTTCTGTCTTTCTGTCTTTTTTCTTTCTTTTTCATCTTTCTCTCACTCCTTTTCTCTCTCCCACCCACCCCCCATTTTTATTCTGCAAAGACTATAAATAGGTGTTTCCTCCCCCTGAAGCCTACATAAAATTGTTGCCTGCAACTATTATTTTTTTTTGTAAATTTTATTTGAGTTTTCACAAAAAGAAAAGAAACACAATTAAAACATCTTTTTTGATGTTAGCCTGCAGCTATTAAGGTTCCTCCTTGCAATGGAGGGATGAGGTGATGCTGCTCCTGAGCCAACCAGCCACACCATCATCTGACTCAAGCCATGATTTAAAGTCAGGTCAACCTGACCTCTTCCTGTTCCTTTGTGGCAGGTTACTCCTTGCTCTGGAAGGGCCGCAAAGGACCCCATAAATGCCTGTCCCCCCACTGCAGGCTCACTGGCAGGGTGGGGGCATGAGAAGTTCAACACCATCAAATCAGCCAGCATTAATTTGACTCCAAGTATTTGCCTGGCCCCTTCAATCACCTGGACAGAAGAGGCCATTTCCACCCCTTTGGCATAATTAAGTTTTGTACCGCACAGAATCCTGGAGAGATAAGTCCATGCTGCACTTGGCATTTGGCTGGGAGGCCTTTAGCATGGCAGTTGGGCTGCCTGGGAGAGGTCGTCTTCTTCTCTTCTTTGATCATGGGAGGTTCCACCTTCACTCTCCTCCTAGCCCGTTTTGCAGCTCAATGTATTGGTTCGATTGCTGCTGACTTAGATCAGCTCTTATATCAATGTGGCCATGTTGTCCGGTCCTGTATTTATCCAAATAGATCACGCATTTATAAACACAGACTGAGTTGTTTCCCATCTTCTCCACAGAGGGTTGAACATTTGATGTGCTAGCCTGTCATCTTGGAGTGCCCAATTCCACCACCACCCTCACCAGGACAAATTGCTGATCAAAAAGAATTTGCCAGGGTTTCGTTTTCCTTCCTGCAAATAAATGCCAGCACCCCAAGATTAAGCACATGTTAACACCGATTGGGAGGAAAAAAAATAAGGAATAGTTTTTGTTACCTGCAATATTTTAGGGTTCACCTTCTACTTTCTAGCTCCTGAACCATCGCAGTAGAAGTCAACAAAAAGGAGGCACAAGAAGGATTTGGTTCTAGAGTGTAGAGAAATGTTCATCTGGAAAAGTCTGTTTCTTAGATTTTACTCTACGAATACTATAATTTATCCTGGCATGTAATGCCTGACCCAAGCATTGCAATGTTAAGTTTATCTCTGCTTCCTTCAGGTTTTGCGATCCATTGAAAAACTCTAGAGGAGGCTCAAAATGCCAAACCAAGAGAAGGAAAATGGCGCCCAAAGTCAAGATGAGATGGTGAGTGATAGAAAGAGGCCAGTGGTGGGATTCAAAAGTTTTTACTACCGGTTCTGTGGGTGTGGCTTGGTGGGCGTGGCAGGGGAAGGATACTGCAAAATCTCCAGTCAGAGGGGATATTTACCGGTTCTCCGAACTACTCAAAATTTCCGCTACCGGTTCTCTAGAACTGGTCAGAACCTGCTGAATGCCACCTCTGAAAAAGGCATCAGAATGGAAGTTGCATTTGGAGAGGGAGCAATTTCCATTGGGGTGAAGAAGAGCTTAAATCAAGGATGTCCAACCTTGGCAACTTCAAGACTTGTGAACTTCATCTCCCAGAGTTCTCCAGCCAGCATTCTCGGAGTTGAAGTCCACATGTCTTAAAGTTGCCAAGGTTGGACAACCCTGGTTTAGAGAAACAGATATCACAGTGTTCCTCTTCATGGTCGAAATGAGTAAAGTTGCCTTCAAAAATTGAACAATTCACTTATCCGTGGAAAACAAATTAGTATGAAGTGCTCAAGGAGAAGGATAATCAATTAAGATTAAGATTATGGCTGTACTGAACAATTCTATATAGACGTTTACCTAGAAATCAACTGATATCCCCCTCTCCACACCCACCCACCCAAAAAAGGCAAATGATGGGAAAGAAGGCAGCCAAGACTTTTAGATCATCAACCGTAAAGTTCCAAGGTCAAAGTCAAAGGATGTGGGTTCTTTCTGCATTGAAAAAAATGCTCAGAATATCCCTTCTTCACAAGTCCTCTTGAAGCCTAAATGTTTTAGCTTCAGCCGCCCCCTTCTCCTTTCACCTTCCATCTTCCTCAACACCAGGGTCTTCTCCAAGGAGTCCTCTCTTCTGAAGTATTTGAGCTTCAGCTTCAGGATCGATCCTTCCAAAGTGTACTCAGAGTGGATTTATTTTAGGATTGACTGATTGGATCTCCTTGAAGTCCAAGGGACTCTCAAAAGTCTTCTCCAATGCAAGGGTTTATTATCTGTAGCAAATGACACCTTCTATGCAATTTCCCAACCTATAATAATATTATGGTAGAAGGAGCTCGAAAGAAAATGTGTCGTAGGTTAGAACATCAAGGCGGAAGTTCAACTACAAAAAAATAGTTTTGTAAAACAAAATATCATGGGGATTCAATTACTAATGGCTTGGACTCTTCTTCATTAGGTACTGCCCAAGCTGCCGGTTCCCTCCCTCCAGCAAACATTAAATAGGTACCTTCAGTGCATGAAACACTTGGTGACTGAAGAACAATATAAGACAACCAAGACTCTTGTGGAGAAGTTTGGGGCTCCAGGGGGCCAGGGAGAATTCCTTCAGAAGAAGCTTCTTGAAAGACGTGAACAAATGGATAATTGGGTAAGTCTTCTGCCCTTCAACTTCAAATATGTTTATCATAAAGCATGTGAAAAGGGCTAGAATCACCCTGGGGTTTCTCCTTTATTCTCTCCTCCAAGGAATTGGTTGAGATGCTCTGATATCACAGAGGCCTTATTAGTACAGACAAATGTTTATTTACAGACTTCCTTTTTGGAAGACAATGGGAGATTAATGTGGGAGAGAAGAATTACTGTAGACCTGTAGTCATCGAAGAACATTAATATTAAAATCAACTCCCAGTTTCATTAAAGCACCATGTTAGAAAGCAAGAGACAGGGAGTTCTTGTCCCATGATGGTGGGACTAGTTAACCGGGGCGGGGGGACTTCTAGTTAACCATGAAAGCCAGAAGGATGACTTTGACCGATTATTCCCTCTTGGCCCAACCCATCTCATAAGGTGGTGGTTGTGGGAAAATAGGAAGAGGAAAGTGTGCTGGAAATGTTCACCCTGTTGAGTTATTTATGAAAATAATTAAGGCAGGACACAAATAAATTTTAAAAAATAGAAAGACAAAAGCACTTATGGTAAAAGACAATGTACCCACCCACACCTCCCCCCTCTCTCTCCCTCCCTCCCTCCCCCTCTCTCTCCTCTCTCTCCTTCCCTCCCTGCCCCTCCCCTCTCTCTCTCTCTCTCTCTCTCTTAGGTACTGCAATACTGGCTAGATGACATGTATCTTAAAAACCGATCAGCTCTTCCCATCAATTCTAGCCCAGGAATTATCTTTGCTTGCCAACAGTTCCAAGAAGCAGATGATCAACTGAGGTAAAGTACCTGAAGACTCACCGAAGGCCACAAACATTCTGTTCCAGCTACATCTGTAGCATTTTATGGCCAACAGCTGTCCAAATGATGCACAGGAAAGTCATGTGTGTGTGTGTGTGTGTGTGTGTGTGTGTGTGATTGAAGCTGCTGTCTCCCTATATATACTGGTGGGGAGATTGGCTGTGTTGTCATTTCTTGATTGGTTGATGGAGTTTATGTTTGCAGATTGGCTGGCTTTTTCGTAAGAACATGTGTGGCTGAGGTATTGGCTGTGTGTCTATCAGCCTCCTGTGTTGTAACGACCTGGGTAATGGGCTGTGTGATGACCTTCTGAGTTCTATTGTTTTGACATCCTGGGTCTTGTGCTGTAATCTTCTGGGTCGTTGGTTGTGTTGCAACATCCTGAGGTTTTGTGGTGTAACTTCCTGAGTTCTGTGATGTGATATCCTGAGCAGGTGGCTGTGATGTGACGTTCCAGGTTTTGGTTTGGCTCCGAGTTTGAGGCCTGGATATGTGTTCATGGCATGTGTCCATTTGCTTGGTTTGGGGGTCAGGGTGTGTGGCAGCTGATGATGCAGCCGTGGTCTGGTTTCTGGATGGAGGTTGTCTTTCGTCTATGGGATGGGTTTGGGTTTGAGTCTGGTGAGGGAGAATGGTGGTGGTGTCATGTGTTGTTTTGGGTCCGATGTTGGGTTTCATGGCTGGGACTTGTTTGTTGGTGAGGGCTAGTTTCCAGATGTCTGGTAGGTGGGAAGCATCATCCTGTTTATTCATGTTATGGGGTGTTTCTCTATTTCGATGGCTTCCCTGATTATTCTCTTGTTGAAGTGTTCAGTATTGGAGATTAATTTGGTTCCCTCAAAATTAATTTCATGTCCTGTGGCTTTAAGGTGCTGGAAAAGGGAGGAAGTCTTTTCTTCTTTTCTGACTGAGTTCTTGTGTTCTGCGATGCGTGCATTTATTCTCCTGTTGGTTTGTCCAATGTATGTGGCTGGGCAATTGTTACATGGTATTTCATAAACTCCTTGGTTTTCTAGCTGGATCTTGTCTTTGGGGTTTCTTAGGATGTTGGCTATTTTTTGGTCAGTGCCGAAGGCTGTCCTGATATTGTGTTTGTGGAGAATTTTGCTGATTTTATCTGTGGTGCCTTTGATGTAGGGGAGGAGCGCGATACCGTTGTCTTATTCTGTGTCTTGGTTTTTTGGGGGGTATCTCTCTTCGGATTAGGTTGGTAATAGTGTTTCTTTGGAATCCATTGGAAATTAATATGTTTGTGAGGGTGTGTAATTCTGTTCTCAGGTGGTGATGGGATTGTGCATTTAAGTAGCGGTTGGTGTGTGTTTTCTTCCAGTGGATGGTGTGTCCTAGGGAGCCATTGGAACGCTAACCCTAACCCTAACTCTGCACAGATCAACTCCATAGCCAAGACCCTCATCTCCAGAACCAAATGCCTAGCCAACAAAGACCACCTGAGAACAGAGAGTTTGAGATTGAGAGAGAGAATATGTACTGTGTTTACAACACAGGGGATATATATATTGTGTTGTATATACTGTATATATGTTGAATATACAGGCATATATTTTATGAACACAGGCTGTGTTTACCACATGGTCCTTCCAGCAGCCCCAAGAAGGCTTCACACCCATTTGCACTATTCAGGAGACCCTGGGGGCACAGATAAACCTCCAAGTGGCCTCAACAACTCTCAGAAAGAGAGCTAATGACCAGATGACTGCAAGGAATATAAATCCTTCCATCCTCCACCATTCAGTCAGAACCATTAAAAGGGGGTTCATCCCAAATTGTATAGCAAAAGTCTGTAGATTCTCTATCACCCAGGTCATAGTTGTCCCAAAGCTTTTTTCTTAGGAGGCAACTGGAGTTTCTTTATTTTTCTTTTGAAGACATTTTGCTTCTTATCCAAGAAGCTTCTTCACCTCTGGCTGGATGGTGGGGAATGGAAGGATTTATACTCCTTGCAGACAGGTTTATCTGTGCCCTCAGGGTCAAATGCAAATGACCAGCTGTCTGCAAAGAAGATAAATCCCTCCGTTCCCCACCATCCGGTCAGAGCTGAAGAAGCATCTTGGATGAGAAGCACAAAAGAAAAACCAAGAAAGTCCAATTGCCTCCTGAGAAAAAAAGCACCTTTGGGGCAACCAGGCCCTTGGGTGATGGAGAATCTCCACAGACAGAGAGAATATCACATCATTCTGTTCCAATCGCTGACTCAGGAATTGACTTCAATCGAAATGAACGCCTTCATTCATGGGACACCAGCTCCTTCGTCTTGCTGCCTGACCTCAACCTGTCAGTTAAGCAACCTCTTTTAATGTCAGCTCAGCTACAGCTCAACCAGATTCCGGCATTCCTGCCCCGCTGGATTTAAAAAGAGTGAACCATGTTAGGATTGCACTTTGTGTTGCTTTAAATAAGCCTGCGTTGAAAATGAAAACAGCCTTTTCTGCCTTCACCCTGTTTTGGTTATTTTTCATATTCACTAGATAATTTATATCCCACCCTTCTGATTCATTTTACATTGTCTGGAGAGATTAATCACAAGCAACATCATAAAATCACAATGACACATAAACTAAAAGCAATAAAAATAGATAAACTACAGACAGCTCCAGCAGATAAAAAGAACAAAAATGAGTAGTTGTTATATGTATTAGTGTGTAAGTATATAAACACAGACACACACACTGCCCTGCTTGTTGGAACAGATAAACAAATATCAAAAACAGAGATACTATGGTATTTTCCACTAATGTTATAATATTCCAATCAATTAAAATATATACAAATCCTTCCAAGTGACTGGGTTGTTCTCAAAGAGTGTGGATTAACTGTAATTGTCTTTGATCATGTAGAAACCAGAGGCTAAGGATCACATTTTTAAAGAAAAGCATACAGGTGCACTGACTCCAGCCTCAGTCCACTCCTTGTGAAAGTCCCCAAAACTTTTGAACGGCCTTTTCCTGACAATCCACTCCAGACTGCGGTCATCCCTGCTGCTTGTGCATCTTTTTATTTATTTATTTTATTTTATTTATTTGATTTGCCAATTGTTTACAAGATAATAAGTATAAATGTATACATAGTTGTGAATACATGAAATGGGTACATATAAGAAAAATAAAAGAATAAGAGAAACAATAGGACAGGGACGGTAGGCACGTTGGTGCGCTTATGCACGCCCCCTACAGGCCTCTTAGGAAAGGGGTGAGGTCAATAGTAGACAGTCTAAGGCAGGGTCCCCAACCACCGGGCCGCGGACCGGTACCGGGCCGTGGAGCACTCTCTACCGGGCCGCAAAGATTTTTTTAAAAATGGCGGCTTTCTTCACCTTCGGTGAATGCTGCTGGGATCGGGGATCAAGGACACAAATGAAAGAAGGGGAGGGAGGAAGCAACCGAATCCTGTCCTTCTCTCTGGGTCAGCTGTCTCAGTCGCTCTCTCGCTCCTCCACCAGCCCAGGAAGAAACTGCTTCAAAGAAGCGGGGCGGGGGCTTTCCTGTCGCCGCAGCGCCTCCGAGCGCCCGTTTCTCCCCACCCCCCCCGCCCGCCCGCCCGCGCGTGGGGTTCAACCCAGTGCTCCGTTCTGCCTGCCTGCCTGCCTGCCTTCGTTAATGGTTGAATCGGAACAGCTTCCGCTGAGTAAAAGAGGCGAATAGTTATTATTCTCAGCGAAGCTGCTCCCAAACAACCAGAAACTAAGGCAGGCAGGCAGGCTGGCAGAAGCACACTGTGGATTGAAGCGCGGGCGGGCGGGCGGGGGGGGTGGGGTGAAGCAGGCGCCGGAATAGCTGCGGCGACAGGAAAAGCCCCCTCCTTCTCTTCTCCCCCCGGTCCTTGCAAAAATTTTCTGCTTGAAACCGGTCCCTGGTACAAAAAAGGTTGGGGACCACTGGTCTAAGGTTAAAGTTTTTGGGGTTTGGGGAAGAAACTACAGAGTCGGGTAGAGTATTCCAGACATTGACCACTCTATTGCTGAAGTCGTATTTCCTGCAATCAAGTTTGGTGCGGTTTACTTTGAGTTTGTATCTATTGTGTGCTCTTGTGTTGTTATGGTTGAAGCTGAAGTATTCATTGACAGGTAGGACATTGCAATGTATGATTTTATATACCATGCTTAAGTCAGACCGAAGGCAGGCGTAATTCAAGGTTTTCTAGTTCTAGAATTTCAAGTCTGGTGGCATAAGGTATTCTACAACGAGTAGAGGAGTGGAGAACTCTTCTTGTGAAATATTTCTGGACTTTCTCAATTGTGCTAATATCAGATACGTAATGTGGGTTCCAAACTGATGAACTGTATTCGAGTATTGGTCTAGCAAATGTTTTGTATGCTCTGGTTAGTAGTGTGATATTACCAGAGAAAAAGCTACGTAGGATTTTCTTCCACACTTTTCCCTTCCACATAACTTTCTATTAATATGCTTTGATACAGCACTTTGGGAACATCCAACTTCTTTTGCAATTACCTTTTGAGGCTTTCCCTCCTTATGGAGGGTGTCAATGATGGTTTTCTGCACAACTGTCAGGTCAGCAGTCTTTCCCATGATTGTGATTCCTACTGAGCCAGACTGAGAGACCATTTAAAGGCTCAGGAACCCTTTGCAGGTGTTATGGCTTAATTAGCTGATTAGAGTGGGACACTTTGAGCCTAGAATATTGAACCTTTTCACAATATTCTAATTTTCTGAGATTGTGGATTTGGGGTTTTCATGAGCTGTAAGCCATAATCATCTCAATTATGACAAATCACGGCTTGAACTATCTTATTTTGCATGTAATGAGTCTATCTTATATATTAGGTTCACCTTTTAAGTTGCATTACTGAAATAAATGAACTTTTGCACGATATTCTAATTTTTCGAGTTTCACCTGTATGCATTGTGTCTGCCCTTACCTATAGATTTGCAAATTAAATTGACTTGGGAAGATAAATTGGACTGGAAATTGCTTCTGCTACTTATGGCATACCCTCCCCCCAATGAACAGTCTCCTTAGGGCCTCCTATCTACGAAAGGTCCGTTTCTGTCTTGCTCTAGTGATGCTACTGCCAGACAGTATTGAAGACTTGATCAAACTGCAATGCCTGAGCAACTAAAACATTTTGGATTATAGCTCACTCAGAACTTTGGACATAAAATAGAGGTACTTTGGTGAATGGTTGGGATTTTCAGCTAGCCATTTTTAAAACCTGAAGTGGGATCAGTATGAAGCACTAATGGAAAAGATGGTTATTTTAATATGACACAAATGGTTTCTAAACATTTTCATATATTATGAGTATCATTACGGGCAATTTGGATGAACGAATAATTTAGATAGAGTCTTCAAATGTGTACTAGCAAAACTAGGGCTAATTTTGCATGCTTTGATATTCTGAAATTACCATCTCTAAATCCAAATTCTTATATTTAAAGACTGCCAATCCAAGGATTAAGATATATTCCCATGATTTTTGAACAAAATTAAGTATTCTTTAACAGGGTGATGCTGATGGAGTTAAAGTGGAAACCAAAATAATTATCTATATGGCTATTTTATAACTGATCTAACCAGATCAATATTAGGCCTCAGGGTTATTGACATATTTGAAAGGCAACAAGTTGAAGAAAAGATCTTTCCTTGTTTCTTGGGATCTCCAGACAGGATTTCCTCTCAGATCTATCGTGTGTGTGTGTGTGTGTGTGTGTGTGTGTGTGTGTGTGTGTATAGATATAGATATAGATTAGATATAGATATAGATATAGATATAGATATAGATATAGATATAGATATAGATATAGATATAGATATAGATATAGATATAGATATAGATATAGATATAGATAGATAGATAGATAGATAGATAGATAGATAGATAGATAGATAGATAGATAGATAGATCTATATCTATATCTATATCTATATCTATATCTATATCTATATCTAATCTATATCTATATCTAATCTATATATCTATATCTATATCTATATCTATATCTATATCTATATCTATATCTATATCTATATCTATCTATCTATCTATCTATCTATCTATCTATCTATCTATCTATCTATATGGCAGTTAGCTGCTATATCTTATCCTATCCATGTAGCCAACTCAAATCAAGACAAAATTAAAGGAAACTTTTCATTTAAAAATTTCCAAAGCTCCTTCTTTTATTAAAAAAAATGTTATTAGATATATTTCTCCTTTTTATTTTATTATAACAAGCCCTCCCTGAATATAAGTTACTGGTCAAATTAAATAGCATTTTCTAAAGTACAGGGGCAACTTAAAAATATTGAAATTCTAATTAAATGCTTTGATCGAGATTATTCTGCTAATGTGATTATGTGCTCAATCTCGTTTTACTTTGAGTGCAATCAAAGAATTCCAGTGCTCGTGAAGTTTGAAAGCCTCATTTCTTCCTCAGTCTGTCACAGGGGCAACACAGTTCTACGTATAACTTCCATTTACATCTGAGCTGCACCTCAGACTCAGTTTTCCAATTAGCCCTCCCTGATTCCGATGGATGCTGGTTAAATCATCACATCATCTGCAAACGTTATTGGCATACACTGTAAAATGACAGAATGAATATACTGACTAGAAGCTCTTCTTTGGAATCTTTCAGAAATGTCTATCAATGCTGATTTGTCTACAGATATAAACTGAATAGCTTCATTGTGGCAGCTATTTTTTTCCTGCTTTGCATCTCTGTTATTTGCACAGATCCTGACACGGAAAAGGCCTCTTAGCCTACTGAAGCCCTATAGAGAAACCTTAAACAAGAGGAGGAAATAGAAAATATTGTTCAGACACAATCTTGACCAGATATGAATTGCAATAAGACCATTGGCTCACTTAGAAATTGTTCAGAGAAAAGCAGAGGATGCGTCCAAAATACCCAGTCTGGCCATTCCTGCACAGTCCCGTAAAGGATCAGTAGTTAAGGCTAGCCCAAATCAAAGGTGGGCTGAAACAAGCAACCCGTGATCCTCCCAAAGGGGCCTTTTTTTTCCCTACAGGCAACTGGACTTTCTGGTTTTTCCTTTTGAAGATGTTTCGCTTCTCCTCCAAGAAACTTCTTCAGCTCTGACTGGATGGTGGGGAATGGCAGGATTTATAATCCTTGCAAACAGCTGGTCATTTGCATCCTTTTAGAGGGTCCTTGAGGCCACTTGGAGGTTTACCTGTGTCCTTGTGTGTCATGGGACAACCATGACCTAGATGACTGAGAATCTCTACAGACTTTTAACCCACGATCCTGTTTGCCTGTCTTCAGGAAAAATAAGGAGAGATTAAAGGTATCCTTTTGTGGGAAGAGTTTGTGAGGGAAAGAGAGGATTGGGAACATTAAAATAGCCCTGTCCTGGTGCATTTTTGCTAAGGCCACAGGTAACTTCTGGCTGGCCAATCTCAAGGAGTAATCCAATTTGAATAGGCTCAAGAAACTGATTAAGCGACTTCCTTAACATATTGTTAAAATAATGGGTTTAGGTTCAGAAGACCTGGGTTTGAGTTCACACGTCACATCAGAGATCTAACCTACTTTGCAGGACAAATTAGCTGAGAACCTCATCCATTCCCTCTCAGAGGGGATTTAAAAATGGATGTAATAAGATCAATTAATACTGGTGGACAATCTATCAAGCTGCTCCTTGATTGCCAGCTGGCAAAGGACCACCATCATAATTCGATGTTGATAATGATGATGATGATGATGATGATGATATAATTTCTTGCTGCAGAAATCCATGGTCCTTCTCTATTTTGACTTCTAGGTTTGCAGCCAATCTCATTTCTGGAATTCTGGATTATAAAGCTCTCCTGGACAGGTAAGCCATTTGCCTCTTATGAACAGAATCTCTTCTTAAGTGAGGGACAGAAGCCAAAGGGGGTTGAGGTGAGTTCAAGCAGCAACCAAGTCACTCTCTCAAAGTAAACCATGTTTGGAAGAGAATTGTAGATGTAATTTAGATGTACTGCTTTTAGGGGCAAGTCCCATAAATTGTGGATGATTAACAAGATTACATCTGACTTCAGTCCCAGACTCTGGAACTGCCTGGAAAGAAAGTCTGAAGATCAGAAGATCTGAAAAGCACAAAAAGCCTTTCTATGCACAGTGTATTTTTGAGCAGGAGCAACGTTGCTACATGACCTACAATCCCAGGGGGAAGTGCATCCTCCCAAGGACTCACAAAATTTTAGATGCTTCTTTTTTGTTTTTAAAAGAGGATGGGGGAAATTATAGAAGAAACCATTGGAAGTATAATGACATTTCAGTTGAGTGGAAATGAAAGACCAATGAAAAGCAAAGGATGTTAATTTGCCCTTGTCTCCACCTGTTATTCCTGGAAGGATGGTTCCAGAGATGATGTTCAAAAACCCAAGTGTGGTCCTCTGCCCTGAAAAAGTTGCACACCCCAGAATTATAGTTTGGCATCAAAAGGCAACCATTTCCAGTTCCTTGTAGGAAGGATTTATGAAATCTTGATGTCATAACATTGAGTAGCATAACAAAACTAGACCTGCGTGGGATGGAATTTAAGATGTTGCTATGATCATTTGCCAAAGCAGAGAAGCATTGTATACTCATTCCATTGCAGGCCAGTGTGTCTTCATTAGCATTACTACACAAACTGTCAGTTGAACCTGGCTACATGTCTTCTGTTGAGTGATTTTATTTATTGATTGATTTGATTTGATTTGTTAATCGTTTACAGGCATAAGTATAAATAAACATGAGTAAGCCTACAGGAAATAGGTACGAATAAATGGGAACAATAGGACAAGGACGGGAGGCACGATGGTGCACTTATGCACACCCTTACAGACCTCTTAGGAATGGGGTGAGGTCAATAGTGGATAGTTTGAGGTTAAAGGAGTGAGGTTAGAGGATCTAACAACAGAGTCAGGGAGTGCATTCCAGGCATTGACCACTCTGTTGCTGAAGTCATACTTTCGGCAATCAAGTTTGGAGTGATTTACATTGAGTTTGTATCTGTTGTGTGCTATTTCATTGTTGTGGTTGAAGCGGAAGTAGTCATTGGTAGGACATTGTAGCAGATAATTTTGTGTACTACGCTTAAGTCCAACCGTAGGTGGCGTAGTTCAAGCTTGTCCAAGGCCAAAATTTTGAGCCTGGTAGCATAAGGTATTCTATTGCGAGCAGAGGAGTGTAATATTCTACTCGTGAAATACTTCTGGACTCACTCAATTGTATTAATATCCGATATACAGTGCGGATTCCAGACTGATGAGCTGTATTCGAGTATTGGTCTAGCAAAAGTTTTGTATGCCCTAGTGAGCAATTCAATATTTCCAGAGGAGAAGCTTCATAAGATTAGATTTACAACTCTTAATGCCTTTTTGGCAATGCTGTTACAGTGAGCTCTGGCGCTTAGGTCATTTGATATGAGTACTCCTAGGTCCTTGATAGAGTGAGGGTTGTCAACAAGGTCATATCCACCTAGCTTGTATTTGGTGTACTGATTTTTTTTACTAATGTGAAGGACAGAGCATTTGTTGGTCGAGATTTGGAGTTGCCAATTGTTTGACCATTCAGACACATAGTCAAGGTCACTTTGAAGGACAGTAGCATTGTTGGTGGTGTTGAATAGTTTTGCATCATCCGCAAAGAGAATGCAGTTGCTTATAAAGTGATTGCAAAGGTCATTTATATAGAGTATAAAGAGTTTGGGTCCTAGAATGCTGTCTTGTGGGACACCGCTGTTAACTGGAGCAGGGTTAGATATAGCGCTCCCTATTTTTACTATTTGTTGCCTGTTTGTTGTGTTAGATCACACTTTAGCTAAACAGTGCACTCACTTCCAACCCTGCTTCAGATCTGTTCAATAAATCTTCTTTAGTCCAGACTATGATATAGATTATTATCCAATTCAAAGCATTCCATTCAGATCATCAATCTAAGCAGAGTCAAAAATTTGACCAGAACTATTTGAAAATTGAATCATCTCCATTAAATAGGATTTGATGTGATTTGAAAAATTGGATTAGGTTTATTTAATTTGTTGAAACAATCTGGGCAGAAAAACAGCTTTTATGTGTGCTCAAAATCCTTTTAAATTGTTGAATTTATTCAAATGCATCCTGAGTGATTCAACAGTGGGACTCAACAATTGATTTGAAATATTCAGAGATTCTATCAACTATTCTAATTGAAACACTAAAAAAACCCTCTCTATTCCAGAGGAAGCAGTGGTATATTTTGTCGAACAATTCATCAGTTCTCCTGTTTCCACCTAGTTTAGCACAATGTCTTTTACAAGTGTCTCCAGAGAACATTGCTTACAAAACATTATAATTATTAATTTTTCTACTGTCCTTAGAATGAGATATTAATATGATACCATTGTTGTATTTTAGCATCTCAAGCGTCTCCCAAATTGTAGACCATTAGACATCCCATTGGCTGAGCAATTTTGCCTGCCCTGTAGAAAGGACTAAGTCCATCTAAGATCTTCTTTGTCTTACCACAAAAAAATAAATAAATCTCAACCCTCTCTGGCAGAAGGATCTCTGCTGTGCACGGCGGCCCACTCGTGTTTTTCAGTCAGAGATTTCAAAGTCCAGCAGAGCATCAGAAGACAGGAAGAAGCAGACATCTTTGGTCCTTATTGTTGACTGTTACTGTGCTTTCTCCAATGCTCATTCATGAATGGTAATATGGTTGGAATGCGGTTTTTGTGGACTTTAAGAATGATGGCTTTTCAGCTTTGGCATCCATCTACCGATGCTTTCTTTTTATCTATCACGAGTCTAGTTGATTTGATACGATTTCTTTCCTTTCTACCCTCACACACACACACACACACACACACTGTGATTTGTCTCTTGTTCTGTTCCTCTAGCCACACACTTCCTGTAGATTTTGCTCGTGGACAACTGTCCGGTCACCCTCTTTGTATGAAGCAATACTACGGACTCTTCTCTTCTTATCGTCTTCCGGGATATACCAAGGACACACTAGTGTCCCAGAAAAGCAATATCATGCCTGAACCAGATCATATCATTGTTGCTTGTAACAATCAGGTGAGAGCATCTGAACCCCACATCATCATCATCATCATCATTATTATTATTATTATTATTATTATTATTATTATTATTATTATTATTATTATTATTATTATTATTAATTATTATTATTATTATTAAATCTACTCCTCACCCACTTCCTTGAATTGATCGAGAATGTATACAAATTCAGGTTATGGGAGTTTTGCCTAGTCTGGGTGATCATTAGATGTGTGACCTTCAGGTTCCAGAATTCACCAATCAATGCAGCCAATGCTGAGAATTGAAGTCTATAGATCTGGAATTTTTTTTAAAAAAAATGCCTGAAAACAGGAAGAACAGGTTGAGAAGAAATAAAAAAGGAAGTGAAAAGTTTGTTCCGAATGAATGCCTCCTTCTTCTCAGTTGACTTTTTGCCATCAAATTAGAACTGAAGATACTCTTGGTGATTGGAGTCACAATTTATTCTCAAGGACCTGAGGATCTCACAGTTTGAAACTGAGGTTGGCAGATTTTCTGTGTGTTTCCTCTTTTTCCAGAGAAAGCTTCACTTTTCTTTTTTTAAGTTAGTAATATTTAATTGTATTTACCAACCAACTTTTCTCAAAGAGTTTGAGACAGGGTACACAAGGAAAATACATTAACAGGTGTATCTCCACAACTACACCCCTACAAGGTAGAATTTATTGTGGTAAAGTAACTAACCCAATCACCCAATGAGTCTGTGATCTAGTGAAGATTTCTGTCTGGGTCTCCTAATTCCAATTCCCCTAAACATTGGATTATTTTACCAGCTGTTTTAAACTTCTACTCTAGTTGTTCTGTTATCCACCAAAACAAAGGGAAACAGCACTGGCGATTTTTGACAAGTTATAATCGAAATTAGTGGAACCAAACAACACCGTAGGATTTTTTTAAAAGGGATCCAAAATTATCTATTTCTACTCTATATTATGACTAGCTGATTATTTACTGGTGAATCCACATCTCAGAAGCATCAAAATGGCAGCCGTGATCATGTGATGGGAGCCCCGCCCCTTTTTTATATGCACGACATTTACAAACATAAATAAAAAGCAGTGAAGATTTGTATGGTTGTAGCCCCCATCGTGGCTTTTCTTGAGCCCTCCCACCCCCACCCCCACTGCTGCTAGTTGCTCTTCCTGCAAAACGATGTCTTGGAATGGAAAGTCTCGCCAGTCTAGCTGGCCGACGTGTGACACAAACACGCCGAGTTCCATTTTATTTTGGCCCCATCTGAATGTGCTTTGTTGACGCTCAGAGGCTGGTAGGGGGACAGAGACTGTTGATTGGGTCAAGCAACCAGGCCAAGCAGGAAGGCATCATGAAGGGCCCCCAGGAGGACATCAGCGAGGGGAGAATGGCCTCCAGGCACCAGCGGTCACCCTCCACCCAACCCCAGTTCAAAGGTGAAAGTAGCTCCTCTTTTCACTCCTGATTCTTTCTCCGCAGTTTTTTGTTCTGGACGTGGTGATTAATTTCCGGCGTCTCAGCGAAGGAGACCTTTTCACCCAGTTATGGAAGATAGTGAAGATGTCAGAGAATGAGGAAGAGAGGCTGCCTCCCATTGGCCTCCTGACCTCGGATGGCAGGCTGGAGTGGGCCACGTCCCGGGTAATCCTCATGGAAGGTCAGTGAGAGCCCGACCTTGGAACCCCACCAACCCCGCCCTTCGGTTCTTTGGCAGAGTTGCCCTCAGCAGTCGTTATCTTCTTTCTGGCATTTTTCCATTCCCTTTTTCTTCTTCCCCTTGCCCTGAGGACTTCTTGCTCTGCCTTTTCCAATAAGTCCTTTTAAACTGTCTAGAAGTCTGGAAGTCCTACAAAATGACACTTCACATGGCATATTTTAATTCTAGACCCAGGTTAAAAGCATCCCCGGGTTTAATTTTGGGGACAATATCAAAACGGCTCAATTTCAAAGGAGCATGCCCACCTATTACTTCTTCTTTGTTAAGAAATATCCATCTAGGCCTCGTTCCCACATTACAAAAACTGAAATGAGGCTGTGCAAAGTCCTACCATTCTGTTGGCTCAGATGGTCCTCCTACCCAAGGAGACTCATCTCATTTCAGACAAGAGAGATCCCATCTAAAAAGACACTCCTTATTTTCATAAATTGCAATGCTCACCTTTCCTATTGTTACCAGAGGTAAAGAATTTGCACATGAAATTATGAGAGGTGGAAGAGGCTTCAAGGCTTCCTTAGGCAAAGATTAGATTACCAGGAGAAGAGAATTTTTGTAGCTCAGAATTGAACTGTGGAGTCCTTGGTCGTCTCTAAGTTTGGTGGTTTTCTTTCAGACATTGACCCAGTTGGGTAACCTCATCAGTGCTTGGGTGCAAACCCCATTCCCTTCTCACACTGATGATGTCACAGTTGGATAATAAAACGTCTGCAAGAAAACAACCAGGCTCAGAGAGCACCAAGGTCCCCCACAAAGATTAGATTGTAGACTATCTACTGTCCAGTTTGAATGATTTGATTTCAGATGTGCGTCTCATAAATTGCATACGACCACATGTCCACCTCCATCAAGTTACCAAAGAGATCTGGTGCTTTTCAAGTTCAGCAGATTAATTTGTAGAGGGGAGTCCATCTAATTGCTTTGAGAGCTCATCTCCTTCCAGCCTTGATGGGTAAAAACCCAAATGTTGTTCACTCTGAACTTCCACTGGCTTCATTCTGAAGTAATGAAAAGGCTCGCATTCTTAGACTTCTCAGAGAATGAATGTAGGAAGCAAAACAATTGCACCTCGGAGAGAAAAAACCAAGGAACAGCCTGCCATTATTCCCAGCCAATTGTTTTCTACTCTAGATTCTACAAACCGCGACTCCCTTGATATGATTGAACGAAGCCTGTGCTTGGTCTGCCTGGACAGTCCAGCCGGAGAAGAGCTGAGCGACACCAACCGGGCCTTGCAGCTCCTCCATGGGGGAGGCTATGCGAGAAACGGCGCCAATCGCTGGTACGATAAGTCCACGCAGGTGAGTCCCAGCAGCCAGCAGAGGGGAGCAGCAGCCACTGTATGCGCCGAAGCCTGGCTGAACCCAGGGAGGCAATGAAGGTCTTCTACAGGCAGTCCTTGACTTACAACAGGGGGGTTTGGTTACCCTTCAAAATCCCAAGGGCACTGGAAAAAGTGACTGACGACCTTTCCTCAGACTTATGACCAAACGTTCTTGACATGTGGATGCTGTGCCCCTGGTTCATATCCACGGTGGCTGCAGGGCCCGGGGTGTGTGTGTGATGGGATCCCCTTTGGCAACCTTCTGATGAGCAAAGTCCATTGGGAGGAGCCAGATTCACTTAACAGCCATTTGACTCACTTAAAACTGCAGTGATCCACTGAACAACAGTGGCAGGAAAGGGCATAGGAAGAGGGGGCAAAATCCACATCACAAATTTCTCACTTAGCAACATAAACGTTGGGCTCAGTTGTGGCCGGACACCAAGGGCCCCCTGTGGCCTCACTTCAAGGCGGGGTTCTCAGAGCAAAGAGCTTCTTCCCCTGCAGGCTGAAGGGGCCAGAAATGGACTGGGACCATCTGGGTGTAAACCCGCCTCCTGCCCTCTGCCTGCCTCCAGTCAAGCCCTCCTGGCACCCTCGGGCTGGCCTCCTCCTCTCAAGGCTGCCCCAGAGCCTCCCTTTTCTCCGCATGGCGGCCTGGTTTGGCTGGCTCAGACTTTGCCCAAACGTAGCCAGCCTTCATGGGAAGAGCAGAGCGCATGAGGAGAGAAAGAGAAGGGAGCACTGGCCCGTAGGCCGGCTTCTAGTACCTTCCACTTCATCCCTTGCTTTAAGTCCTCCAGCAATACATAATTGTGTGGACTGTTTTTCTCTCCCATCTTCACTTTCACATGGAATATCGGAATAACATCATTGGAAGGGACCTTAGAGGTCTTCCAGTCCAACCCCTGCTCAAATGAGAGCCCTGTACCCTTCTGTCCAAGTGGCTGTCCCAGCTCTTCTTAAAATCTTCCAGTTATTATAAACTTTCAGGGCCAACTTCCACAGGGAACTTCCATTCCACCGGTTGATTGTTTTCACTGTCAAGAAATTCCTCCTTCGTTCTAGGCTGCTTCTCTCCTGGATTGGTTTCCATCCATCGCTTCTCCTCCTGCCTTCAGCTGCTTTGGAAACTATAGGTTGGCCTCCCCCTCCCCTCTGGTAGGGCCTCCTGCTTGAGCCGGGGCTTCCACCTCTGTTACTCTGTGTGGAGGTGAAGATAAGAGAGAACGCTTGGAAAGGAGCAGAAAGTCTCCTTCCCTGTTGAATAGCTTCATAAACATCATTCACTCTGTTTTTTGAAAAAAAAAAAACACCAATGCCATTTTTATGCTTTTCTACTTCCTTTCAACTTTCTCTTACTTAGGTGCTTTCTGATATTTCATGTCATCCAAGTATGTTTAGATATTGTTACAATGGGGAGTTTAAAATTGTTTCTGGGATATTTGGCCAATATATAAAATGCATAAAACAAACCCAGCCTCCCTTTCTAATCCTGGCTGGTCTATTTCTCTAACTGGTATCTTAAAGGCCAAATGTACTGCATTCTTTTAAATTGAAGAGTTA
The DNA here is from genome assembly GCF_049901735.1 of Notechis scutatus. Lineage (NCBI taxonomy): Eukaryota > Metazoa > Chordata > Lepidosauria > Squamata > Elapidae > Notechis > Notechis scutatus. The sequence goes on from NC_142012.1 coordinate 83,795,367, forward strand.
CTAAATCCACATTTCCCTTCTGCCTAAATTAATGTCCTTGCTCAGTTTGTTGTAGGACGAGATGGAATCTGTGGAACAGTGTGTGAACACTCTCCGTTTGACGGCATCATTCTGGTGCAGTGCATTGAACACTTGCTGAAGCACATGTAAGTTACCTTCAGCTGCTCTAAGAAACTGCCTGCTTTTTCACTTCAACAGATGTGTTGCATGTTTTCCAGTGACATTCAGACTTCAGCCATCACTTGAAGCCAACACCACTTAACTGAATGTCTTCCTATTATTTATTACGTCCTTTTGTAAGGCTCTGCAGAAATCTAGACATGATGGACACCTTCATACTTGGCCAAATCTTGGAAAGAAACACGTATTGATGGTGTTTTCTCTTAGAGAAAAGCAGTGTGATGGGATGAGAAATGTGCAAATTCTGTTGCACTTACTAGAAAAGCAGACAATCCCAAATTTAAGGCCATTGCCCCAAAGGAGAAATAGGGGATGGTGGGGGAGGAAGTTCTAGTTCAGGTTGGACTTAGCTCCTGGAGACTTCCTGGATGTAACCATTTTGGTATCTTTTTTCAGTGAACCAGATGAAAGGCCACCAGGGAATATGAGGGTTGTAAGATAGACTGAGAAGAAGAAAAAAATGAGACACCACAAAAGACAATCACTCTCATATTTTTGGTGGTGAGATTCATCCTGCAAAGACACCAGGAACCAAGCTCAACCTCTTATTTCAGACAGAAATAAAAATATTTCCTGTAATTTGCCAAACTCTGGTTTTTAATTTGCTAAAACTAGTTCTAGACTCAGAAGCAATAATAGATGGAGCAGCAGATATCTAAGAGAGACTTTCCCTGAGTTGATTCAGAAAGGCAGGTCACAAAACTAATGAATCAACCAACCAACCCTTGGACTCCCCTACCTCTCTATGAACAGGAAAGAAGGTGCCAAGAAACTGGTCAGAGCAGATTCCGTGAGTGAGCTTCCCGCTCCAAGGAGGCTGCGGTGGAAATGTTCGCCCGAAATTCAGAACCACTTGGCTTCTTCTGCGGAAAAACTGGAAAGGTACAACGATTTCACTGGGTGGTTCAACTTCATGCAGAGATCATATTAGGGCTTCAGGTTCTGGAGGATTAATCTGAGGAGCACAATAAATATACAGTGGGGGGGTCATTAATTGATTGTGGGGGGAGATACTGGTGGAGTAAAGAGCTAAAAGCAGAGTTGTTGCTGGTGGAAGAAAGTGCAGAAAAACATGTTATATGTGATGAAGGATTTCCTGCCTGCCTTTCTCTCATCCTTCCCCTCCTTCCTTCCTTCCTTCCTTCCTTCCTTCCTTCCTTCCTTCCTTCCTTCCTTCCTTCCTTCCTTCCTTCCTTCCTTCCTTCCTTCCTTTTCTTTTTATCTGTAGTTGTAATTCTATATTTTGTAACTCTGTATTGGCAAATGTAACATAGGCACTATAGGAAAAAATACTTTTGTGGTGACGTCTCATCAGGCGGCGTCCATGGTTTCATCTGTAGCTTCTCCTTTTAAAGCATCTGTTCTCTCTGGCTTGTCCCTAGAAGGACTGAAGAGTAGAAGCTCTTTTCTGCTGTTGGATATTTCAGTTATGTTGTCTTTTCCATTTGCCTGTTTTGCTTTTGCATTACATGCACCTTGGGGAAAATCCCAGCCTTGAAAAATGGCAAAGAAATATATTAAATGCCAGGGCTGTGCACAACCTTTGAAGCAAGGCAAATGTCCCTTGGAAAGCTCTGTGAGATAGATAAATACCTGGAAAAACATCCTTGCAGGGAACAAGACTGAGCCCCTTCAGGATTCGGCCCTGTCCTTCGCCAGGGCAGTGTCCTGTATATTATTGTCAGTGTGTTCCTGTTGGATGACTAATGACTCCAAACAAGAGGGGAAATAAACTGGATGTCAGTCTTTGCATTTTATGTAAATGTTTACCCTTTGTGGGTGCAGAAGGTGTTCTCTAATTGGTCTAAGTCTGGAGGTTGGAGAGATCATGGCCCTAGGAGGAAAAGTAACTCATTTGAATAGTAGTGTAGCCCATTTGAATCCAAGCCTTGGTGCTTTGCATAGGCTGGTGCTTCTGACTGTAAACCTGCTTCTCCTGAAATTCCACTCCCAGTGCTCAGAGGAAACACATTATAGCTCCTTCAATGGCACTAGACAATCCATCTGACGAACTGAGATTAATGCCTAAATGTCAAGTTTTTTACAGACACGATGCCGCCAATGCTTTGGATAGCTTGTCGGGAAAAGCATTTTTATTTTTTTTTAAGATGATGAGAACTCCTCACTTTTATTCTTCTTCTTTCTTCTTTTCTAGACTGGTGAAAAATCTGGATTTTGTTGCTTATAAGTTTGAAAACTATGGGAAAGAATTTATCAAAAAACAGAAGATGAGTCCAGACGCCTACATCCAAGTAGCACTCCAGCTGGCTTTCTACCGGTATGTGAGGGAAATATATTGACCACTCAGATTTCAGTCCAGGCCAAATTGCCTGCTTTCTCTATCGCTTCCCTGAATGCAGATTATTTTGGCAAAGCTACACGTTACCCAGGAGTGACCAGCTGGGATGGAACGGAGAGCCTTTAACTTAAGCAGCCTCTAAGCCCCAGAGAGAACCTGGGCCTTAGAGTTGGCGTCCACATGTGACTCCCAGGATGGGGATTGATAAAGAACACAATGGAAGCATATTAGAGGCCAACGAATGATAAAGAAGCATATAATTCAGTAGCATAGAGGACAGCCTGCTGTCCACTTTGTGGTCAAAAGTCCACGCTGTTCAAAGGTTCCCTGCCTGGAATGAGAAAGTTCAGAGCAGGCCACCAATCTTCGGCATCTTCAGGTAGAGTTATGGAGAAGATCCTGAGATGTTGGTTTCTTCCCTGACTTGTTATCTGAAAATTCAAGGTTTTTCTACCATGTCTTCCCACATGGGGTATTTGGAGGGATGGTTGAACTATCCTCCCATAGGAAACAAGCAAACAAATCCTTCCCGGTCCAGATTGTCTTCTGGGTATCATAGAGATAAGTTGAATGGTTATTTTTCCCTCTCACACTCAAGGTGGTCAGCGCTGTGGTGAAAAGGAACCGAAGAAGGGGATCCAACATTTCCAGGGTCCAACCAAAGTATAACCTGATCCTAGGCCATCTTTTTGGGAAGGCCCACTTTATAAAGCTCTGTAACCCTGTCGGGTGATGCCACAGGATGGCATCTGATGATGCTGCAGCCACACAAATCCCACCACTTACACACTGGCTGCAGAACTCTTGACCTACCTTCAGAATCTGGGAAACAATGACTTTTGACTCCAACTCAGTTCCCACAATCTTCATAGCCCCCTCTGTAATTTTTTGGGTAACACAAATACATTTCAAGTGTTTTTTGCTTTTCATTTTCCATATAGGTTGTCATCCTACAATTTTCTTTTTAGTGAATGGTCATCCAAATACTAGCCAGGACTGATCCCACTTAGCTTTTCCAGTTCAACCAAAGGTTAACTAGGTGCTGCCATCTAATTGGAAGACCTTCTAAAGAGAGAATTCACCCTTGCAAAAGAGGACACACAGCCAGCCATTCCACACAGTCTGGATGCTTCCTTAGATGCTGGGCTTCTTAATTTTTGTATCTCTGATGAGAATTTGCTTTTGATTAAATGTAAGTTTACTTGCCACCCAGAGTCCCTTGTGGAGATGAACGGACATCCAAATCCAAATCAATTAAAGTATATTCTGTATGATAAGTCTTTAGGTAGGTCAAGAGTTCTCTAAGGATTCCACCACTTTTTAATCACAAAGTAATCAAGAACAGAGTTGTGATAACTGAGGCCCAAAATTCCAGGTGGCCATGAGATTCTTCCCAGAGTTAAAAATGAAATCCTAAACCCAATGGAAAAAAGCAATAGTAAAATAATGCCTGGATCAGGATGCTACTGTTTTTTTCTAGCTGTTTAGAGCTTCTATAATAAAGGGGATGATCCAAACAGGATTCTACTGTCGTTCCACTGTAGGATGAACATGAGGCTGGTTCCCACCTATGAAAGTGCTTCTCTTCGTCGCTATGAATGCGGGAGGGTAGACAACATCCGCTCCGCCACTCCTGAAGCATTGTCGTTTGTAAAAGGAATGGTAGATAAGAAATCAGCTCTCCAGGTCTTTGACTCTTTGGCTTATACTTTGGGTTTATATATGCATTCCATCTCTATTCCTGTCTTTCCTCCGATCAAGTACCTAAGGCAGCTAAGGAAACAACTCTTCCACTGTTGGAGATGATCAATTATCTTACTCTACAAATGGTTTGATAGGTAGATAGATAGTTGGGGGATGTTTTGTTTCTTTGCTTGTCCAGAAAGGACAGGTGTATAGACAGGAAAAGCAAGGAAGAGAAGAAATACCGGATTTTACAATGAATCCTTTGGTAGAGAGCAATCCTTGGTAGATGTCCAGTGATGGTGAGTTAAAAGCAATCCTATGCTAAGCTATACCCTCTTGGTAAGCTCAAATGAGGCTGTAACAAGTCACCTTAAGAGGTAGCTATAATGCACGTGTAGAATCAGTAGAAATGAGCATTGTTCAATCTTGGTTTTCGGCAGGTGCTTCAAAGCAAATGAGAAAATAAATAGCACTAGCCGGAACTCTTTAAAGCACCCATATCTATCTATCTCTGGGTTCTCATAGCAGCCGAGGAGAGCAGGCTGCAAGATGCAGCTGCTTTAAAAAGCTCCTGCATGCGGTGACCTACTCTTTTGCTGATCACACCAAGCCAATTCTTCAGCCACTGAAGCATGTAATGATTGATTTGTTACTATTAAAACTGTGTTCATTGCCCTGGATTCAGTTAAATTGAACCTGTAATCTTTGTGGCTTCTGGGGAAACTTTCAGATAAAGTGAGTGGAGATGTTAAGAATTGTAATCCATCAGATTTAGGGAGCACCATGTTGGGGAACGCAGCCATAAAGTAGGTTGGACGGAATAGCCTATCTCTGGACTATTCCAACTTTGTGTATGTTCTTTCTCCATGCCAATAACACAAGGCGAAATCAACATCTACAGTATACAAAGATGTAACTACTCAGCATTCTAGTATGTTAGCATTTTATTAGTTTACAGAATAAAATACAAAAACAAAGAGTAGGACACTCTTCGGGGGAAAGAGAGGGAGAAAAGGGGGAAAAAAGCATTGACTTCCGACTCCCTCTGTTGCAGTAGAATAAAGCATTGAACCTCAATTTTTTACTTTTACATAATAATGTAAGCTAGCCATTTATATAACCACAAATCAATCTAATCAGTAAAACCCACAGTCAATGTTTCATTTTTTTCCACCTCAAGCACAAAGTCCAGAAGTGGTTTCCAAGTAGAAACCAAAGTACTTATATTCCTTTCTTTGAACTAAATGGTCACCTAGTCGTCTCTGTCAGCTCCATCAGCTTCTGTACAAACTATTCAGCATTCCAACCTTTTTCTCTATTTTTCTTGAAGACTGACGCTTAACTATGCATTTTCAAACTGATTTTGGTAAAATGTTTTAACCAAAGTATTGCAACATTTGAAATAAAAGGGCAAATGTTGTTTTAAACTTGCATTCTAGTTTAGGATCAGTTCTACTCCCAGGGTAGACTTCCTAATGCATCTGTATTAAAGGAATTAATCCCTGAATTAAAAGTAACGGGATTGCCCACATGGATATATATGTTTAGAAAATCTCTCTGTTCTTTTTTGTCTACAGAATTCTGAAAAAATGCAGCTTTTTAAGAGTGCAATAACAGCTCAAACCAATTACACTATTTTGGTAAGCATCTACTATATGAAAAAATAGTTCATTACTAAAAAAAATGGTATCCTAATGATGTTGATGACTATGAAATACAAGTACTTCATTTTCCAGAAATCAGAGGCTGAAATAGAATTGTTTTGTTTATTTTCAACTTTATGTCTGGTATAAAATTTGTTGTACTGTAAATATTTCATGTGCAATCTGTTGCTTGCTACTCAACTACGCAGCTACTAAGGGTAGCCAAGCTATACTTCAGTGCTGCCATCTAATGGCCATTGAGACTTTTGCATCCCAGATCTGGTAGCCTTATTTTAAATCTTAATATGGTCTTCAGACTAAAAAAATAATAATAATAATCCAAATTTCCACCCCCAAAATCTCTGTATGTTGAAGTCATGTTGAGACCAAGAAGCCATCTAGAATTTCCATTGAAAGCCAAATGTTGGATCCTGTGAGGCTTGAATTTCTGGAAATACATTTATAGTTAGTTAGGGCAGGGGTCCCCAACCACCGGTCCGTGGACCGGTACCGGTCCGCGGAACAAGTCCTACCGGGCCACTGGTTGCTGGGCGCCGCCATCTTTTTTTGATGAAAAAGTGCTTCCGGTGAGCTTTTCCAGGTAGAAAGCTCACCGGGCACTTTTCATCAAAAAGATTGCGGCACCAGCGCTTCGGTGAGCTTTTCTGGGTAGAAAGCCATTTCTACCCGGAAAAGCTCACCGGAAGCGCTGGCGCCGCCATCTTTTTGATGAAAAAGTGCTTCCGCCATCAAAAAAAGATGGCGGCGCCCAGCTGATGCCGGTACCGGGCCGCGGCGCCCAGCTGATGCCGGTACCGGTCCGCGGCATAAAAAAGGTTGGGGATCACTGAGTTAGGGCAAAAGGATAGAATTTTGGAAGCCTGCCAAAGATCTTCCAAATCAACTTATACCTAGCAGAAGCTTTGAGTCTCTAACCTCCTCTTCCTGCTCCCCAGAACTAAGTCGTCCTCTCTGTAACTGTTCCAATGGCTGTCCAACCTCTTCTTGAAACCTCCAGTAATGGAGCCCCCGCAACTTCTGGAGGCAAGTAGGTCCACTTTTTTTGTTCTCACTGTGAGGAAATTTCTCTTTCATTCTAGGTTGCTCCTGTTTCCATCTGTTTCTTCTTGTCCTGCCTTCAGGTGCTTTGGAGAATAGTTTGACCCTCCCCTCTTCTTTATGGCATTCCCTCAGATATTGGAACACTGCTATCATGTTCCCCTTACTCCTTAGACATACCCAGTTCCAGCAACCGTTCTTCATATGTTTTAGCCTCCAGTCCCCTAATTATCTTTGTTGCTCCTCTTTGCACTCTTTCTAGAGTCTCAACATGTGTTTTTTTTTTTTTTTTTACTTTTGGTGACTAAAACCAGATGCAATATTCCAAATGTGACCTTACCAAGGCCTTATAAAAGGTGATCTTGATTCTATCCCTCTGTTATGTTGTGTTGTGTTGTTCTGCAATGCCGTGGCTCCATTTTCCGTGTGCCCAAGATCTGGCCATCATTCCACCACAATTAGCAGCAACTCCTGGCATGTATATTCTCCATTTCATCTGTTTCCCAAGGGAATGCTGCATTAATGGATCTAGAGTGGCTCTTCCAAAGTTCTTAAGATCTTTCCTTCACAATCTTTGTTCCAGAAGCAATTCTTCCAGATGGAGCCTAGACAGCCTAGATTGTTTAATTATTCTTTCCTTAGCAAATGATTCTGATACATTAAACTTTGTACCCTTAGAAAAAATAATTTAAGTTTCTCCCCCCCCACACACACACCCCAGACTTGTGAAGAATGTGTTGGCACCTCCTTTATTGGGTTAGGACACAGCGGTCTCTTTCTCTCCAGGTAGGGCATTAATCTGCCTTGGAAGCACGTCAGTGCTTCTAGCCTTATAAATCGCCCTAGATAGGAAAATATTTTCATTGATCCTCCAATCCATTTCTTGTGATGGGAGGAAACCATGGTGACCTCAGTGTGATCACCTTTCCTGGCACTCATTCTGATGTCAGACAGGCCAACATTGGTTTCTTGCTTTCCTAAAGATCCATGAACCATTCTTTATTCTTTGCTTTGAGTATTTGTTTAACCAAAGCTTTGAAGAATGAATGAAATGGTTAGGTTGTAGCATTGAGAACGTGCTTTCTTTTTTTAACTTTTGGGTGGGAAATTTTAATCTGTTAAATAAAGAATCCCACATTATGCCCACAAACATGTTAAGCAACATGTCTTTCATTGTCATCTTCCTTTTTGCAGTCTGGGAAAAAATTGTCCTAAGTTGATATACAATTTACATGGCATTGCAAAGTTTCTAGATCTACTATTGTAAACATTAATGAAAATAGTTTAATATTACCATCCTATAAATTTATTAAGCACATTTTACTTTTATGATAAAAATGATCAAAATCCTAGAAGAGAGATACAACAGGATGAATCATACAAATTTACATAAAGCATTAAAAATATAGGATAAAATAAGAACAACAGCACATCCAGGAAACAGCACTGGTGAACAAATAAGATTTTTGATTGGTTCAGTCCAATCCAGGAGTAAACAGACTGGAGTTTCCTTTTTGTAGAAATTATGAGGTGTCTCTGTCAGCCCCATCAGACCAGGAAATCAAATTGATAGGATGATTAGCATTTTGCTTTGTTGAGATTGATTCTGATAACAAAATTTTGCAACTCTGATTGTGCCTGAGCCATTTCTGGATGTTATTTCATTGTTCGGGACTTTAAAAAAAAGCTTCACCCTCTTTTGCCGAGTCAACAAATCCTGCTTATCTCTGTCAAGGCCATCTCCTCTCCTTTTTACTTTATCCCATTGAGTTCAGTAGTGTTCCTTCAAACAGCAAGGCTAGGGTTGTGTCCTTCTTGATTTTCCACTTCTAAAGAAGTGTGAATATCAAGCTGAACAAAGCCACAGAGTCCACTGAGTAAAAATGAAGAGCCACAAAGATGATTAGGGGACTGAAGGCTAAAACATATGAAGAATAGTTGCCCAGATTGGGTATGTCTAGTTTAATGAAAAGGAGGACTAGGGGTGACATCATAGCACTCTTCCAATATCTGGGGCAGGGGGACTGCCACAGAAAAGAAGGGGTCCACCTATCCTCCAAAGCCTCTGAAGGCAGGAGAAGAAGCAACAGATGGAAACTCATGAAGGAGAGAAGCAACTTGGAATTAAGTAGAAACTTCCTGACAGGGAGAACAATGAACCAGTGGAACAGAAGTTTCCCCCAGAAGTTCTGGTTGCTCCAACACTGGAGGTTTTCAAGAAGGGGCTAGGCAACCCTTTGTCTGAAATGGCTGAGCAGGGGTTGTGCTAGAAGGCCTCTCTTCCAACTCTGTTATTCTGTTTTCTTAAAATGGAAATGGTTTCGTGTTAAAGCCCAAAGTACAAAACGGATAGGCTGGCGACTTGCTGCAATGATCGATTGTGCCTCCTTTCTCCTGTTTGGGGCCCAGGCTATTACAGGCATGGCCATCGACAACCATCTGTTGGGACTGCGAGAGATGGCCCGAGAAAACTTCGAAGAACTGCCAGACCTCTTTACTGATGAAACTTATTTGGCAAGCAATCGATTTGTTCTCTCTACCAGCCAGGTGAGTGAAATTTTCCTGGGATTAATCAGAGGAAAGGATCTCCATTATTCTCACCGTGACAGTCTGTATGAATCAGTGACAACTTGAGATGAAGCCGGTAAAGACTTTCTGGGGCTCAACAACTCTTAAAAATGTTATGACTTTCCATTTCTTGGGCTTTTGACAGGAGAAATGAACAGCCAAATGAATTGTCTGTCTGGGCAAATAACATGGGTAAGGATCAAATTAAACAAAGGGTAAACTCTAGTTCAAGTAAATCAATGTTCTCTTCCCAAAAAGGGGATCAAAGCTGATTGAGAAACATTCAAGCAAAATATAACCAGAAATGTACCTTTTCTTTATACTGAGAGTATTTACACCAAGAAAAATTCCTTGTGTGTCCAATCACACTTGGCCAATAAAGAATTCTATTCTATTCTATTCTATTCTATTCTATTCCATTCCATTCTATTCTATTCTAAAAATAAAATATTAATCTGTCCAAGGGTCGTGCTTAATCTTTAAGCAATATACCAAGCAGGCAGAATAGTGGGAAGAGCTGAGAAAAGAACCAAACTGAACAGAATTTATAAATATATTTAATTTAAAAGTAAATTAAAATTAACTGATTCAATATCCTTAATATGAAGGTCAGTTTGGTCTAGTGGTTAAGAAGACTAGAAGCTGGCCATCCATGAGTTCGGATCCTGCCTTAGCCATGAAAACCAGCTGGGTGACTTTGGGCCAATCACCAGGAGGTGGTGAGTTGTAGTTCCTCCTTAGCCATGAAAGCCAACTCGCCTCTCAGGTTCATTGGTGTTGGGGAGAAAATAGGAGGAGAAAGAAGGTGTGTTTGCCGCTTTGAGTTATTTGTAAAAATAATAGAGGTGGGATACAAGTAATTTAATAAAAATGAAATAACTAAATGATGCCAGAAAAAATTCTCTTTCTCTCAATTTTTTTTTTAATCTTAATTTTATGGCAGGGACCTCTAAGCACCCCACTCCCTTCCCCTCCCCCGCAATGCTCTGAGTATCAAAGGAGGCTCCAGGAGAGCCAGTCTTATTGAAACCGATCGCAAGGATTGCTGGCGTCGCTCACCTGGCTGCTTTCAAGCGTGATGAAGTCTTCCTTGCATGTGTTTGCAAAAACCTGCCAAGCATGAAGCTCCAGACTGTTCTCTCTCCCTTTGCTCCTCAGGTCAAGATCACGTCATGGGTGGATTCTTTGCGCTGCTCAACCTGTGTGTGTGTGTGTATGTGTGGACAGTCTTAACCTACCAAATGATGGTGGCCACCCCTGCATTCACCTTCTGCGTGAGATAGACCGAAGGCCAGGCATTGTTTCCTGGTCAGAGGGGAGCTTCAGATGATGCGCAGGGCAGGGCAGGAATCTCACAAGCCTTTCGATCTTATCCTGCTGTCTGGTTTTTTTTTTTTTCAGATGTGGCTGTGCATAAGCCAGCCATCCTTACATAAATTCTCCAAGAAACCATCCATGGATAAAAGGGTGGGGGGGGGAAGGAATCTGAATAGCTTGATGGCCTTTGGCCGGGATACAGCAGCAAATTTATCTGCCTCTTCTATAACTCTGTTAGCGGGACTAATGGCCTGTCCTGTGCCATTAAAGTGAAATGCCACTTTTGAAAGCCTGTACACAACAAAGGCAGGAGAGGAAGGATTTCTTAACCTCCAGCATTTTGCTTTTAAAGGAAGCTTTGCATTCCGCAACAATAATGAAACTGAAAACAAACTGGGGGAGAGGGGAAAAAAAAGAACGACCAACGTACCAACTCTGACTGTAAGAAATAGCTTCTTGCAGAATTTACTGCCTCCAAGGCTTTTTCAAGATAATAAATCTCTGAGATTTGAATAAGCCCAACCCTTAAATGTACACTCAGTAACTGTTCCCTGTTAAGACCATAAGGGGATGGCGGCTATCTTTCATATTAGTAGGTTGCCAATGAAAGAGAATTGACAAGCAAAGGAAGAACGTTATTTCAAGTCTAATGGGTGAATTTGCAGAGGGTGTGCTCAAAAATCTGATTAGCTTTGGATTAAATTGGCAGAGCTGTAGACTGCAGAAGATATGTTATAAAATGATCCAATTAAAAGAACAAGCCTGGCCAGCTCAGTTGTCCCCACCACCCAATCACCCTCATTCCAAGTGGATTAGGATCAAGAAAACAGGACTCGCAGCCTTCGTTTTCCAAAGCAAAAGCCTCTCCTAAGAGGTTCCTTGAAATAATTCCCCAACCTGGCAGTCAAGTTATGGAGTGGAACCAGGGAAGGGGTCACAAAGAATATAGAATAAAGCAAATGAAGGGGCCTCAGAGGTCTTCTAGTCCGATCCCATGCTTGGGGATTTCAGACAAATGGCTGTCCAGATTCTTTTTGAAAGCCTCCAGTGATGGAGCCCCCACAACTTCCGAAGGCAAGCTGTTGGATTGGTTGATTGCTCTCACTGTTGCTTCTCTCCTTGGTTAGCTTCCATCCGTTGCTTCTTGTCCTGACTTCAGGGGCTTTGGAGAATAGTTTCATCCCTCGCATCTTTCTAGGAGCCCCTCAAATATTGGTACAGTGCTATCCTGTCTCCCTAGTCCTTCTTTTAATTAAACTAGACATATCCCGTTCCTGCAGCCGTTCTTACAGTTTGGCCTCCAGCCCCCTAATCATTTTCATTACTCTTCTCTGCACTCATGATGATGACGTTACCCCTTGACAACTTCAAGGGATGATGATATCATGATCAAATTATGATGCTGAGTTTATCCCTTCAGTCGTGCCTGGCTCTTGATGATTCTGAGGGCCAGATAGTCTCTCCTTATCTTCCAATCTTGCAGTACTTTGAGTTGTCCTATGCTCTGATTTATGTCAACTTTGGGGTTCAGCCGCCATGTTCTTTGGCAGCCTAGTTTCCTTTTACTGCAAAAAAAGCAAACATAATTGCTTTCTCCAGTGAATCCCCCAAAGTAAGTGAGATGCAGTTTTGTGATTTTGAATGGGTCAAATAATAATAATTAAATTCACAATCCAAGCACCATGTTTGGTCTCTCTCTTGGAGCTCAGATGATGTTTAAAAATGTGTTCAATGAATTGAAGATGATGATCTTGAATGGGTTTAGCCATTTTCTTCTTTCACTGTCAAAATGACAATCCCAAAACCAGCTCATTTTGACACACCTCCAGAGCTCCCCAGTGGTGGGCAAGAGGCCTTAAGTTGGCCATCTTAACTTAGCCCTGTTTTGTTGTTCTTAAAATTAGGTTCCTACCACAACGGAGATGTTCTGCTGTTACGGGCCGGTGATTCCTCAAGGCTATGGGGCTTGCTACAATCCCCAGTCCCAGCATATCTTATTCTGCATTTCAAGCTTCAAAACCTGTCCAGAGACCTCTTCCAGCCAATTTGTCAAAGCCATCCGAGAAAGTCTAATGGACTTGAAAGAGCTCTGTAGCGGATCCAGCCTGACCTCGACAAGCCAACAGGCTAAACTGGAAGGATGTCCTCCGGTTGCCAGACCCTAATGGGGCCCTGCATGTCGTCATCTTTTCCTTCCTCCTCTTTGCAAAATGTCCTTAATGTTGAGTGATGTTTCTGTAAAAATGCCAGCTATTTATTGGAGGCAGGAGAACTTTATTTTTCTTTAAGCGAGTATTCCTATCCCTATTTATCACCACGGGGAGCTTAAATTATCGAGAAAGCTGACATTTCAGTGTTGCACAGAGCAAATGTGTGAATAATGTTTGACCCAAAGAATGAAATTACATGCAATTCATCTCAATGTGAAATAAGCAGTTAATGCTAGTATAGTAGAAATAGCTGCTGTGAACGTGCAATATAGCCCATGCCTGAGAGTTCCAATCTCTATAATTATTCATTTAAGAAAAATATATAAACTGCTTCGGTCTAGCAGGATACAAAGAGCCACAGTGACAAAGGCAATGCAAACAATTTTTAAAAAAATACAGCAGGACCTGATATTGTGCTAACAATGTTAATTAAAAATATTCCCCATTTCAACAGCAAGGTTCCTAGAAAGAAATGCTTATCCCTCATTTTAAGGATGGATATGTGACTCCCAGCTTTGGTAGAGTTTGCTCTGATTGAACCTGCTGGCCTGGACTGACTCTGCCCTCTTTTTGTCCTCTTGAGCAATCAGTCCATGTGGTTGTGGTCTCGAGAGAAACCAAAGAGCACCATGGATGACACTGACGGTCAGTCAGATATTTCCAAGAACCTACTATAGGAATTATCTTTCATAAGAGTACAGTCAAATCTTCTGGAAAAGATTGGGTTAGAAGCCAATGAAGATTGGAAAGTATTTTTCTTCTCTTCAATTTCTAAATTTTGAACCCTGAATTAATTAATTAATTAATTACTGTCTACCTAAAAGATAAGCCAGACTAAGAAGCTGATTCCATATCAATCAGGACTAGGTTCATTGCAAAGGCTATCGTAACAGAATATTGCAAGGTTGAATGTGCTTCTCTCCTCCCTCACTTTATCTTCCTATGAACTTGAGATGTTTTCTCAGATTATTCTCTTGGCCTCGGGCTCAAGCCCCACTTATCTGACTATTGCCTTAGTAGTAGCTATTCCCCCTGTCTTCCTATTCCTGATGCCCTCTACAATTACTAGCTCAAATGCTTCACCTGTTATTGTACCTCTATCATATTCTCTTCAGATAAGTTGTAATCAGTGTTGCATGTTTTAATTGTTTCATTAGAAAAAAAAAGATGTTACATGTATGTGGCTCAGGGCTGAATTGTTGAATTCTTAGTGTTCCTTGAACTTGTCTTCTTACAAGACGCTTCATTACCAGGGTAGGGAACACCATCAGGGCACAACGGAGGAGCACAAGAAAAAGATGTCAAAACTTCAGCTAACCTGCAAAGATTGTAGTTTCAACAATCCAGCTCCTGTAAGAGATCCAAGCGTGATCACTGGGCTGTTCCAGGATGGCCTGTGAGACAGCCTAAGCAGATTCTGCTAGGCAGAAGGGAAGCTTATGTGCCAGGACAAGACATTTCTTGGAGGGATCAGAGCTTAACAGATGTTGAAGGCCTCCTTTGCATGCAGTCTATAACTGTAGTTCAATACTGGACATCTCCAGCCAGGACTTGGTCTTTCTGATAATCCAGTCTGTCAATGTGAACTGTACTGAAATAATTACATTATTATTAATTACATTAACGTCCTGGCTTTTAGTAAGGCAGACTGCCCAGCTCACTACTCTTCAAATTCCTAGCTTTTGGAACTGCAGTCATAGAATGATGGAATCAGAGATTCATATTTCTAGAGGCAGAACCCAATCCTAGCTGCCAGAGAATCAAGAAGGACATGTAGAGTTACGTCAAGAGTAGTTTATTGTTGCTCATTTACAGACAGAATCTTGCCAGATTAAAGCAATTATTTGCACATCTACAGATATATAACCTGTGAATTGATAGGGAGGAACCATTTTAGCCCATTTCCTGCCTACCAGACATTCCAAGCTCTGCTGTTTCTTGGCCCACTCAGAAGGAAGGAACCCCTCTTTCCTGTGACTCTAGACTACGTTCCATCACACTAGCCCATTCCTCAAATTAAAACAGACAGCCTCCATTTGAAAATATCCCACAAAAGGAACCCAATACCCCACTTGGGTCATTCGTTCAACTGTCAACTTATTTTCCTGTTAGGGCTATTTACCCCTAACATTCAATCAGAATCTGCGTTCCTGCCATTTTTCTCCAGTAATCTTGCAGTCTGGAGAGCACCTTTTTGAGATGGCCACCATTTCACCTTTCGGTCTTCTCAAGACTAAAGGTGATCATTTCTTACCATCTTGGTTCATAGGACTATTTTCAGACCCTTCCTTCTTCTGGTTGCCTCCATCTGAACCAATTCTACTCTCTCTGTGTCTTCTTAAAATGTAGTGCCCTTAAAGGGAAACAAAATTTGTGGCGGGATGTGTCCAAAGCTAACTCAACATACCTGAAAAATGCCAGGTTGAAAAAGAATAACATAAGTCCTACCTCTTCTTGGCTGTATCTGTTTACATATACATTACATTTGTTTTTTCCTGGATGCCTGTCTTCTCTCCATCATTAGACCCATCTGCCTGGAGATTCTTCTGAGAAATGGGTGATCTACTATCTGGTTTACATGAAATGGTTAATGCAGTGAAACAATTCAATCTTTGTCCTGCATAATCTAAGGACTTTTCTTGAACCTTTCCTAACAGCTCAAGTTAATTCCTAGAAATAAAAGAAGCAGCAGAGAAATGCTCTGTATTCATGGATTCCAGAAACAAGCATGCTTTCAGTTTAAAACTGGGTGTTACCTCAAAGATCAGATTCAGGGATATTTTGAGAAATTTGACAAAAGTATCGGCTGAAGTCCTGTCTCAGTCCAGTGTGCTGGATAAAGCAACGTCTCTTGGACAGAATGCTTGTCCAGGCATTGTTAAGCAAAACTTACCCAATTTATATTCTGGGCACCTTTCCATCAAACTGTCCTATTATGTGACAACACTATTTTTCTCTTATATGCGTGCTTTGTGGTTGCTTGAGTTTCGGGGAAGTTTCCATGTCAGTTAAAGTGAGTTGTAGCCAAACAAGAGAATGCAATTTAACTTAGCAACTTAGAAAAATATATATCATGGCTATCTATGCAAATTTAATGGGAAATGTAAAAAAGGGGATTTGGTTGTGGACTTGCAGGATGAGTACCCTGAAGGTTTGTTGGAGATGATGAAGTCAAAAATATTGATTTATTAAGGGTTAACTATCAGATCCCTTGGTTTCTAAGGAACATGGTCTTCTTACCTTACTTTATCTGGACTGCAAGTTCCAACCAAGGGGAACTGAATCTTTGCAGTTGAAGGTTTGATTTCCAAAGGAAACTGATCATCAAATTCTCCATTCCTAGCAAGTTGGTGGTGACACAATGACACAATATAGACAGAACAGCAGCACAGTAAGCAATTCTCTAGCTTTCCATCAACAAAATTCCACCCACCCGAGTGATTTTGGACTCGTCTTTAAACCCACTGAACGTGTCCCATTGGAGCACCCGTGCGGTTTGCCCAAAGCTCCTGGCAGCAGGACAGAATGCCAACAAAAGGGTGGGGCACCTGAAGGAGCTTTGATGGGGGCACCAGCAAAGCCCGAGTTGGGCATCTTGGTAGGTTGGGTTGTGAAAGCATCAAAACAATCAGTGAATTTTACTCTTCTCGGTTTTCACAGCTGCGATTTTTTTATTTATAAAAATGTTTACATATTTATGCAATATATATTGAATGCACACATAAACCAAGCACTTTATTGGCATCCATAAGGTTTTTGGTTTTTGTTTTCTTCCTCCCAGGGGAGAATTTTTATGGTGAGGTATGTGAGCAAGCAAGGGTTATTTTTTTTCCCCTCTTGCGTTGCAGTCCAGCTCTCGCATTCCACAGCTGTTCTTTATGCAGAAAAAAAAGTAGATGGGTTAAATTGCATTCATCATGAGTCAATTTCCCACCTGGTTTGATCCAATACAAAAGTTACATTTTGGCGCAGGTAAGTCTATGAAACAGCATACAAGAGAGAGAGATCTGTTGCTCTTTTTTTAAGTGAGTATCTGGGCTTTTTAAAAAGTTGATCTTTAGATAAAAGAAAAGTGTTGTTTTGGATCCTTTAGGCAGGTTAGCTATAAGAACTGCATTCAGGTGAGCTGATAGCATTATGATGTAGTAACAAGGTGACAATATATCCCAACTTTTTATACTGTATGCTACATTAAAGTCAGTATTTTAGTAATGTTTTATTTTTATAACATAGTATTGATCAATGCCAAATCTAAATGTCTATTTCGATAGCCTCTGTGTTCAGTATGAGCTACAGATTGTGTGTTCCAGGTATCAAATCATTCCCATTGTCAGTTTTGAAGTTCATGGCACATTGTATACATGGATACTAAGAATTTAGAGTCCATTGGTTGTTGATTGCAAAGGTGAATAAAAAGCAATATTTAAAAAAAACAACAGTGGTAGGTTTTATTCTGAACCAAGTGTGTATTTTAGCCTCTCTTGTTCAAGCTTGTCTCAAGCCAAACTGGAGAACGATCTTGCTGGGGTGGGAGAAATATCTATTGATGTGGTTGCAAAGAATCAACATCCAACTGGATGGCACATAATCAATCAATTAACCAATCAATCATTTCCACCAAAGAGGGCAATCTATGACCTGCACACTAGCTCCCTATGTACCCCGTTCATACCTAATAGGGGCTGATATTTTGTTTGTTTGTTTGTTTTTGTTTATTTGTTCATTTGTTTGTTTGTTTATTAAACTTGTGTGTCCCCTGCCTAACTGGATGTGATGTTAGGCCTTCTAGAATGCACCTAGATAAATAGAAATAATAGGAAATTTAAAATTCAAATAGGAAATTACAATTCAGTTAAAATAATGCTGACCCATGTGGAGAGCGAAGGAGCCAGGTGCACAGGGAGAGGAGGGGTGTGTGTATGGAGGAAGGGGTTCTCCACTCCATCAGCCACCCTCAAAGTGCCGCACCCCTATTGGGGTCCCAGTCTAATTGGCACAGCCCCTTCTTCAAGGCCTTTCAGAGGGCCAAGAGGGCAGTTGAAGGTCTCACCTGGAGGGGACAGGAGAGTCCAGAGGGTTGAACCCACAGGAGGAAAGACCAGAAGTGGATTGCCAGAGTTCAACCACAAAGTGACTGTTTTCTTTTTTCTTTGTAATGAATGGGATCCCTTCTCCCCCCAAAAAATAAGAGTGGGAACAGAAGCAAAGAGATTCTGCAAGACCAATGCTTCCCTTTTCATCCTCTGTAAGTCCTCCAGACTTGGTTAACTTGCCCCCAAATTCCATATTGGATCTGGGGCCAGTTGCAGATGCAAGTTCCTTCCTTCCAGATGTCTCGCAATGCTGGAGTAGAAGAAGGCCAAAGGAAACGTCCCTCTCTTCCCCAGTGCCAGCCTCCCTTCTTTCCTATGGTCTCAGCTGGGGCCCGGTAGCCGATCTGGGGAGAGAATGGGGGTCCCAGTCCTGGGATACATCCCTAACCTTATCAATCTTGGCAGCCAATATTAACACAAGCCTTAAGGGACTGGAGGGAGCCCCCCTCTCCCTCCCTTCCTCTCTCTTTCAGTTCAAATTATGGTATTATGAGTCCAACAGAGGGGTTTTTAGCGCCCACATCATTAGGAAAATGGCTATACTTTGAGTGCATGACCAAAATCTACACTCCTACACCAAGTCATCAAAATACCACCGATGTTGTGTCAGTCTGAAGTTCTGCAGAATCTCTCTCTCTGGGTCTGCCTGTCTCTCCCTCCTTCCCTCCCTCCCTCTCTCTCCCTGCAAACAAAGGGCCACAGAATTGAACACCAGCCTTTCTCCCCCTTTGTGACATTGCATCCCTAAGGAAACGGCAAGCTTTGCCATGGCTACTGGGAGTGTTGTCAAAGCCACCAGAGCTTCCTGAGCAGCAGAGAAGGACGTGTCTCAGCTTTGCCTGCTCTCCGTGTGTGCTTCCTCCTTCCTCAGGAGCCTCCTCAGAGCTGGCCCAGCGATGCCAAAGAATGCTCTGGTGACCCTCCGGTATGGGCCTTATCGGAGCTGCGGGGTAGTGGAGCACAGGACCTTCCGCCTGGAGGGCATGCAAGGTGTGTGACAGCCACTCGGAGGGGGTCTGGGGAGCTTCAGGGTTGTCCCAACTGGCCTTCCTTTGCTTTCCCCTGAAGACATTTCGCTTCTCATCCAAGAAGCCTCATCAGTAATGGCAGGAGGGCGGAGGGTGGTGGGAGCGGAAGGATGAGGTTGGAGAAGGGGAATAAGAAGTCAATGCCTGCATGGAAGCTGCCTTTGTGGGTGACAGAGGCAGGCCACATGTGGCCTCCAACCCCACCCTTCAATTTACAGTCCCCCGTCATCATTTTGATTTCCACTGCTGAAATGTAACAAAATTGCTGGATTTTGACTGCATGATGTTTGCCCATTTTGTGATGTTTGAGGTACTTTTGGAACCCCGTCCTTCATCCCTGCCATCCCCCCCCAAAAAAGAACAAAAATGGGCTGACAGATTTCAGCTCTGTCCCACCACAGATGACCTTCTGTGGGCTTCAGAAGCTAAAGAGACTAAGTTACTGCACCTTTCACCAGAGGTGGGATTCAAATGTTTTTACTACCAGTTCTGCGGGCGTGGCTTGGTGGGTGTGGCAGGGGAAGGATACTGTAAAATCTCAGTCAGAGGTGGTATTTGCCGGTTCTCTGAACTACTCAAAATTTCCACTACCACTTCTCTAGAACTGGTCAGAATCTGCTGAATGCCACCTCTGCCTTTCACGCATTGCCCAGTCTAAGCTGAATAAATCATCCAACTAATAAATCTACCCTCTCCATAGATATCTGAAAATGGTCAACTTATAGGTTAATTCTCAGGTGAACATCTTGGCTTCTACACTAACCTGGCATTGGTTAACCATGCCAATCTCTATTTGTAATAAGTGAGTGGAAATTCACTTAAGTTAAAGGACCTCTAGTTCTTTGCTTGCTTGCTTCTTTCACTGGGTGGAAAAAAATGGCTGAAAGCTAACCAAGGAGGGAACCAACTTAGAACTAAGGAGAAATTTTACCAGTGGGAACAGAAGTTGCCTCCAGAAATTGTAGGTGCTCCATCACTGGAAACTTTTGAAAAGAGACTGGGCAGCCACTTGTCTGAAATACTATAAGGTCTCCTGCTCAAGGAGGGGAGTGGACTAGAAGACCTCCAAGGTCCCTTCCAACTCTTATTATTTTCTTATGTTCTATGTTCCAACATTTTTTTTTCCTATGGAGAGAAATGCTTTCCCCTGAATTGAAGGAAGTACTAAACCCAATAAGAACAGAATGTGCATGGAATTCTTTTCTCTTCTGATGGGAAACAACTAGGGTAAGGGTTCCATTATCGTTAGTAAAGTTTTTGCTTACCTTTGGGGGAGACTTTATATTGTTTTCTGCTCTCTGCTCTCTTTGGTAAGAAGGAGAACACTTCAGAAAAACTTACAACTTTTTGCTTTCTGTGAGAACAAGAAAGTCATTTTCTTTCTGAATTACAAAACCATCTGAACATCTTGCATGTAATTTTGGGGTGCTTTGTGAATGCTTTTAATGCTGAACAGAAGGCAGTTGTTGTTATCAACACAAAGATATTCAAATATATATGTGTGTGTGTGTGTGTGTGTGTGTGTGTTTTCTTATATATATATTTGTATCTTCCACAAAACACCTGTGTCAAACAATGGCTGGGGCCTCCTAGGTGAAAATCCCCAAACAAATATGCGTTCAAGAGGGCCTTATTTAAACTGAGTTCAACAAGAGTTAGTCTCAGGTGAGTGGGCTTAACTTCAAAGGTGTTGCTTGCTAGCAAAGAAAACATTTGCTCTGCGGGATCACAAGAGGAAAGTTCATTTTTACCGCTCTTCTTTTCATACAACCTACTTGGATGAACTTATAAAGTGGGGCTGAAACTAGTTAAAACATGGAAGGGAAATCACCATAAATTATCCACACTGTAGACTGAGATTGGGAAACTTTCCAGAACTGAATGTAGAAGATATAAATGCTCCCATATGATGGTCAAGGAAGCTACATGGGCAACATGAAGTCAGACTAGAAGACCTCTGAGATCCCTTCCAGCCCTGGGATTCTATGTTCGGAGTCCTTTTTAACTTGATTCCAAGGCTTAGTTTCCATGCTGATGCACATTGAATACAAATGGCCGATGATGCCCAAGACCATGGATCCTGTCCGCCTTTTTATAGGATGGCCCCTCAAAGCCAAAGCCAACACTTGCCACCCATTTCTTCACTTCACTTATAAGGGAAAACCCAGGCCTTTTCTCTTACAACCAATTGGTTTCTGCTTCGTTTTATTCCCAAGGAACCGATAACATCACCGTAGAGTAGAGTAGAGTAGAGTAGAGTAGAGTAGAGTAGAGTAGAGTAGAGTAGAGTAGAGTAGAGTAGATAGATAGATAGATAGATAGATAGATAGATAGATAGATAGATAGATAGATAGATAGATAGATAGAATTCTTTTATTGGCCAAGTGTGATTGGGCACACAAGGAATTTGTCTTGGTGCAAATGCTCTCAGTGTACATAAAAGATACATTGGTCAAGAGTCAAGAATCATCAGGCCCAACACTTAATAGTTGTCATAGGGTACAATAAGCAATCAGATCATACTAGGAAACAGTCCATATAAGAGTAGAGTAGAGTAGAGTAGAGTAGAGTAGAGTAGAGTAGAATAGAGTAGAATAGAGTAGAGTAGAATAAACAGAGTTGGGAGGGACCTTGGAGGTCTTCTAGTCCAGCCCCCTGCTTAGGCAGGAAACCCTACACCCTTTCAGACCAACGGTTGTCCAGTGTCTTATTAAAAACTTCCAGTGTTGGAGCACTTACAACTTCTGGAGGCAAGCTGTTCCCCTGATTAATTGTTCTCCTCCTTAGTTCCAGGTTGCTGCTTCTCTCCTTGATGAGTGTCCCCTCCCCCGCCCCCGTTGCTTCCTTGTCCTGCCTTCAGGTGCTTTGGAGCAGCGGTCGCCAACCAGTGGGCCTTGAGAAAATTTTGTTGGGCCACAGAGAAATCTCACCCCCTGAGCACCCCTCCAAAGCAATTAATCCAGGCTGGGCATAAACACAAGGCTGCGCCTCCCACATGGCCCGCGGGAACCCTCCCCATCCACTCACTCCTTACCCGGTAAACTTTCCTGCTAAATTTCTATTTCTCCTTTATCCGACCATCATCTGTTCTGCTGTGCCAGGAGATTTAGATTAGCTAGGAAGCAGAAAATAGTTGGATTTCTTGCTTTCTAGCTAGTCTTTAGATCTTCGGCTCTGCTTTTAGCCAGCCGAACATCCCTTAGGACTGAAGGTTTGCTTGCAAGCAAATTCAGTACAGACTCATGGCAAACAAATTTGAGAGAATGAGGTAGCCGATAGCAGATAGATAGATCACTGAATGATTCTGTGAGCAACTCAATCTGCCTGCTTTGCCTGATTTGGGGTAAAAGTTGCTCTTTTTTATAAAAAATTCAATATTTTACATACATGGTGTGTTGTGAGTTAATTTTATGAGTTTGCTTGCAAGCAAATTTTATGTGACAGACTGAGTTAGCCAATGGCAGATAGATAGATCTCTCAATGAATCTGTGAGCAACTCAACTGCCTGCCTGCTTTGCCTGATTTTGGGTAAAAGTTGCTCTTTTTTTAATAAAAAATATATATCAATATTTATATAAATATTTATAATATTTACATACAAGCCATGCCCAGCCAGTCACGTGATCATCAAGCCACACCCACAAATTAGGCCACGCCCACAGAACTAGTTAGTGGTTCCTGGGATCTAAAATTATGAGTTTGGTGGTCCCTGAGGTCCAAAAGGTTGGGGACCCCTGCTTTGGAGAATAGCTTGACCCTCCCCTTCTTTGTTTGCAGCCCCTGAGATATCAGAAGGCTGCTATCGTGTCTCCACTAGTCCTTCTTTTCGTCAGACTAGACCTACCCAATTTCAGCAACCGTTCTTTATATGTTTTAGCCTCTTCTGTGAAGTGAACAGTTAGGATGAGGAAACTGGTACAGAGGAAGATGTTCAATTCTGTCTTGGTTCTTTCCTCAATATTTGTAAGGCACCCAAAACTTCTGTAGTTCTTACTGTATCCTGGTTACAGTAAGGATTCTTGCTTCCTAAGGCAGCTTCATTTGTCCTGCAAAAGGAAATGGGAAATTCGATTACGGCGCCCACTGGATGATCTAATTAGACCTTTAGTATTAACAGAAAATGTAATTGGCAGATAGGCCAAGGTTCACAGTTATGTTAGTTGGCTGCATGTTCATGTATCCCAGCTCATAAGATAATTTTCAGGGGGCAGAATTGCCCACGATATTTTCTGTAACGAGGATAGTGAAACCAGATCCCCTGCATAGAAATTACATGTGCTAATATACATGTCCAGATGCAAAATGATATGATTTACATACAAATATAAGATAATATAATGAGTGAGCTGATAAAAGCTCAGCTCTAGGGATTATAGACTTTTGATCTTTATTTTGGGGAGTAAAAGTCAAGGTTTGGCTTTTTATATAAAACATTGGGGAAATTTATGGATTTTTTTTGGATATACCAATATGTGTATGCATGTACGTAAGTATATGCATGTGTGTATTGTGTACACACACACACACACACACACACACACACACACACAGAGTAGAAAGCAAGAGAACAAGAGTCCTGCCCTAGCTGTAAAAGCCAGCTGGGTGATTTTGGGCCAGTCACTCTCTCTCTCTCTCAACCAACTTACCTCACAGGATTGTTGTGGTGGGAAAAATAGGAGGAGGAAGGTGTGTTGGATGACTGAAATCCAGGGAATAAAGTCAATATTTTAAATGGATGCCAAGAAAAGAATCACCCTGTGGATTTTGAAGCAATTCGGAGAGCATTGGATCAGTCACACTTTTGGGCAGATGTAATGAGCCCTGGAGAACCGAGAATTTTCTGACGAAAAAAAATTTCCCGTAAGTTTCCCAATGGTGAACTTATCAGGAATGTGCATTAAAGTTTCAGCTTTATTTTTACAAGAACTTCCTGGCCAAAATTCAAATTCATTCTAACAACATACAGTTAAAATGCAAACATACAGTTAAAATGCAAACTTAAAAACATGATACTTTTATTGAAAATATAATACAAAATTGTTACTGGCACTGAAAGACAAATGCCATAATACCTGCTCGGACCTTATTTAATTGTTTTATGGTTATTTTTTAAATTAAACCACCCATTAGCTGGAACTTTCTGGTTGGTGCTGAAACACCCATTTGAATGGAGCCATATAGGTCAATCCTTTGTTTTTTAAGAAACGATTTTGATGACTGCCTTGTTGCTGGTCATCAGTTCACACAGAAACCCTGATAAGACTTTTCACAAACCCCAAAGAACACCAGGGGATGGGACAGGCTTCTGTTACAATCAGCTGACCTGATGGTCACCAGGGTCAGGGCTGGGGGCCTTCTCTCTACTGGCACCCTCTCAACCGGGGGTGTGTGTGTGTCAAACTGGGTTTCTTCAAGGTCCGGATTAGCATTGTAGTTCTCCTCTGTGGGGCAGTGGGGGGACAGCACTCTGCTGGCTGTTTTTCGGACATTTTTCAGCCCATTTTTGGTTGGCAAAGTGCTGCAGGAGACCATGGAGGGTGAAAACGAAGCACGGGCAGCCCTGGCATGCAGCCCATTTTAGCCACCAGAGGCACCACGGGCCAGTCCTTTGATATTTCCAGGCCAGTCCTGAGGGCCGGATTTAAGCACCCCAGAGGCCGACTCTGGCCCACGGGTGGCCTTGAGTTTGACACCCCTGCTCTAAATAATCCAATATACACTACTACAACTTTATTATTATTATTATTATTATTATTATTATTATTATTATTATTATTATTATTATTATTATTATTATTATTATTATTATTACCGTGTTTCTCATATAAAAAGGCCGGGTCTTATTTTTTTTTTGAGCCCCGAAAAAATGGCTAGGCCGTCTTTTCGGGGGGTGACTTAATTCCCCCCCTTGCATCTTCGGGCGGGTGGGTGGGCGGCGATGGCTTGGATGTTGACCTCGGCATTGGTGGGGCACTTCGTATCGGGGTCAATGCAGGCAGCACCATATCCGGGTGTGCAACAAAAGTACTTCCTAACGGCAAGCCCCCCCCCCACCATTCCCCCCCCATTTTGCATGTTTTAATATAGGCTTTAATTTGGGGGGAGGGGCTTAATTTCATTTCATGCCTATAAAACATGCTGGGACTTCCTACTGGGGGAGGCCATATTGTTGGAGAAACAGGGTATTATTATTTTGGGAGGGGAAGCAGAATAGAAAAATGTCACAAGCCAGGAAGACCTGGCAGTGCAGGGGGAAGAGTTTATTTTTTGGCCTCCTGCTAATTGCACGAGCCCATTAAGTCTCGCCATTAGAAAGCACTAAGAACCCCGGAGGCATCTCTCCCGGGCTAGCGAAACATTTTCCCAAACTTCAAGAGCCTAATTAACCAGACTTCTTGCTGGTGAAACTTCCTGCCATTCATCAGGAAGCTAAATTAAGATTCAGCCTCAGAATTAAGGGACGGAGGGAAGGCTCAGCTGCCTCGTAGAGAAAGGCTGGAGTGGACTCACACCGGCAGATAAAAGTTCCCGCAACTGTGAAGTTCTCCGAAGAAGGGAAACATTGTGTCTGCCTCTCCCAAAAGAGCAAAACCTGTATGCTCACATCCCCCCAAAATAAAGAGAAAATACCATATTTAGCCATTCATTTATCTGTACTGTGTCAGCTACTTTGCCTTCTAATCCAGTTTCTTGCCCAGTTGTTAGAGGAACAGGAATCTATAATAGCTTGAGTAAAAAATAAGAGTCCTTATATTAATGGAAGGCTGAGGATAAAAAGTCAAGTTAACTCCTGTCAATGTCTAAACCTAAAAGGTCTATTTCGGGGTGAGACCCTCAAGGTGCCTGCTTTTTTTTTTTTTTTTAATCTGCTTTGTTTGGTTTTTGTCTTTGTTGCATGGACCTGTTTTTAAAATTATTTGACCAGGCAGAAAAATAAACAAATAAGCGGGTACATAAAGCATAGTTCTCTGTAATGTCTGAGCCATGAATGACAGACTTACAGATTTTCTTCTTTCCAGGTCAGAGAGGAAGCAACAAAGGTTTTCTGAGAGTCACACAACTCTCCAGTGAAGACACGTTTTGTGGTGTCTTTAACTTAGAAAAAGCCAATGAATGGGGAAGAGGCTTAAAGGAGCTGGCCCAGGATGGGGAAAAACGAGACTCCACCATTGTTTTTGTCACACAGTCAGCCAGATGCCCAGACCGGATTGGGCCTCTTTGTCCACCTAGGGAGCCCTTTCCAAGGACCCGGGATAGGCAGCAGACGCGGTTGTGTGATGGTGCTAGAGGTATCATCGCAGCATGGAAGCTGATCTGAGTCCAGCTGCCTTTTGCCATGGACTGGCCCAGGTGAATTGGTCAGTGCCGGTGTCCCTGTGGTGCTCCAGATGGTAATGGGGTTGCGCCCAAGGCCCCAATGACTCTGGGCCCTGCCTTTGCTTTCTTTGGCCGCAGCCGGTCTTTGTCATCCTTGTTATTCTTATTCCTCTCATGACTAAACCTTGTGAGGTCCTTCATGTACTGTGGAGGTCAACAGCTTCAGGAACGAACCCTGTTTGCTGCCTGCTCTACTTTTTCTGCAGCTGTGTTAAAAGGAGACGGGCATCAAGTCGTCCTCCAGCAAATCCCCGATTGGAATGACGTGCAGCTGATTGTGAACGGGGAGACCGTCTTCCAGTGCAACATCAATGACTTAGATTTCGGTAAGTGCCCCTGGCATCGACGTGGGCCCGGGGGTCTCCCAGATCGGCTCCTTAGGCTCAGGGCTGAGAAAGGCAGCAAATCAAGATCCACGGGTGTGCCGTGAATTCCCATCCCACCCCCCTTGCTCTCTTTCTCTCAGGAGGAGATGGAAAGTTGGACCCTCTTTGCCAAGAAGCTCGAGAGGCCGTCTTAAAAGCCTACTGAAGAAGCCTTCTTCTTGTGCTTTGCTCTTTCAAACGCTCGTTTCTCACGAAGGAAGCCCAACCCCCCAACCCCCCCAAGGCTCCTATTGTACCTTGTTGCCAAAACAGTACGGTCTCCAATTCACTAATCACTTCTCTGCTTCATATCTAATTATTTGAAGCCTTTTTGTCCTTATGCTTTTCTAGGCTCATCTTGTTCTTTTGAAGTGTTCCTCCCCTTCTTGAACCATCACCGTGTATAAACCTATTAACTTCAGTGTAGTTATGTTGGAATAAAAAAATAAAACTAAGTTTGTTCAAAAGATATTCTCTGTCTAGCAATTCTCCCAGGATTAAACCGCAAAGGCTCAGATCAAATCAAACTATAGATGGAATAATAACAATAATGGAGATCAATATTTTGGTAAGAAGCATGCTAGGATCAATCCATAAAGATGAAGCTGTCATAAAACCACAAATAAGCCAGACCTCACATGTTATTATTTACTTGTCATGCCTCGGATACTTCTATTTTGAAAGCAGGAGGGTGTGACCCACAAACAGCAGCAGCAGAAAGCCAAATGTTTATCTTTATGTTAATTTTGCTCCCTTCCCGGCTACGAGAGCATTTATTACTGAAAGGAAGACAGAAAATGTTTCAAGATCCACTGAGATGATCTTTCTTGTGAAATATATGGACTCGCTGTTATTTACGCTGCATTTGGTCCTTCCCTTTGAAATTCCCTTCTGAAAGAAAAACTCTATCATTGTTTTGCCACGTCTCGGCTTTCTATGTGGCTGTGAAGAGTCAACACCAACTTGATGCCACAGAGTCAAATACTGACAAAATATTTCTGACACATCCTATTTTATTATTCTTATGATTACCACCGCGGTTACATTTTATAATACATAGGGCAGCATAACGTTGGGCAGCTTTCTTGGCCCTTTTTTTTACCAAAAATTCCAAGCTAGGTTGCAAAATAGTCCGTCAGACTTACTTCACAACCGTATTTTTAATATATCTGTCTCACCTCTGCATCTTTTTTGTTTGCAACCTTTGCTGGTTTTGTTGATTCCGATGATGGCACACAACAGTAAGTGCGCAGTTTTCTCTCAGCACAACCCTGAGGAGTAATCTAGGTACCTAAACAGAATTTTGGCTACATCTATATAGTGTTAATACATACGGGAAGTTAACTAAGAAGGAGAGATCGCAGGAAAAGCTGGCCACTACTGGTCCAGTCTTAAAGCACAAGACATGGCTGCTACTTGGCTGCTCCCTTTGCTGAAAGGTAGCTGTGCTGTAACTCTTAAAGCCAAATGAACAGAATCAGAAGTTACTTCTAACACTCACAGCCTACATACAACTAGTTTGATAATCTTTTGAAGGAGCTGACTACTTCCCTAAATCCTAAAAAAACACCTAAATCCTCACTAGCTTTCGCTCCCTTTTTATGATGACTGGCTTTCCTTCCATAAAGCACTCCAGGTAATGGGAGTGAGGGAGCCCAGGACGAGGGTCAAAAGGTCTTCCCTTCGAAGGCCTCCAGGTTGAAGGCTGTATCCAAAAATCTTCGGAGCGAGACGAGATGGGTGTTTTTGTTACCGGTGGCCGGAGCAGCAGCTGGTTCACGCCCAACATACCTTAAGAGGCAAGAGGAAATAAATGAGAGGTTTCTCTGAAGTAGGTGTGGATGTAATAATATCTGCTAGCGCTATAATTTCCGGGGAACGGCTGATTATACAGGCCATGACTAGCAACACTGAATAGCCATCTGCTACAGCATCCAGATCTTACATGGGCAACCGGGAGTTTGGCCAACATTTACCCAACTCTATGAGCAAAGTCTTCATTCAATTTTCCAAAAAGCTTTCAGATCTCTACTGTAGATTGGCGCTCCAGGCAGATGCCCCCCATGTGGTCTACTTTAGACTCCACAGGGGTCCCTCCACCGATCCATCTGAGAAGAAATGCAGCTTACTGGCTGAACATGCTCCATGCCCTGCCAATGCCAGGCGGAGTACCTGGTGCTAAGTGATTTCCACTGATATCCAATGCAAGCATTGTTACCATATCGGTCGAGTGTGGTTGACGATGGTCCGGAACCGAGGTTTGACATAGTCATAGTAGCCTATGTTCTTGTGCTCTTCTTGGCACCAAACAAGTTCGGCTTTAGCATACTTCTTAATTTCCACTTTTAGCAGGTCAAAAGGAAACGGTGAGATCTAGAGGAATGAAAGCATTAAAGAACCCTCTGAAATATAAAGGGGTCACATTCTGCAGTGCACATCTTATTCCCCAAATGCTTCACTTCAATGCTTCAATGTCTCCCACGCACCCCAGGAGGGAGGCTTAAAGGTTTTATTCTATCTATGGATAAAATCGTAACAAAACAAATGGTCTGCATTTCTTGCAGAGACATGAGGATTATGCTGCAGTTGTTCGTTATATCCTTTCAAACTTCCACCTGTTAGGATGCTAAGTGTGAGAACATGCATGAAAATGCAAATTAAAATAGGAATTTGGTGACAAATTTTGTTTTAAAACTTGGTAGTTGTTGGAGGAGAGCAGGCAGAGTCTAGGGCAGAGTCAAGAAAGTCATCCGCCTAGAATCACTACATCCCCATAAATAGTCTAAGTCCAACAACCCCTCTTGAATTCTGTTAACTCTTATCTAGTGCCAATTTAGGGTTGAACACTAGTCGACTAGGGTCTTGAATGTAGGCTTGAGCAATAAATCACCTTCACTGGAACTTAACATATGGCCCTGATTCTTCATGCCTGACAGCAGCTTAGTGGGGATATGCAGCAGAAAGAGACCTAGGAAAGCCCCCGTGGAAGCAAGGAGGATCGTTTGAGGAAGGCTCCTTGCACTCCAAATAATGAGTAAAGGGATGATCCTGCATCTCGGTCCACGGAGAAATATACTCTTTTTTTTTTCCACACAAGCAGCGTCAGATTAGTCAACTGTGGGGTTGCAGTTGGCAGTTTTATATTACTTTTATATAGCTGAAGTACAGCTTTTTTTCTTGTGGGTTTTGCATGATGCCTCAGTGCAAATATTTGCAGCTACTTTCATTTGATAGAGATATATCTTAAATTTCACTATTATGAAATTACATCACCAAAATTAAACCACTTGGGGTCTCAGTATTCTTAGAGGAAGATAGCTGGTTTTATTTGTTTTCAATACCAATGCTCCCTAGTGGAATGAAATTTGAATGGCTCACCTGATAAATATCAAAATAATAATAACAACAACAGTATATAGTTCTTGGTTCATAAACTATGCATCCATTTGCTGAAAGAATTTCAACTATTATCTTTAGGCCAAGGAGGATTCACAGGCATATCAATTCCAAAGCCCATCTCAATTACTTTTTTTAAAAAAAAATCTACAGCATGCAATACTTTCAGGAAAATATGAGAATATCCAGACTCTTTACTGTGCCATGCATTACTTGCTAATATCATGAAACCAAAATAAAGCAGAAGAAATGCATTTTCATTCAAATGTCCATTGGAGAAACCAGGGCTTTTAACTTGGAAATGAAAGGAACAGAGTGAAACATCGCAATGACAAGTAGAGTCACAATAATGATGCAAATGATCAATAATATTATTAAAACTTGATGGAGAAAAGATGGCTTTGTAATTTACATGATAAACTAGATGCCATCAGGTAGTATTTTAACCTTGGCACCCACTGTCACAATCAGAACAGCTTTTATTTCAGTACAGAATAATGCATTGCCAAGGTGCCAAGGTTAAAATACTATCTGATGGCATCTAACATATGGAATACTACTATTCTTTTTTTCTGATATTTTTCCTGGAAAAAAAAATCAAATCAAGGAGAATATTTGTAGCTCAGGGTTGGAATGAGGGCTCCGTGGTGCTCTCTGAACTTGGTTGTTTTCTTGCAGACGTTTCATGACCCAGCTAGGTAACATCATCAGTGCTAGAAGAGAGAGAGGAGAAGGACAAGAAGGACTGTGGTGCTCTGATGATTTCATGATCCAAACTAGGTAGCATTGATGATGTTACCTACAAGAAAACAACCAAGCTCAGAGAGCACCAAAGGCTCATAAAAAACAAACAAACCCCAGTTTGGAGACTGACTAATCAAGGAATCAAAGTTTGACTCAAATTATCACATAAATGAAAAATTGTTTCTAAAACAAATGTTCCAGAGCTTCTACGACACAAGTTTTACCTGCTCCAATCTGATTATAGCCACTGCTTTTTCCAGATCTTGATTTTTCCTTTCTTTAACAAGATCGTAATATACCTTCCCAGTACAGAAAATCACCCGATTCACATCCTCAGGAGATTCAGCAGCAACTCCTTCCTCCGCAATCACACGCTTGAACTTGGTGCCTAGGAACAACACACAACGTCGGACGATAAAACCCAAAGATGAAATATTAACGTGATTAGCAGGATAAGAGGAACAGCGGCATTCCTTATCCTTCTGATTCCCACATTCTGATATGAATTTCTGCAGAGAAGTTCCAGGGCATGTGGACCATGCAGGAAGCTGCATCCTTCCCAGAGGACCAGGCCAGGAGGGGGATGAAGTTACATCTTGCTGCTCCGGATGCCCAGGAATCCCTTTCTACAAGATCGCGGCCCATTTGTGTAATGTATTGTGCCTTCCTGACCGGCATTTTTAATGGCTAGGGGATTCTGAGAGTTGAATTCCACACATCTTAAATTTCCCACCTGCAAGTATGTGTGTAAGATTAAACATACATGTAAGCTTGCTTCTATGTATGTTCGTTTAATCTTACACTCATCCATGAGATGCCTTCTATTTTTCATGGTCCAAAAGCCAATGTAAGACGGAATGGGGAATTTTGAGAGTTGAAGTCCACACATTTCAAACTTTGCTGTGTGTGTGTGTGTGTGTGTGTGTGTGTGTGTGAGTGAGTGTGTAAAATTAAACACACCTATCAGCTTGCTTATAGGTAAGTTTATCCTACACCCATGCATGAGATCAGCTTTTGCTTTTTATAGCCCCAAAAGCCAACATAAGCCCGAGCATGGACAAAGAGCTATTCAGAGGAGGACCAGGGGTTCTCCTCTTGGCTAATGGGTCCGGTCAGACTCCCAAGGGAACCCAGGCAGGACTCCACTCTCCTTCCTCCACAGCAGCGTCAGCCAAACTGAGCCCCGTCTCCAGGCATCTCAGTGGGTCACTCTTTTCCTCCCCCTCCTCCCCGCTCTCGCAGTGGCTGCTGCAGAGTTTGGGGCGGGGGACAGGAAACCCAGGAAGGGTCAGCCCAGAAGTCTGAAGAGCTGGTTCTGTTCTGACCGCCTCCCCTGTCACCCAGGGGGCATCTGCACTATAATTTCACGCAGCGTAAGAAAGTGAGCAAGTCACAGCAAGCAAAACGCTTCCAAAACACACAAATCTACCTGGCACCATTTCATCAAAGCTGGATTTTGCTTCAGGATGTCTCAGCAGCGACTTGGGGGTGAAGATAATTAGCTGTAAAATCATTAAAATGCGAGCTTGTCACCAGAGTCAGTACATAGTTTCCAGTATATTCACGCAAGCATTGAATCGAAGGCTGAATTGTTTACAACCAAATCATCTGTGAGGCCATAACTGAAACAGCCTACTGAAAACGTCCCTCTACTTAGTCTCAGTTAGACTCAGTTGGGTCCTGCTTTTAAATAAAGTTCTGTCACTGCAACCTGCTCTGTTATTTTTAAAGGCAGCTCAAAGAAACCTCCCAAAGTGTGTTTCATGAATCAACATGCCCGCTATAAAAAATAAAGAACCCAAGGCTTTAGGGAAATTCCCAAAGGGTTTCCACCAAAATACATGGAAGCTGCAATTTATCACCCTGACAGGAGGAAACTCTGGGTGAGGCAGAAGGGGAACCCAGTGTTGTGCCTGGGGATCCCTGGCCCAGTTCCTGAGAGCCTGGCTCAGCTGGGGAAGGTGGGGGAGCAGCCAGATGGAAATGGGCAAGAAAAGATCAACATTCAAAATGGGCAGAGAAGCAACTTCCAGGTGGGGAGGGAGACCACAATGGAACCCAACATTTCTGTTGCTAAGTGAGACGTTTATTCAGTGAATTTTGCCCCATTTTATGGCTTTTCTTGCCACAGTTGTTAAGTGAATCACTGCAGCTGTTCAATGAGTGACCCGGTTGTTAAGTGAACCTGGTTTCCAACACTGACTTTGCATGCCAGAAGGTCGCAAAAGGGGATCGCATGACCACAAGACACTGTCCTGACCGGCTCAAGGTTGACTCGTCCTTCCATCCTTCCGAGGTGGGTAAAACGAACACCCAGATTGTTGGGGGCCAAGAGGCTGGCTCTGTGAACCGCTTGGAGAGGGCTGCAGGGCACTGGGAAGCGGTACATAAGCCTCAGGGCTGTGGCTATTACAGGCGACAACGCATAAATGACAAACGCAACCATTTCACGACTTACCGGTTTCCTGAAGGGCAACAATATCTGCCTTCGGAGGACGTGGAAGTAACTGGCCGGCGTTGAGCAGTTCACCACAATCCAATTGCAGTCATAGAGCTGAGAAACCTCAAAGTCATCTTCAAATTGCTGGAGAGGGACGGAGGAGAGACACAGCGTTAGGAAGCTGGACGCGGCTTCCAGGCCATCTGCTATGCGTCCCCCCCCCATCTGATTTTCCTCCAAGAGCTTAGAGGCGGGGGGGGAAGGGTGGGTCTCCAGGTGAAATGCAGCCATTCCTTCCAGACTCCTCTCGGTCAGGGGAACCCTGGGGGCTCTTGGGACCGTCACAAGAGGCACCCGAAGAGCAGAGTGGGTCCGTTTCAGGGAAACACAGCTCCTGGTGACGGCCCACAAAGATCCTCCGTGCTTTTGTTTGTGTCGTTAGCTGAGGCTGTGCTCTGTGGCGGTTAATGTCAATGTAATAATTTAGGGGTTGTTAGGAAAATAAACCGACATTTTTCCAGTTAGGAGCAATTTTGTGTATAAACGGTGGGGCAACTAGGGTCTATAGCCTTGGGACCCAGGATCAAACCCCAGTCCTCTCCTCCCACCAGGGAAGACCAACCTACTCTTAGCAACTAGCTATGGAACTCTCTATCTATTTCCCGGATCCGGGGTTCCCTGCCTCTGAAGTGCCAGTTGTTAGGAAGGTGAGCAAACCCATCGTTAATTTCCCTGATATATTTGAGAAACGGAATATTTCAGCCAAAGTTTCTCTGGATAAATGTAATGACTGAAAATTCTAAAATGATGACCTATGGTAAATGGTGTGGTGAATCTGCTAAGATCAGGTCATTGGAGTCTTGTTTGCTGTATTTCGTATTCCTGCACCAGGTAAATAACACCTATTAATTGGCCCAGCATCCGTCCACGCACATTTTGTATTTTACTCATATGTGGTGATCCTGGTTGGGATTTTACTGATTTCCTAGCAAAGGAAGCTTATAATGACACTACATGCAGAGGGGTTTTCTTTCCACTGTCAAAAGATGGTGTGCTTAATCCACCTGATAGTTGATACATTGGCCTTATCTTTCTTTCGTGTTTTTTTTTGGAAGCCTGCTCAATTAATATCATTGATGACCTAAAACCAGTGATCGATAGGAAATGTTATTAACAAAGATGGAAGGGCAGGTGAAGAGAGAGAGAATCAATCAATAAACCTACTTACAGGGAATGCATCGGGGTCATCATTACTCATCTGAAGGAACCTCTCTGGCCTGGCTGACGAATGCTCTGGACCCTGAGAGTTACAGCATTGGAAGGTAAACAAGTTTCATTATCTACCCTCTAAATCCAAATAAAATTGCCATTTCAGGCAGAATTGCAACAGTGCAATACAAAATCAACAGCTGCAAAGGACCACATGATATACAAGATGGTCTAGCAAAATGTTTTAACAGTAGAAATCCTGCATGAATTTATATCACTTGATTCAAACAGCTGAGACTGAGCCGTAGTCTTTCCTGCCGTGTCTGCTGTGGAGATTTACTAGCTCATTTCTATGTGTGTATATTATAAGCGTGGAACACTTTATAACTCTGTAAAATCTCTCAGCATTGAGACTTACTAAAACGAGTGGGGCTTATTCTCGGCTGTATATTAAATCACTGAAAAACATTTGCGATCTTCTTCACTGGTATTTTTAATCATCACAAAAGATTCAGGCTACAGAAGAACTTGAAGGTGTGAGGATTCCTGAGCCAGGCACAGGAGATGGACCAGAAGGCCTCCAAGTCCTCTTCTAATCCAACCCTCCTCTGCCCAAGGCAGGAGATCCTGTGGTCTGTTCTGGACTCTGCCTGAGCTCCATGAGGTGGATACACGGGACCACGGAAAGAATAACAGAGAAACAGAGTTGGAAGGGACCTTGGAGGGCCTCCAGTCCAACCCCACACCCACCCAAGCAGGAGATCCTAGAGACCACCTCAGGCAAGGGGCTGTCTGATCTCTTCTTAAAAAGCTCCTACATTTTAAAAGCCTATTTAAACAGGAAAGGCAAAATACGTAGGGGGAAAATATGCATTATTTCAAAGCTGCGGTAAGGAAACGAATTGCTTCTTGCAGACCCGGAAGTCTTGCTGCGATTGCCGAAAGGCCTACCATTCCTTCCATTCCGTGGGGCAAGAGGAGGACGATTCCATTGTGACGGACCCACTTGGCTTGCCCAGAGCTGATGAACTGGTCAATGATGCACTGGGCGGTGTTGTGAAAATCTCCAAACTGAGCTTCCCAGCACACAAGCGCATTGGGACTTGACATCGCAAAACCAAGTTCAAAACCTAGGAAATTGAGAAAGGAAAAGATGCAATTAAAGCCAACCGTTGCCATAGTGGGAGTTCTTCTTTAGTGACATACAGGGAGTCCTTCTTTAGTGACACACATACACACACCCATGTGAGACTGGCAAATCAGGCGTTAAGCGAAGCATTGTAAAACCGTGGCCATGCTTATGGACTTCAGCTTTCCTTTGCTTGACAAACTGCAAAGGCTGTAAAAATTAATGTACTGGTCATAACGTTACTTTTTCATCATTTTTGTAAGTGCAAAAAGTCAGTGAACAAGGATTACCGGTATCTACAATTCAGAATTGAATTATTGAGCACTTGATGGTGTAGCCAGAGATGTGCTCAACATCTGGAGGATGGGAAACCAGATCAGAGAACATCCAGAACCCAGAGAAACACAATTCAGATAAGGCAACCTTTATGGTCTTTCACCCGCATACACACAATGACACACATTAAAATGAAATCCTGATGTCCCTTGCTCTTGACGGAAGGAAGGTCACCCACTGAACAATGTCCCCATCCCAAGGAGGACAATAACAGCATAATAAAAGCAGCAGCAGCACCAAAAATGCCAAGGAAATGAGATAAAAGGGATTGAAATTTTACCTAATGAATGGGCAGATCACAATCCAATTCAGATAATATGAAAGGGTAGGGAAAAACCCAAGAAAAGATGGACGTTAAATACTCAGTTAATAAGAGAAAAAGAATATACCAACAAACTCAAGGAGGAATTAAATTATTTCTTAAAGAAAAATGATAATGGAGCAACTACAAAACAAAACATTTGGGATACAATGAAGGCAGTAATAAGAAGTATAACAATCTCTTATAACGCCAAGAGGAATAAGGAAAAATACGCCCAGCAAAACAAATTACAACAAAAAATTAAGGAATTAGAAACTCAATTACAGAGTACCCCAAAGGATTCAAAATTGCAAAATCAGATAACAATAACTAAACATAAATTGAATTGAATTGAACAAGAGAGAATGATTATAAATTTGAATATAACTAGAGAAACTTATTTTGAGCATGCTAATAAGCCAGGGAGATGGCTGTCATATAGACTTAAAAAAAGGAAAGAAAAGAGATTGCTATACCAGCTAATAGATGGAAAGGGGGATATACATCAGGAGATAGAACAGAAAAAGAAATTGCCCATAAGTATTTTGAAGAGTTATATAAAAAGGAAGAAGTTAACGAAGATAGAATAAGAAACCATTTAGATGAAGTGAAAGATAAAGCAATTGGGGAAGAAATGGAAGAATTATTAAACAAAGATATTACTTGGTTTGAATTGAAATCAGCAATAGAGAACCAGAAAAACAATAAATCCCCGGGACCAGATGGGATTCCAGGGGAGCTGTACAAGGCAATAGCAGAACAAATAGGACCTCTTATGGTGGAAGTTTTTAATGACGTCTTATTGGCAGCCAGGATGCCGGACTCATGGAGGGTTGATCATGGATTGATTTCGCTGATCCCAAAGGAGGATTCGGATCCCCGATATATACAAAATTATAGGCCAATTTCATTGTTAAATACTGATTACAAAATATTTACTTCTATTATAGCAGGTAGACTAAAAAGAATGTTAAATGAGCATATACATGAAGATCAAAATGGATTTCTCCCGACCAGACAAATCAGGAACAACTTAAGAATAGTACTAGATGTCTTAGAATTTTACGAAGCCCACCCCGAAAAACAAATTGCACTTATGTTTTTAGATGCAGAGAAGGCCTTCGATAATTTAAATTAGCAATTTTTAATCCAAAAAATTTATAATATGAATTTAGGCACCAAATTTGAAAATATTATAACCGTTTATGATACACAACAGGCTAATATTATAATAAATGGGGAATATACCCGCCCAATAAAAATAGAAAAAGGAGTCAGACAGGGCTGCCCACTCTCATCCCTGCTCTTCATATTATCATTAGAAGCATTACTAATGCGAATTAGACAGAACCCAGACATAAAAGGATTAAAGGTTAAGAAAGAAGAATATAAGTTGCAAGCGTTTGCGGATGACATGATTCTTTTCATTGAAGAACCAATAGAAAGAGGACAAAAATTGATGAATGAATTAGAACGATTTGGAGCAGTAGCAGGACTTAAAATTAATAGGAAGAAAACAAAATTAATGACTAAAAAATTAACAGAAAAACAGAAAATAGAACTAGAAGAAGTTATGGAAATACAAGTGATAAAGAAAGTTAAATACTTAGGAATATGTTTGACAGCACATTGTAAGACACTTAAGGAAAATAATTATGATAAATTGATGCAACAAGTAAAGAAGGATTTAGAAACATGGGGCAAGCTGCAACTTTCATTAGGCAGGATTGCTGCTATTAAAATGAATATTCTTCCAAAATTCCTATATATATTTCAGACGATCCCAATCAAAGTACACAAATTTTTTTTTGAAGAACTTAATAACTGTAAAATTTATCTGGCAAGGGAAAAAACCTAGAATAAATTTAAAGGAAATGCAGGATATGAAGAGCAGGGGAGGGCTGGCACTTCCAAATTGGGAGTTGCATTATAGTGCAGCCTCTTTAGTATGGTTGAAGGAATGGGTGAATTTAACCAATAAGAGAATATTATTCTTAGAAGGCCATGACTTGCAGAGGGGGTGGCATGCTTTTTTATGGGATGTAGGGAAAACTAGCCAGAAATATTTTCACAGACACCTAATCAGAGACTCATTAATAACTAATTGGAAGAAAATACGGAAAAAACACTATTTAAAAATACCAATTTGGATTTCAACAATGGAGGCGATGATTCATCCAAATAATCTGGATATCACTAAAATGATTAAATATAAGGACCTATTGGATATGCAAGGAAATTTGAAATCGCGGCAAGAACTTCAAGAGCGGGGACTAAAAATTGATCAGTGGGTATATCTTCAAATTCAAAGTAGATATAAACAGGACAAGAAAGAATTTGGAATTAACAATAAACTCCAGCAATTAGATAAAATTTTATTAGGATCAGGCAAAAAAATATAACAAAATTTTATAATTATTTATTAGAAGTAGAATTAGAAGAAGAAATTGTAAAAGGGAACATGATAGCCTGGAGTAGGAATATAGGACGTAGCATCACCATAACAGAATGGGAAAAGGTCTGGGGTAGAAATAATAAAATTACAAAATTGATAGCATACAAAGAAAATGCCTATAAAATGTTTTATAGATGGTACTTCCACCTTCGAGATTAGCGAAGATGCACCCCAATATGAGTCCAAATTGCTGGAAATGCAAAAAAAAAAGAGGGAACTTTTTTCCATATGTGGTGGTCCTGTACAGAAGCTCAAAAATATTGGCAGAAAATTAGAAATTGACTAGAAGAAATGACAAGAGAACAGATCGAATTCAAACCAGAGTCCTTTCTGTTAGGGATCTTTGATAAACAAATATCAAAAAAAGTGAAATATATAATAATACACATTTTGACAGCGGCCAGATTGGCTTTTGCACAATGTTGGAAGCAGCCTCATGTTCCATCAGAGGAGATGATTATTCAAAAAATTTCAAGTTGTGCAGAAATGGACAAATTAACTTTGGCATTAAAAAATAAAGACACTTCAATATACTACAACAGCTGGAACTGCTGGTACAAATAGATAGGCCAAAGATAGACTTCACACTAAAAGGCAAAAGAGGATAGGATAGATCCATAGTAGTGATATACAGATATATGTAAGGATTAGGTGTGTGTATATGGCATAAAATAAGGATAAAAAAGAGGTCTTACAAACTGTTGAAGATGAGAATGTTTTTAATTGTTTTCTATTTTTCTCTTTCTATTTTCTTCTTTCTTTCTTCTTTTTCTCTCTTTCATTTATGTATGTGTTGTTGGTTTGTTTTAATTGTAAAATCAATAAAATTTATTTTTTTTAAAAAAGAAAATTACTAAAAGAACGGAACATAAAAGTACTATAATGACCAGCACAGTTCTCACACAGCTATTGTTCAAGCACAATAATAGCAAATGGTCAGAATAGCTGTGAGAGCTTTAGCATACAATAAACCTATATATTCACTGTAGAGCCTGGACTCCTGATTTCCTACGCTTGACATTACTATTATCACAATGAAGAATGATTTGCTGCATCTTATATTTCCTTCCCAATGGTAGCCACCTGAAAATTATGCTACTAGAAAAGGAGCTAGGGTTTATTTCCTGGTGTAACACAATAAAACAGGTCCAGATAATTTTTTAAAAAATGAATCATCAGTTATTGTTTTTAGAAAAACCTAAGAAACACATTGACCTGATATCAAAATATAGCTCAGTCTGATTACCAAAGGTAGGCCCCTCCATCTAAGCTAAATGACTCCACAGGAAACCATCCAACTTACCCAAGACTCCATATTCTGAAAGGGAGCTATTGCACACGGTGTAAGGAGCCTGTTGCTCCCACAGGTGATTCATAGGAACACAAGTCCTCTTGTCGACATTTTGATCATGCAGCACATGGTGGCGATGGCTACCGGGATTTTCAGCAAGCCAGTGGGAAGGAATTTGGAAAAACAAAATGCAACGGAGGGGTGAAACACAGAACATTTGGGCACCTTAAAGGTGTTACTGCAAAAACTTTCACTGAGTCCCAAAGGGACTTTTCCAAAAGATAATTGGGCTTCCTTGTTGTTTTTTTTCTTTGAAAACATTTTGCTTCTCATCCAAGAACTGAAGAAATTTCTTGGAAAAGGGTGACCATGTGGGGAGGGGGGTGGGATTCCTGCCAAGATATTTTCAAGAAGAGACTGGACTGCCATAGATCAGAAATGGTGTAGGGTCTCCTGCTTGGGTGGGGGGTTGGACTAGATGACCTACAAAGTCCCTTCCAACTTTGTTCATCTGTTAAATATGATGGTTTGCCTTTAAGCAAAGGAGTTCCCAACCTTACCTTCAACTTAAATCAGGGCTTTCCTTGCTGGCAACTCACATGCTTTCCCAACTTCACCCCATCCTGAACATCGCATGAATACACAACTGAGGTCAATATACTGACATCAATTTTTATTAAAAAAAAAAATTAACAATTTGGAGGAATGGAATGGAGCCCTTAAACAGGATGCTGCTGCCTCTCGGCCCCCCAAAGGTAACTTTGGCACCATTGTTATGCAACCCATGAAGCTTTTCAAGAGAAGCAGTTATACTCCATACAATATGAAGTGTGGAAGCTATTACACAACAGGGCTGCTTTCCCTCAAAATTACGGCTGCGGAATTCTATCGCTCACGGCTTTCAGACATGAGCAGTTTGTATCGCGCCTCCTTGGTTTCCACCTCCTTAAGCAAATCCTCAAGACCTGCATTTGAAAGAGCGCATTCTTCTCCACTAGCCACCCTCCCCACCTTCACTGCTGCTGAGAGCCCCCTGGAGCACCATTAATCAGCCTCTGAATGAGGCACCCAGGACCATTCTCAAAACGGAGAGGACTGAAGTAATTACTGTAATCCATTAACTCCCCAAGCAAGACTAACTGAGTGAAACACACCAATATGTTCAACTTCTAGAACCACGAAAGAAAAAAGGGGGCCATTACCCTGAAAATAGCTATTCTGTGGACATATGCTTCCCCAGGCTGCAGCTTCTAATTCGGCTAGCAAAGAGCAAAGTATAACTCCGAAACAAATTAAGATTATAAAAAAAAAGACAACGCCAGCTTGAGTCAAAGGTGAGAGAATGACTATGAAAAGCTCATTGAGAGAGCAAATTTAGTTCGCTTCTCACATCATTTTTTTTAAAAAAGAGCAAGCTTGAACGCCAAGCTTTATTCTAGTTTTCAGAATAAAACAGAGAGGAGTTATCCCATAATAAATAATGTTTTCAGTAAGGGGTAGGTAATCTTTGTCATTTTTACCAGAACATACGGAGACACAACTATTCCTTTGGAAAATTCCTGTAAAATTCTAAATCGTATTTAGAAAGCAAATGATCATTGTAATAGCAATTTCTGAATGGTGTCCACATTTCTTTGAGAGCTGAAGTGACAATCTCAGTATTCCAAATTTCATGCAGTTCCTTTCTGTTCTCCACATTTAAGCAAAAAAATCCCCTCCTGACACTTCTAGGAATTCTTGCAGGAATTCTTGCAGTCAGTTTCTACAAGAAATTCAGAGATTCATATTCTGCTGTCCATATAATTGAACGTTTTTAACCAAAGCATTACAGGAAATCTGCATGACAACAACGCACCCTAATTTTGAGGCAGGCCAATATGAGCACCAACTCTTACTAAAATCTTTATGTTTGTCCCAAAGGTGCTTTTCCAAAGGCAACTGAACTTTCTTTGTTTTTTTTCCCTTCAAAATGTTTCACTTCTCACCTAAGAAGCTTCTTCTGTTCTGATTGAATGGTGGGAATGGAAGGATTTATATTCTCTGCAGTCCTTTGCAATCCTTCTATTTCCCACATTTGGTCAGAACCGAAGAAGCTTCTTGGGTGAGAAGCAAAACATTTTCGAGGGAAAAGCCAAGAAAGTCCGTTGTCTTTTGGAAAAGAACCTTTGGGAGAACCTGGATGATGGATTTATCCCCACAAATCTATTTATGTTTCATCCCCAATGCATGGCAGATGATTGACAACTCACCTGAAAGTCCCCCGTTCAACATCCTGGCCACTTAGCCGGACATGGATGCCCTCTTTCAATAAGGACCCAAAAGCCATGTATTCTCCCAGGGCCCAGTCAACCACCCGGCTCATGGTCATTTCTAGCCGACTTTTCAAAATCCGAGAAAGTCCTAAATGAGGAAGAAGGAGGAGGTGTGATTAAAGATCTATTGACCTGTTCTCGCTTGCAAAGCAAAAACGGAAGGAGGAGGAAGGAGTTAATGTTATGCTCGTTTGCCACCTTCAGTTACTTATAAAATAATAAAAGTGGGATAAAAATCTAATAAACACATAAACAAGCCACCTGGATCAGTTATCCCAAAGAGCTGAAAGGCATAGTACATGAATTCCATGGTAGCCTCATTTAAACCTTGAAGTCACTTTCCTTCTTGACCATTGTGCATTTCTGCTAGCTGCACTCCGATTCAACTCACAAAACGTCCCTGGAATTAAGTTCCTGTTAGGTTCCAGTCCTGTCTTATTATTTACCTGGTCCTTGTTAAATCACAGAATACTTTGAGTCTACATATAAAGCCTTGCAATAATTGATACCTTAATACTCCTTATACCTCATACCAGTAATATATTTGCATTTTAAAAAGACTGAATCCTTAGACCGGTATCTGTCTTCCCCAAGCAATTTAGCAAACACACCTCACTTTTATTACCATTTTATACTTCTGCCTGTTTGATTTAAATGCCTACCCTTTTATTTTAAATTGTGTTATTCATGAAATAAGCAACAAAATGTTGCAGAAATACTTGTTAACAAATAGCATTCCTCCTTTCATTCATGGAAGAGGAGATGATTTGCTGAATTTTTCACAACGGAAGCAAAGGCTCTGTCTATACTTATATTAAGGCTTAATATTGTTATTTATTTTTTATTTATTTTATTTATTTATTTTGTAAATTGCTTACAAGATAATAGGTATAAGTAAAAACATAGTTATGAATACATGGATACATATAAGAAAAATAAAAAAATAAAAGAAACAATAGGACAGGGATGGTAGGCACGTTGGTGCGCTTATGCACGCCCCCTACAGACCTCTTAGGAAAGGGGTGAGGTCAATAGTAGACAGTCTAAGGTTAAAGTTTTTGGGGTTTGGGGAAGAAACCACAGAGTCAGGTAGAGTATTCCAGACATTGACCCCTCTGTTGGTGGTCAATGTCATATTTCCTGCAATCAAGTTTGGTGCGATTAACCTTGAGTTTGTATCTATTGTTTGCTCTTGTATTGTTATGGTTGAAACTGAAGTATTCATTGACAGGTAAGTCATTGCAATGTATGATTTCATATACTATACTTAGATCGGACCAAAGGCGACATAGTTCTAGGTTTTCTAGGTCTAGAACTTCAAATCTGGTGGCATAAGGTATTCTGCAACGAGTAGAGGAATGGAGAACTCTTCTTGTGAAATATTTCTGGACTTTCTCAATTGTATTAATATCAGATATGTAATGTGGGTTCCAGACCAATGAACTGTATTCAAGTATTGGTCTTGCAAATGTTTTGTATGCTCTAGTTATTAGT
The DNA here is from genome assembly GCF_049901735.1 of Notechis scutatus. NCBI lineage: Eukaryota > Metazoa > Chordata > Lepidosauria > Squamata > Elapidae > Notechis > Notechis scutatus. The sequence goes on from NC_142012.1 coordinate 83,839,299, forward strand.
GTAATATTACCAGAGAAAAAGCTACGTAAGATTAGGTTAACAACTCTTAACACCTTTTTGGCTATGTAGTTACAGTGGGCTCTAGCACTTAGGTCATTAGAGATGAGTACTCCAAGATCTTTGATAGAGATTGGATCATCAACAAGGTCTTGACTATTCATCCTGTATTTTATTTTCTGATTTTTTTTTTGCCAATATGTACGACAGAGCAGTTATTTGTTGAGATTTGAAGTTGCCATCTGTTTGACCATTCTGATACATAGTCAAGTTCTTTTTGAAGGGTAGCAGTATTGTCTGTGGTGTTGAATAGCTTTACATCATCAGCGAAGAGAACGCAGTTGCTCTTGATATGATCACAGAGGTCATTTATGTAGAGTATGAAGAGAGTTGGTCCTAGAACACTGCCTTGGGGGACACCGCTGTTGACAGGTACAGAATTTGATAGGACGCTCCCAATTTTGGCCATTTGTTGTCTGTTTGACAGGAATCCAGTTATGCAGGTGTCCAGAGATACCATAAGATTTTAGTTTTAGGAGTAGTTTGTCGTGTACCACTGAATGAAAGGCTTTACAGAAGTCTATGTAGATTGTGTCTATTGTGTAGTCCATATGTTTTTGCAGTGTAAGAGTTTCAGGTTATATGATAGTTTTTCCTGAAACCAAATTGTTTATTGGAGAGTAGGTTGTTTGTCTCTAAGTGGAGGATAATGGATTGGTTAATAATTGATTCCATGACTTTACAGGTGACGCAGCATAAGGAGATTGGTCTGTAATTTTCTACTAGTCTGGGGTCTCCCTTTTTGAAGATGGGGATGACCGTGGCTAGTGACCATAGGTTTGGCAAGGAGCTGGTCCTGAAAGATTTTTCAAAGATTATGCTTAGAGGTTCGGCTATGGCAGTGGGTAGCTTTTTAAAGAAGTAGGCACATATTCCATCCTGTCCAATAGATAGAGATGATTTTAAAGGGGGGGGGGGGGGGGGGGGGGGGGGGGGGGGGGGGGGGGGGGGGGGGGGGGGGCGGGGGGGGGGGGGGGGGGGGGGGGGGGGGGGGGGGGGGGGGGGGGGGGGGGGGGGGGGGGGGGGGGGGGGGGGGGGGGGGGGGGGGGGGGGGGGGGGGGGGAGGGGGCGGGGGGGGGGGGGCGGCGGGGGGGGGGGGGGGGGGGGCGGGGGGGGGGGGGGGGGGGGGGGGGGGGGGGGGGGGGGGGGGGGGGGGGGGGGGGGGGGGGGGGGGGGGGGGGGGGGGGGGGGGGGGTGGGAAGGGGGAAGGAATAGAATTTTTCCAAAATTTAGAAGATGGAAATATAGGAAATACTGGGCATGATCCATTGCTGTTTACAAATACTGAGCCAAAGAATGTGTTAAAGAGGTTGGCTTTAATGGTGTCATCATTGCAGTCTTTACCATTAGGTCCTTTCACGGGTGGGATGGACCTTGAGTCTTTTAGTTTGTTGTTTACAAAATTGTAGAAAGCACGGGTGGAATTGGTGTGTAGAAGTTTTCTTCTTGTTTAATGTGATAATTGGTGCATTCAGTTTTTATCTAGTGGCATACATTTTTGTATCGGCTTTTGAAGTTGGTAACCTGACCAGATTTGTTTTTCCACCAAAGTGATTTCTTTTTGGATTGAAGCTTCCTTATTGTTATGGGTAATTTGTTTATTTCTGGTTTTGGGAGTTGTTATTGGTATATATAGTTTGATGACTCTTTTGACTTCAAGTAAAATTATGTTGGAATGGTCTTCAACAGTATTGCATCCAGTGAATAGAAATTGTCAATCAAGGGATGAGAGATCGTTGTTTATAAGATCATAGTTGCCTTTTTTGAAGTTATAATTGGGGATTCCATCATTGTGATGGTTTTTGTGTGGATGTATGTTGAGACATGTTGTGGTCAGTGTTGGAAAAGGGTTCTTTAATTTGTATTCCATAAATTGAATTCAAACTATTGCAGAAGATGAGATTGAGGCAGTTGTTAAGTCTAGTGTTGTTGGTTACTAGTTGTTCTAGTCCCAGATTTGTTACTGCATTGTATAAGGTTGCATGTGTGGGTTCAGTTGTACATTCGTTAAGGGTCCAGTTAATATGAGGTAAATTGAAGTCACCAAGAAAGATAAAAGCGTGTGGGCAGCATGCTGCCCATGTTAGTAGTGTATTTAGCTTGTTTGCATGTTCGATGTCATAATCAGGGGCTCTGTAACATAGTAAGAGCCAAAATGTGATATTTAAGGACAGTCCACAGACGATGGTCTCAGGAATAGCAAGCTCCTGGGTAACTTGGGTGTTTTTTAGATGTAGGGACTTTTTATAGAAGATAGCAAGAAGAGGGCAAGTCGCTTTCTATTTCATGAAACAAGCAAGATTTCACTTTGCTGCAACTGACAGTTTCAACTCTAATATGTTTGATAAACTGAAATCAAACCAGTCAATTGTCTCTTCAAAATTAGAAATATTCACAGATGTCCATAAAGTAACAAGCAGACGGTTCATAATGCATTATAACTTTTCAATGGTCCAGAAATGTCTATCTGGATTTAACCAAATATTCATGTATCAAACCTTCTAGCAATTGCAGAACTGCTATTAACTATACTTCATATGCATGGCTTCCTTCAAATGCTTCCTAACGAACAATGATATTGTAACTCAGTAAGAACATTTTTGTTAATTGCATGCCACTTGGACACAAAACATTAGAGAATTATAATTGAAAGCATTGCAATAAAGGCTTCTCGGGAATTTTAATTGCCCAAACCTCCTGTTGATCAATCTCAAAGGAAGGAAAAAATAAAATAAAATATAGCCAGATGATTGAACAATTTGTTATTAGACCTACACAGCATGACTAGACATATAAAGATGTGAAAATATGTTCAGTTAGTTCATGAGAAAGTTGACTCCTTAGAGAAGCTGGACAGAGAACCTGTTAAAGCAGTGGTCCCCAACCTTTTTGTACCAGGGACCGGTTTCAAGCAGAAAATTTTGCAAGGACCGGGGGAGAGAGAAGGAGGGGGGGCTTTTCCTGTCGCCGCAGCTATTCCGAACGCCCGTTTCACCCCCACCCCAACCCGCCCGCCCTTCAATCCACAGTGTCCCGTTCTGCCTGCCTGCCTGCCTGCCTTAGTTTCTGGTTGTTTGGGAGCAGCTTCGCTGAGAATAATAACTATTCGCTCTTTTACTCAGCCGAAGCTGTTCCGATTCAACCATTAACGAAGGCAGGCAGGCAGGCAGAACGGAGCACTGGTTGAATCCAGCCGCGCGGCGGCGGGCGGCGGGCGGGCAGGCGGACGGGGTGGGGTGGGGGAGAAACGGGCGCTTCGGCGACAGGAAAAGCCCCCCTGCTTCTTTGAAGCAGTTTCTTCCTGTGCTGGTGGAGGAGCGAGAGAGACTGAGAGAGCTGACCCAGAGAGAAGGACAGGCTTCGGTTGCTTCCTCCCTCCCCTTCTTTCATTTGTGTCCTTGATCCCCGATCCCAGCAGCATTCACCGAAGGTGAAAGAAAGCCGCCATTTTTTAAAAAAAATTCTTTGCGGCCCGGTAGAGAGTGCTCCACGGCCCGGCACCGGTCCGCGCCCGTGGTTGGGGACCCCTGTGTTAAAGCAGAGGCCTTTTTAAAAGGTAGAGATGTTACAGAAAGATCAGAGTAGATACAACTTTTGATTTCCTTCCCAACCCTGCCTTTCTGGCTTCTTTCTTCTTTCTACTTTTTTTTAAATAGTTCATCATGCAAAAACATTTTTTTTCTTTTAACTTTGCATGTTCATTTGCAGGAATGCACAGCTACTATGAGCTCCATTGTAAAAGGCACAAGACTTGTGTTTGCAATCAATAAGAACCTCTGCTATTAACGTATTTACTTTAGTACCTTATCACTTCATTCACCATTGGGCTAGCCCTAATTCCAACCTGGTATTTGCCTAGGAGGGCATTAAACCTAACGACTTCTTCCTGTGATGGCTTCAGTTCACAAAAGCATAGTTAATGAACCTGACATTCAAATCTGATATTCAGATTCAAATAGTGATGAGGCCCACGTGGTAAACCTCCAGGGGTGTGAAATGGGGGTAAATGGAAAACTGTCCTTGGAATGAGGGTGAAAAAGAAACACTGCATCTTCATGGCATCCAAGCCCCAGCTGTCTGGAAAAGGAGAGAAGCTGATGTTCCCAAACAAGAAGGAAGGAAGAGAGGGAGGGAGGGAGGAGGGAGGGAGGGAGGGAGGGAGGGAGGGAGGGAGGGAGGAAGGAAGGAAGGAAGGAAGGAAGGAAGGAAGGAAGGAAGGAAGGAAGGAAGGAAGGAAGGAAGGAAGGAAGGAAGGAAGGAAGGAAGGAGTTTCTCACCTCCGTGTATTTTGAAGCCTTCAAGGGGCACAGAGCTGGCAACTTGGCCGATATGGCTCAGTAGCTCCTCGGGGATGCCTGTGGAAGGACAGGTCATACTCTTCGGTTCACCATCCAAGTTAAAAAACCCTGGAAAACAGAGACATTTGGAATAGGATGCAAAACCTTTGACTCCCTCCCTCTCCCTCTCCCTCTCCCTCCCTCACTCCCTCCCCTCTGAAAGTCAATTCAGGAATCGTAGCAAAAGTTGCCATCCGCAAATAACAGAATTGTAAGGGGTGATTTCTATGGAGATGACAAACCACTTAAAAGATTTTCTGGCTTGATGGTTTCAGAGACCTTAACAGAAAGATGGGATTCAGACAGAAGATGGAAAGTGACATATTTTTAACCTCTTTTGTGGGAAGGGAGATTTGCTGAAGGTACCCCTTCCTTTTTGGCTTCTCAAATATGCTGGCAACAGCTTCTGTTTTATAAATTTAATATTTGAAAAGGTCCACAAAGGGACAGACGTAGGATGATTAGAGGAAAATAATAAGAAAGCTGTCACCACCATAAAGGATGCTGGTGTGCATGCGTGCGTGTGTGTGTGTGTGCCAAAACAGTCAAGTAGGCAGCCATAATTGTGCCAATGGGATTCTGCCCCTTTTTTACATGTTCCACATGCCGATACCCTTGATCCCCCCCAATAACAATATTTAACCAATCAAAATGCATTATTTTTAAGTGTGGAAACATTACATGCACCATTAGCCATGCTTAAGAGTGAGGGAGGGGGGAAATACTGAAAAGCTAAGCATCTCAGCACAATTGCCAACAATCTTGATACCTGGCCAAGGAGAATCCAGCCAGTGCTTAATATGGAGAATTTTATTATCTTTCGACCTGGCGTAAGCTTCTTCACAGATCTTATCATATTTTGCAATTTCTTCCTGTAGAATAGAAGGTGGGAGGGAGGGAGAAATCACAGACTGGAACTACTGGTTCGACCAGAGAGTGAGTTTTTAACCAATTCTTATCCAGAATCAATCTTTCTCTCCTCTTCCGTATTTTCCTTTTTTGGATCTCCTCTTGAAAAATGCTGCCAGCCTTCTTGATGTGGCTTAAATCTTGTCAACAAGCAAATCTGTTACGAGTGCCAGTCCACTGACTGAATATGAGTATTGGAAAGGAACTATCAAATTATTTCCAAATCTAAGCAACAAGATTAATTTAACACACTGTGAAATGATATCTACCTTGATTGTACAGATATAAAGCTAACTTCCAAATGTGGTGTATCTAAAAGCTAGTAGTCACAGTCTAACATCTAACAGAAAACTATAATTAACTGCACTTTTCAGCATTAGAAGAAAGACTACTTGGTTGGAAACATTCATCTACCCAACATTCTTCTGATTTCCCAAATTTGCATGACTATCTTCCCACAAACATATATCAGAACTGTCTGTATACTCAAGTGTATCAACCACGTCTCGCTGAATTATGATTTATAAATCACCTAGAAGGATATTCCTTGGAGGCCAGAGATAGCCATGACCCATCAAAGGCCTCCTGGAACATTCATGGTTCTTTGTGGAAGCTCTCGGACTTTTGAAGAACATGGGTGGGTTTTAGAAGGCCCTCAACCATGGCCATACTGGATGACGCCTTGAGGCTTTGAAGAGCCGCTTAGGAAGGGACTCTCCCTTTATGGTGACCCAGTGAGTGAAGCAGCCTTCTGAATGGTTTCACTGCTGCCCTAATTGTCATTTGGTCCCTGAGGTTACATCGTTATATTCTAAAACTGAAGACCTCACTTGGCCAATGAGCTCACCTGGTGTCTTCAAAAACACCCCACCCCCCAATATTTCATCCACTGTGAGGATAAGAGAGCCCCCACTCCCTTCCTCAACATGAACAAGGCTCTCCACACAGGCAAAAACAAATAAATATAATCCCATTGAGGTTTTTTACCACCGTAGTAGGGGACTGTGGTGGTTCATGTGTTAAGACGCTGGGCCTGCACACCACGGAGGTCGTTGAGGCTCGATTCCCGGGAGCGAATAAACCATGGAAGGGACAAGAAAGGAGCCTCCCCTAATTGCCTACTGGCATTCAGTAAAGATAACACCACCCCAAAAAATCCCTTTTTTTGGCAGCCAGCCAGCCACCTCAGGGTGATCCCTGGCTAAACATGTGCCATGCGCTAAACAAAACAAACAAACAAAAAACCCCCACTGTAGTACATAAGAGACTTCCTCCTTCCAAGTCACAATGAGCAGGATTTAAGATCAGGCCAATTATTTGGGGAAAGGAAGAGTGGGGGCAGGGGGTGGGTGACACACACTATAGAAGCAACGTTTCTTTGACCTAGGGCAAGAGAAAGGCAATAACCATTTAAATGGCATCTGGCTACTCTTCTATAAAAGCTGGAATCAGAGCTTTCTGGAGTAACTTGGCTTAAGAAGGCACCCACAATCCTTGCTGGCTCTCTGTGATCTGTTCTTGCTTCCAAGGACACGGAAGCCCATCCCCTCTGGAGCCCTGAAACATACAGAAAGTCTGCCGGTAACCGTTGAGGAGATGCCTTGGGGTTTAGGCCCCGTTTTCGAAATGGCATGTTGTGTGCAGCCATCAAATCTTCCATCCCTTGTCCCTGATGGATTTGCTTTTCACCCTTCTGGTTATTATTCACTCGCCATATCTACTGCTCTTGGTTCTTGTTTTGGTTAACATTGCTAGATGTTAAATGTTACTGTATTTTTAAAGGCTTAGAAGTAACAATCTGGTTTCCATCATTAGTTACATGGAGAAAAATAACAATTGGCGGGAAGGTGCCCCAGTTGGAGCAATGGGTTACAGCAATGTTCCTTGTCCCAAAACCGGCACCCCGCATCGCCAGGGTCTACCTCAAACTCTTGCAGCGTGACCAACCCATCAGCAATCAGCTGGTCAGCGTACTTGTTCAACACCGGCACCTGCTTTGAAATCTGCTTGTACATCAGCGGCTGAGTGAACATGGGTTCATCCATTTCGTTGTGGCCTCGTCTTCGATAACAAACCTGCAGAGGAGGATTGGATTTTCATCAGGATGACGTCCCAAAGAGGCTGTTCCAAGAGGCAGCTGGACTTCCTTTGTTGCTGTTGTTTTCTTGAAGACGTTTCGTTTCTCACCCAAGAAGCGTCTTCAGCTATTCAGCTTCTTCTTGGAGGAGAAGCGAAACATCTTCAAGGAAAAAACACAGAAAGTCTGGTTGCCTCTTGAAAAAGCCCCTTTGGGACAACCAGGACCAGGATGGTGGAGAATCTCCACAGACAGCAGGATGAAGTTGTACCCTGTTCACTCTCCAAACAGAGTGAAAGAAATTATTCCTTCCTTTTCTGATGTCTTTCCTGCCATTTTTCATGTAAAATGGTGCTCAGACTTACTTAACTACTAATTGTTGAAATGCATATATTTATTTGTTAAATTTATTTGCCGCCTCTCGCTGTAGGGCGACTAGCCAGGATCAGAGGCTAAAGGAAAGTCATAAAAAGGAAGAAAAGTGAAAGGTGTGTAAACAAAACAGAAGTAAAATAATAGAACAATAAAATAAACAATGACAAAGGAACATGTCAAGAATAAATACATCAATATGATAATCATAAAGATGGACAGGTGGAGAGCAGAGAGCAAGGGCAGGGGGGAAGAGGTGGAGCCTGCCATCCATCTAGCAGTCACCTCTAGCATTGCATGTTCTTTGCTGCTATCTACCCAACGGCAAGTTTTTAAAATAGCAAAACATGAACTGTTGGCAAGCATAAGTGGTATATTTTTAAAGAGGAGAACAATTTATTTGGTTTCCTGCAGAGTGAAGCATCTAATCACAGCAACCTGAGATCCTATTTTTCATTGACTTCTACATACATTTTAAGAGAACCATTCAGCTTCTTAACACTGGCTCACATTCAGGACTCTCTGTACGGCGAACTTAAGGATCAGAATTTGAAAAGTACATGTATTTTCTCCAGAGTCTACAGGTCGAAAGGCAAGATCATACTGATGGTCTCTTCTCACAACAGCTTTGCTCCTAATTGTTCCAATTTTCAAGAGCCAACTAGACTTTGATTTTCCTTTGGAAATGTTTCGCTTCTTCACCCAAGGAGCTTCTTCAGCTCTGACTGGATGGTGGGGAATGGAAGGATTTATATTCCTTGCAGACGACTGGTCATTTGCATCCTTTCAGCAAGTCATTGAGGCCACTCGGAGGTTTGTCCGTGTCCTCAGGGTCAGATCAACCACTTCATAAGTGCATGGCACAACATAGGAGAACAAACCCATCAGGACTAGATTCAGCAGTCCATCTGCATTTAAAAGACATAGGCCACTCTTTTGAACAAAGGACACATTTTGGACAGAGAGGACCACTGGTTTAACAGAGGGGCCAAAGAGGCCATCTATGTCAAAATTGAACAGCCCTCTCTCAACAGAGGGAGACGGATAGAACACCATCTATAGTCTACAACACAGTTGTATTCTGTCAACAGTTCCAAGAAGGCTCCACACACATTTGCACCACTCAGATGACCCTGAGGACACAGATAAACCTCCTTAACAACCCGTGAAAAGAATGCAAATGGCCAGCGGTCTGCAAGGAGTATAAATCCTTCCATTCCCCACTTTCCAGCCAGAGGTGAAGGAGCTTCTTGGATGAGAAGCGAAATGAGAAGTCTTCAAAGAAAAACCAGAAAGTTCAGTTGGCTCTTGAAAAAGCACCTTTGGGCCAACCGTGACCTGAAGGGCTGAGACCCTCCATGGATGCTTTGCTCCTGAGAAATTCCCAGGAGATGTTTTGCAGCAGCAGCAACAGAAAACACACCGAGAGGAAGGGGCTGCTTTGAAAAGCTCTCCTGTACACACAGGAAGGAAGGTTTTATGCACCCAGTTAGATATCTGTTCGGGTAAAGAATAAGAGCCCTTACCAGGTCTATAACCACGTCTTTGTTAAAAGTGTTTCTCCACTCAGCAGCGACATTGCATACATACATCACCGCTTCTGGATCATCAGCATTCACATGGAAGATGGGTGCATTGACTACCCGTGCCACATCTGTGGGATATGGAGAGGACCGAGCCATTCGGGGGTCCGTAGTAAAACCAATCTAAAATGCGAGATAAATTGCTTAACTGAGTAATTGCAGTATTCCCCTTCTTTCACTTCTCTGTTACTGAAAGTTATTCAAGTGAACTCATTGGTGTTCTTTGAGCTGGGTTGTTTGCCTGCCGACATTTCATTGTCTAATTAGATAATAACCCCCCCTCCCCACTGATGATGTTACCTAGCTGGGTCATGAAATGTCTTCAAGAAAACCACCCAGCTCAAAGAGCACTGAGGACTCCACAGTTCAACTCTGGTTAACTGGATCTACTGAGAACTGTAATTCTTAACCCGTATTTTTCTGCCAAAGGACAATTTGGTTCCATGGGGGACCAGATGTCACATAGGTTCTGTTATCTATTACAGTCGCTTCAGAAAGAGCTGTTGAAAGAGGCTAATGCAACTCAAAGTCTTAAGGACAGTCTCTAATTTGTACCTGGTTGTTGACCACAACGTGAATAGTGCCATTTGTGGTGTACGGTGGAAGGTCACTCAGATGGAAAGTTTCATAAACCACTCCTTGACCAGCAAAGGCGGCATCTCCATGTAGAAGTATAGACATAACCTAAGTCGGAATGGGTTTAAAAACAATGCATGTAGTTTCCAATCAACCATCTTACAAACATGCATGTCTGTTTTTGGATGGAATTCACAAAGATGATTAAGAAGGTGATCAAGCGTGTTGGAAGAGGACCTGTGATTGTGAAGCAGTTGCATGAACCACCTCCTTTCCAGGAATTAAAGCAGTTGTGGGTGTTTCTTTAAGGGTTTGTGCAATGCTTTAAAAGCTGCATCCTGGAGCCCCTTCATGCCCTTAAACCAAGAGCAGTTCTACAAAATTACCAGGTGGGCCTGGAAAGATACAGCTGCTTTAACAATTTTGAAAAGAAGATCTTTGCATCTCCACAGATCCTCAAGCACTTCTTCTGAAGATACAGAGGCCTACTGGGTATGATCCTCAGTGCCCTCAATGTCTTGGGGCCAGATTCTTAGAAGAGCTTCTGGAGCAGATAAATGATTTCTCTAGCTTCTCTCCTGGTCGGAACGGGACAACTTGCCCCGGCCGACTCACAATGGCCGAATCGCTGTGGGACCACTTGCCTTGGAACAATTCAATGCAGGGTAACTCAAGAGTGGGACAAGGGGAAAACTGCAGCTCACCCCAGCCTCAAGGAGTTCCAAACTTGAGAAGACTCAACCCTAAAGTAAGGCAAGCCCTGCTGCAATTCACTTGTCCCTCCCTTGAGTTATCCTGTGTTGAGTTGTCCCACAATTAATTTTCCCACAGTGACTTGGCCGTGGTGAGTTGTCCTACACCCCTCTCAGTCACACAATGATGACAGGATGTGCCAGGCATAGTTTGGGTGCCATCATGGCTTGTACTGGACATCCATGGTGATTTCCCACTGACCTTCTTCTATAAATTCAACTGGAGCTTTGAAAATTGAAACTGTAGGACACTCGACTGAATCTATTAAGATAACGTTACCTTTTTTCCTTCGGTATCCCCTCTGTAAAACTGCTCAGCTTTGGTTTTGCCTTGGACAACAGGATCTACCGCTTCCAAATGAGATGGGTTGGCCACAAGGGACAGGGTGATCTTTTTGTTCGTTACTCGGTTGATTCTCTCATGGTACATTCCCAAATGATATTTTACATCTCCAGATCCCTTAGGCAACCAGTAATGAGGAATGTATGTTAATATAAGCATATGCTCCTAGGATGGCTTGGCAGAACATTAAGCAATGATTTCTTTACCTAAACTCTGACTTATTTGTATGTCTTTATTGAATCAGCAAAGTATACCAAGAATCTATGGAGATTCTCAGCCCTCCAGGTCTTGGATTGTTCCAAAGGGGCTTTTTTTTCAAGAGGCACCTGGACTTTCTGGTTTTTCTTTGAAGACGTTTTGCTTCTTCAGCTCTGGATGACAAGTGAAACATCCTCAGGAAAAAATCAAGGAAGTCTTGTTGCCTCTTTTAAAAAAGCACCTTTGGGACAAGTATACCAAGAATTCAAAGTTTGTAGCTGACTCTTGAAAATTTGAACTTCCTTGAGCTGTTTGTTTTGTTCTTTATTTCACAACTTAGTTGAATCCTAGCAGGAGAGTGTTTATGTTGTCTGTTAAGTTTCTTCACTTTCCTTCTAACTGCCCAACAACAAAATAATTGATAATACACCTATTCTACCTATGGCTTCCAGAATAGGTATGCAAAACTGCAGGTAACAATAGAGGCTTGGGAGAACTACACAGTTTTTGGTGTCTCTTTGTTGGCTTCTGGTAGTCACCTGAACTTCTGGTAGCCCTTCTTTTTGTATTCATTGATCATTCCATCCTTCGGTACAACAGTTTAATCTACACAGAGATAGAAGAAGACGACTCCAAAGCTACTTTAAAAGAAATAAAAACTACATCCTGTTCCCAAAGATGTTTTTCTAAGAGGCAACTGGACTTCATTTTTCCTTGAGGACATTTTGCTTCTCATCCAAGAATCTTCTTCATTTCAGAACTGAAGAAGCTTCTTGTATGAGAAGTGAAACGTCTTCAAAGGAAAAACAAGAAGAAGAAAGTCCAGTTGCCTCTTGAAAAAGCCCCTTTGGGACAACTATGACCTGGATGACTGAGAACCTCCACAGACAACTGATACACCAAGTGTGGAATTCTTGCTTTAATATATATATATATGTATATGTAATATGTATATGTGTATGTATATGTGTATGTGTATGTATATATATATACATGTGCTTCTTGGAGTAATGTTTATTTGTAATGTTTATTATTATTAATGTTTATTGGAGTAATCATTACTCCGAGAAGCACAAAGCCAAAGACACAAGCCTGAAGATGACGAATGAGATTTCATTGAAACGTTGCCAAAATACTTCCAATTTTATGTGGGAGAAAACCCGAATAACCAAAGATCCATATATATATGTGTGTGTGTGTGTGTGTGTGTTTTCTTAAGTTTTCACGGGTACTTACATGTATGGTATTCAGCTTTGTTCGGGTATTTTCCCACGTCATTATAGTTGTGCTTTTAAAGTTGTAGCAACGTTTTGGCAGAATCTCATCTACCATCATCAGGCTTCTGTATTGTGTTCGTCTGTTGTGCTTTGCTCTTGCAAGCACGAAGCCGAAAGCACCAGCCTGAAGATGGCAAGTGGGACCTCGTCGAAATGTTGCCAAGATGCTCTCAATCTTACATGGGAAAAGACCCGAACACGCCAAGACCTGCATACCTGTGAAAATCTATGAATATATATATATATATATATATATATATATATATATATATATATATATATATATATATATATATATATATAATACAATGTAAACAATCATTGTTCAGTGATATGGCACAGCATGACTGTATATCAAATTTTAACATTTGATGCTGTTGCCTGCTGCTTTTTCTCAATTGTCCATTGGCTTAACTAATCAAAATTAATTAAACAAATGGTCACTCTGGCTTTTATGGAAAGTGGATCAAGTTGTCAAAACCCAAGATACCTACACAACAGTGTGATCAAGACAAGCAATTGTAGCCAACAATATTCTGAAAAGTTGAAAGGATATTTTCCCACCTCATCAGCTGCTTCAAGCTTTGGGTCAAACTGACAAAATATTTGCTCAAGTTCTTTTCGAATAACATTTGCCAACACATTCAGTCTTCCTCTGGGGAAAAAAAAAAAGCATCCAAAATAAATCACAAGAGGTAAAAATCAACAAATCTATACTATGTATAATCGATGGCTAAGATCTGTGATCAGTGTCTTACATCACGATTTAAAATGTTACTATTTCTCTCCCTAATGTTATTATCAGTGTATTTATACCTCACCTAAATGTGAGCAGAATTGTTTTAAAAGATAAGACAAACCGCTGAAATTAGCAGACCACTAATAAATAGAAAATAAGCTGAATGGCTAAACTGCCAAATGTTGGGAACAATGGACAAGACAATTGAAAAAAAGCAGCATGCAACAGCATCGAATGTTAAAATTTGTATGATGAGGGTTTATTACTTTGAACTTTAACTGACAGCAAAGCAAGAAATTGAAAACAAAACAATAGGAAAGGGAGATCATAAGAAAAAAAAAGATTTGAGGTGTGTCTCCCCCCACCAACCCCCCAAGTGAAAAGGAATGTTCTTAGTAACAGAACAAATTAGTGCAAACACAGTAACACACTAAATGGGGGGCAGACCCTGAAAAATAGGGAATGATATTCCATGCAAATCTGGATGTCAGTGTTCTAGGGAACCTCCATTCCTGTCAGTAACTCCAAGACAAGCATAATCTCTAAAGTACCTTTATTAGAATAGCACCTGGCACATCTGTGGAATTCCGAAACTAAAAGTTTCCCGGACTTCCCACAATGTCCCAACCAAAGGCGTTTTTTCCAAAACAATTTGCTTCTCATCTAAGAAGCTTCTTCAATTCTTCAGTTCTTTTTCAGAACTGAAGAAGCTTCTTGGATGAGAAGCGAATTGTTTTCAAAGGAAAAAAGCAAGGAAGTCCGGTCACTTTTTGGAAGAACACCTTTGAGGCAACCATGACCTGGATGATTGAGAATCTTCATAGATATTTAGGCAAGTAGATCATGCGCTCGTTTATGAAAATCAAAATTCCCTGCCTCTGTAAGATAAATTAATGGCTTAGATTTCAAAGTGGTCAAACTGGCTTCTAATTCAAACTCAGCCTCATCTGCCAAGATCTGTGGCAAATGTTAGTCACGGGTCCAGGGAACTGTGTTTCCACACCCATCCTTGTTCTCAAGGCACTTGAAGAACCATGACTGGTGGAATTCTCTTCCATTCCCTATCCTGAGCACTCAGTAGTCCTGTGTTGAAAAAGACTGATGCAATGTTAAGGCGCAGGGGTTAGAATGCGGGATTGCAGGCTTACTCTGCATTCCACTGCCAGCAGTTTGATCCTGACCAGCTCAAGGTTGACTCGGCCTTCCATCCTTCCCAGGTCGGTATAATGAGGGCCTGGATTGTTGGGGGCAAAAGGCTGACTCTGTCGATCGCTTAGAGAGGGCTGGAAAGCACTGTGAAGCGGTATATAAGTCTAAGGACCATTGCTATTGCTGGCTATGATCTATCTTTATCTATCATATATCAATCTATCTGTCCATCCATTCATCCACCCACCTACCTACCTATTATCTAGAGGCGTGGGGGTACAATGGTTAGAATGCAGTATTACAGGTTAATTCATTGCTCACTCCAGGAGTTCGAATCTCACCAGGCTCGAGGTTCATTCAGCCTTCCATTCTTCCAAAGTCAGTAAAATGAAGATCCAGATTGTTGGGGGCGATAGGCTGACTCTGAAAACTGCTTAGAGAGGGCTGTGAAGAACCATGTAGTGGTATGTAAGCCATATTGCTATTACTAAGAGGTTCATTCATTGTCAATACATAAATGTGATTTGCTCCCGATGCCACTCTTTAAGTGTGTCTCGATGCTAGTAGCAATAGGCACAGCACTTAGACTTGTATACCACTTCACAGTGCTTTACAGCCTTCTCTAAGTGGTTTACAGAGTCAGCCTATTTCCCCCAACAATCTGGGTGCTCATTTTACCCACCTCAGAAGGACAGAAGGCTGAGTCAATCCCTGAGCCTGGTGAGATTCAAACTGCCGAACTGCTGGCAGCTGGCAGTCAGCAGAAGTAGCCTGCAGTACTTCACTCAGCCACTGCGCCACTGCAGCTCTTAGCAGCATTCTACAGCCAATGTCTAGAGAAAAAAAACCCGAGGTCCAAATCCCTGATAATATTCAGGAACTGCAAGCAAGTTCTGGCTGAGGGATTAAATGAACCAGCCAGGCAATTACCTGTGGGGCATCCCCATTATGACATATTCAATTCCCATTTCACTCGATTTATCAATGATCGTTTTAAGAGCAGGAATCATGACTTCACATCCTTCCAAGCCAAAGCGTTTTTCTGATGACCATTTCCTAGCCAGGAAATCCTCAAACCTAAGGAAGTGAAAAAAGTAACTGTTTATTATGGGCAAACACAAGTCTGCTGACAAAACAAGAAGCAAATATTAATTGATGTAGCAAGTATAATAACATCAAACAATCACAATCTTAGAACTTGCACTTGAATACAAGAGTATTTATTATTTATTTATTTATCAGCAACAAGTAAACAGGAGTGATTCCTTAATAAAATAAAGGGAGGGAGGGGAGAGAAGAGGAGGGGAGGGGTGGTGAGAAGAGAGGGGAGGAGGGGAGAGACATACAGGATCAGAATCCCTCCCTATAATGATTATTGAGGAGTCTGTCCTTCTTGTATATAAACTAGATACTAAGAAATGCCTTCCCACTTAATTAAATCAATCTGTCTCATGTTAATCAGCACAAGCAGCAGAAATCGTATGGCTGAAGGGTTTTTTCCCCACTTTCAGAAAGATAAATGAGCAAAACTTCTGTATGACATGCGGTTAACAGCCTGTCACTCAAATGCCATGTTAACCCAATTATTAAAAGCATCTGGCTGGAATTCATTTTTATTTTAATTAAACTCGGGCAACAGTGATCTATGGCTGTCTCGCTGAATAAATACTCCCAGGGAAGGCAAATGTTGTATTTGAGGAACAATGTGAAATTAATGTTTAAACGTTCTTGAGAGGACAAGCGTTCATGGGTAGGTTCATTAACTGGGGCCGGGGGGGGGGGGGCAGGCAAAAAAAATTTGTGTTTTTGTAGTTTCTTTGCCTCAGCCTGTCCTAAGAATGCAGGGGTGGCAGGGGGAGAAACTCTAAGCATTTATTAAAGAGCTAAGACAGCTTTGCTGAGATCTCAGGCAGATCTCAACAGCACACGCTCATCACATCCTTCCAAATATACCTTGTGGCTCGTACCAGTCTGGCCAACAACGTCCGTTTTTCTTCATTGTTAAATTTCATGACGCCGGGCATCTCAAACTTCTGCCGGATCCAATCACACTGTTCCACATCATTAATAAACATAAATTCCAGCCCTATGTGTTGACAATAGGTATTCTGGGCAGCAAGGCAATAGATGTACAAATTAAGATGGGGGGGGAATATGACAGACAAGTCAATAAAGTTTTTCCTTTACAGTCTATTGCTACACCTTACATGCAAGGCTGCCTTTCTCCCTACCATAGTATTACCTCCCGGAATTCTGGCTCCATTTTGTTTTCCTCGAGACATTCCTCTGACTATGGATATTAATTTACCAAAAATTGGTAGCAAAGAAATGATACAAGCACTTTGGGTCATCAGACTTTACTCCTCACCAGAAGACGAAAACTGGAGACTGCTGGGGCCCTTCTGCTCTCTAAGCTTGGTGGTTTTCTTGCAGACGTCTCATGACCTAACTAGATTATGCCATCAGGTTAGAAGGGAGGTGTGGGGATTGCTCTCTCTTTATATGCCAGTGGCTTGCCCTGTCTGTGTTGGTGGAAGACTTAAAATCACCTTAGTCCCATTTAGGAGAAGCAACAACTGCCCTGACCTCCAGCCGCCTGATGATCTCCCGGAGAGAAAGCATCGCCTCAGTTCCTCCTATGAAGGTGGTGGTCGGTAGTCGGAAGACTTTGTCCAAGTCAGATTCGTACAAGCCATAAAACTCTGTGACAGGAACATGGTTAGCAAAGGGGCAGGAAGCTGGCAAGCCAAAATCAAACAAGGGTCCTACCCCCCACTCAAGGATCTCCACCCGAGACGGGCTCCCCTTGTTCCCTCTCAGACCTTCCCATGGGGAGAAGCAGCATTGCCGAGTGGCTGGATTCACCCAACACACTGAGTGACCAGCTAAACCACACTTTACTGATGGAGCCCTGCAGGACAAGATTTGAGCCAGCTGTGCCGTAAGACATGGCTGACCTATGGAACGGCTCATAAGGTGACACTGCTCAGCCCAACATGGGTGTAGAGCCAACACACATTTGATACTCAATGGGGAGATTTCTGCAACCATGGGAGCAGTTTTTTTCAAGACATTACAATACAAGTTAATGCCATATATATCTATATCTGTATCTGTATCTGTATCTGTATCTGTATCTGTATCTGTATCTGTATCTATATCTATATCTATATCTATCTATCTATCTATCTATCTATCTATCTATCTATCTATCTATCTATCATCTATCCATCCATCCATCTATCTATCTATCTATCTATCTATCTATCTATCTATCTATCTATCTATCTATCTATCACAGTATTTCTTATTTTGGTGTTAATTTCTTAGTTTAATTTCTTAAAGAGGGAACTGACTTCTGAACATGTTTATGGAGATTTTTAGTCATAAAGCTCATGGTTGTCCCAAAGGTGACTTTTCAGGACGCAACTAAACTTTTTCCTCCCTTAAAGACGTTTCACTTCTCATCCAAGAAGCTTCTTCCGAAGAAACTCCAAAGAAGCTTCTTGGATGAGAAGTGAAATGTCTTCAAGGCAAAACAAAGAAAGTTGCCTCTTGAAAAAGCACCTTTGGGATGACCACCTGAATATTTCTTAATATTTCTTAAAGTTCAGATTCCTGCTACTTAAAAACCTCTCTCTTCAGCCCTATACAGTCAGAAACACACACACAGAGGGACCCCCTTCAGTTAAGTATACAATGCATGTGTGAACCTACACAAAAAACATATTTAAAAAATGATAATCTACTTACGATAAACTAATACACATAATTAGAGGACAATCCCACTAAAGAAGATTTGGCTGCTACGCTCCAGTAGGAAAGAACATTACAATGCTTAACTAACTTGCTAGTTGCATTTTGTTTCCTGGAGACATTCCTCTGACTATGGATATTAATTTACCGCCCATGCGGTTTAAAACTCTCACCCAGTTTATCTATAGTAGTGATTAAATCCGATGGAACGAATGAATCCAAATCAGCATCCAGGATTCCTAAGGGATCCAACTGAGCCACGTGATGTCCCCGGATCTGAAGAGGTCAGAATGGGAAAGACGGGAAGTAGGAAAGGCGAGGAAAAGAACAAACATCACGCTAAACAGAGTCAATCGAAGCTCACCAAAATTTGTGGAATTACAGTGATTCATGGAAGCAGCAAAAGAAACGGCATGGATCCCCAGAGGATCAAGCTGGGCTTTGTAGTGCCCTACAAACTGAAAATAAGAACTCCTGTCATTTGGGTGTGGGAATTATAACAAATCTTGTCTTACCTAGTTTGCAACATTTGGCCCAATTAGCAGTGAAAAGCATTTCTTTATCCAATGGCAAGCATTAAAATTCTAATTCTAATTAGTTTCTTTTTTTATTTTAAAATTAAGTTCAAAATTAAAATTCTAAGGTGCATTCCTTATAGCAAACAGACAGAACCCTATCTACACCACAAAATAGCACGGGGAAATTTCAGTGGTGAACAATCCCAAATTGGTACTTGTATGGTTATTCTTACATTTGTGCATGATGCGATATGCATAGAACCTTTCTGATAAGTTCAATTTAGGCTTGAATTTGCTTAAATATTTTCTAAGTAGATAAGCATGGGGTCTAGGACAACTCACCACAGGCGACTTGCCAATTCCATGTGGGATTAGATTCTTTTATTATTTATCAAAGCATTACAAAAGCTGGCAGTCTTAGGAATGATTTCCTTTGATGTAAGAAATAAAATAATCCATTGACGAAAACATAGTCGACAAAAATAAAAGGAGGTAAATGAATCCCATAAAGTTGTCCCCTGGCAAGCTGGCCATGACCAGTCAGCTATGATGACTTGTTCCATTCCAGTGTGTGCCTATGTGAGTGTTTAGAAACAAGTAAGTTATAGCAATAGCACATAGATTTATATACCGCTTCACAGTGCTTTACAGCCCTCTTGAAGCAGTTTGCAAATGTCAGCATATCGAACTCAAGAGTCTGGATCCTCATTTTATCCACCTCAGAAAGATGGAAGGTCAGGATCGAACTGATGGCAGTTGGCAGAGTCAACCTGTAATCCTGCATTCTAACCATTGAGCTACCACGGCTCTTTTATTTTATGAAATAAGTTTCCTATCACTCAGTTATCTGGTCAATATATTTACCAGAGACACACACAGATCTGGTAAAAGTATTCCTGGGACACTGAATATAATGAAAGAGTCAGAGAATTAGGAAACAGGACTTTTCCTTCTGAATGCCCTACTTGCACCTACAGCGTTGGATGAGATGTTGCTTCTGGTCAATTTACAAGAGGAGGAGGAGGCTCTTTCTGTTGCTTTGAACATATTCCACTTAGGAAGGCTATATTGTAAACAGTTCACTTTAATTCTGCTCAGCTGGTATTGATATCACAGTAAACCAGTTTCTGTTCTGAAGAAGAAACAGAAAGCCTAGCAGAAGAATGTACAGTAGCTCTTTCCTTTCTTCCTTCCTTCTGTCAGGGTTCCAAGTAACAAGCCCTATAGCCATCTTATGTGAGTGTCTACAGGGGTGCCATCTTCCTTCCCTCCCTCCCTCCCTCTCTCCCTCCCTCCCTTCCTCCATTTTATTAACAAAGAGATTCTTGTTGCTAGTACATAACCATGCAATGCTTTATTTGGTGCAATTTCTAAGATTCTAAGATGATTTGGTGCAATTTCTAAGATTGTTGCTTAAGTCTACGGTCCTTCCTTTCTCTTTCTTTGCTTCATATTTACTGAATCTGGCAGTTAAGGAAACATGGCACAGAAATGGTATAGAGTGAAAATTATTGTTCCCTGTTAAAGTCACCCAAGAACCAACAATGGATCATTACGCCTGATGGTACTCTTTCTACCCAACCCCTTAGAAATTAGATTAAGAACCTTCGCAAAATCAAATATCTCCTTTGGCAGAATAGGTATAAAGCTGAACAACATTGGGAAGAAGTTTATTAAAAGCTTCCGCCAGTGTTTTCACATGGAAATGGTGGGAAGCCCTCTTGTTCACTTACCTGGTAGGCTCTAATCAAAGACTGGACCGCCAGGTGGTCTCCAACCAGCTTCTCAGCCTTCCCAGGGGCTTTAGTCAGCCCATGGCTTTGGATGAGGGATGTTTGCATTTCAGATGGGTCTGGACAAGATGAAGGGAGGATCTGTCCAGGAAGAGCCTTCGCAGTAGCATTACGGAAAAATAAATCCCAAGACTAACCAAGATGGTGGAGGGCAGAGGGAGTGGGAGGAAGGAGAAACAGTTAGCTTAGACCGGCAAAATCTCCAACAACAGAATACTGTGCCAGTTAACTTTCCTCCCTTAATCCCTTTCCCGTTGCTTGTCTCTCCTTGTCCAATCAAATTTAACAGTAGACAGTTTAAGGTTAAAGTTTTTGGGGTTTGAGGATGTAACAACAGAGTCAGGTAGTGAGTTCCAGACACACACACACACACACAGACCGAGTATTTCAAATATATTATTTGATCTATGGCCATTCAGTCACTGCAAAATGTTTCCTCTGGATGTATAGGTGTTCATGGCATTCTCCCCAGGAGATAACCTCCTCAAAAGTTTATTTTGAAATATTATAGAATACTAAAGATGGAATCCAGGTAAATCTGTGCAATATTTGCCTATACTTCTAAAGTCAATCCCTGCATTTTGGGAATCTAAGTACTGATTTAAAAAAAAATATCATGGGAAAGGGCAATAGTAGGCCATATCCAGTGGCTAATAAAAATACAGAATTCTGTAGGAAAACCATAAGCTATTAGGAAACAGTGTTATTTATAAAAGTTTATAACTTAAAGTTTATTTAAATATTTAGTAATAAGAGTTTATTTTCTTCACATAGGTTCAAGACCCCTAACGCAATTTGCTGATATTCTCAACCAATCTAATAGCTTATACTTTGTGAAAGAAAACATCCCTGATGCTCCAAATAAAGTTTAGAAGTTAGAATACAATGTTGCTATGCCAAAATTGAGAAATACCAAAGCACAAGAATTCCAAACTTAATTAACAAACTATGTACAATAAAGTTCCTTTCCACCCACTCTTCTGTCTGCAACAGATCATGTAGCACAGCAGTCATATACTAGATTTCACGAGACAAGATAATCACAACGGAATTATAATATTATAAGAGGAACGTAAAAGCCAAATAACCGTGGAAGAAACCTGCTGGGGTTCCCCTATTAATTAAAGTTTAATTTCTGAACACATTTCTCACCTGAATTTTAAATCTGGATAAACAGGGAGCACACACAGCACTGAGAGGAAACAGAACCACAAACATCCATTTTAAAGTGTCCTAAGAAGTTTAAAATACATAAATCTTACCTTATGCACACTATTTGGTTCTTCAAGCCATGCATAATACATTTCTTCAACATAGGTTGAATTGCTCCCGCTCAAAAATGGTTCTTTGACTCCAGGGGAAACATAAGGCCGACTTGGCCAAAATACTGTCCTGTTTACATTCTTCTTCACAAAGGAAGAAATGCCACAACATTTCAGAGTATCAGCGAGCAACCGCAAGTGACTCATATTTCATCGATGGGAAACTATGTAAAAGGAAAAACAGACAACACATGAAGGTTATCTTACAATAAAACACACACTGTATTACCAATAGAATATTTATTGCTCAGGGTTAAACTGTAGGGTCTTTGGTGCTCTCTAAGCGTGCGGGTTTACTGGTAGATATTTCCTTACCCAACTAGGTAACATCATCAGTGCTAGAAGAGAGTGGGGTTTGTGGAGAGCAGGCGGAGAAGGAAAACTGTGGGGTCCCTGGGGCTCTCCGAGCTTGGTTGTTTTCTAGCAGACCTTTCATTACCCAACTAGGTAACATGATCAGTGCTGGAAGGGAGTGGGGTAAGCAAATGTGTGGAGTTTCTTAAAAACAAGGAAAACTACATTTGAAATCTAATTCTGTTGGTGTTCTTAGAATGCAGTGCTGTCATTACTCCTGTTAAATGCCTAGTCTTTTTTTTCTCCATAGATGTTAAAGTGAGTGTGAAGTGAATCAACTTATCTGTTGAGTGTTCCATCCAAAAACAGGACATGCTCAAACAATGTTGGTCAACACAAGCATGAGAGCATCGCAATGCAAGGGCCACACCTTGGCAAATGAACATACACCGACGCAGGTCCCAAAATGACACAGGCCTGCATTGCAACACTGTTTACCTTCTTGCTAGGTTTGTCCAAGGTCTCTTCCAGCTAAATCTAAATCTTTCCCAGCATTAGAGCTTTCTTCAGAGACTAAGGTCTTCGCATAACATGAAGTAGAATAATTTGAGTCTTGTCATTTCTGCCTCCAGTGAGAACTCTGGGTTGATGATCCATTTATTGCTTTTGACGTTGCCCATGGTATTCTCAGGACTCTTTAACACTAAAGCTCAAAGCATCAATAACCTTCCTACCCTGCTTCTTTGAGATCCAACTTCTGCTTCCATGGAGTGTCACAGTTTGCACAATTCTGATTTTTCTACCGTGTTTCTCCAACAATGTGGCCTCCCCCAATAGGAAGTCCCAGCATGCTTTATAGGAATAAAATCAAATTAAGCTCCTTCCCCCAAATTAAGGCCTATATTAAACATGCGAAATGGGGAGGAATGGAGGGGGGGACTTGCTGTTAGGAAGTACTTTTATTGCATACCCAGATATGGTGCTGCCTGTGTTGACTTTGGCGTTGGTGGGGCACTTCGTATTGGGAGACCTTCCCCCACCGTTGCTTTCCCTTCTCCCCATGCTGCCGCAACATTTAGAACAACGCCGCGCTGTTTGGCGCAGCCACGCGCGGCCAGCCAGGGCTCCTCCCTGCAACTGGAGCCTGGCGGAGACACTCGGGTTCAGGCGCTCCTGTCGCCACCTTCCCTTCGCCTTTGAAGGCAAAGCCAATTTTTTAAAAAACAACGCCCTACTACCAGTATGACAAAGACTCCCCTGCCCGAGAGGGCAGCCCAACCCCACATGGGGAGGCAAATCTCCTGGGGCCGCAGCGCAGGATCGGCCCACCCTGGGAGAAGCGCCCAGCTGCCATCCCTGCCTGACGCCAGGCAGAGCGTAAAGAGCTTCCCCTGGGGTGCCCAGCGCAGCTGACAGGTGGGCCCTCTTGCCTGATGGCAGAGCTCTCGCCAAGGCAGCAAGCGCCTCCCCGCCAGGCCCTCCGCTCATCCCGCCAGAGCCGTGCTGGCTGGGCAGAGCCGGGAAAGCGAGCCGCGGGTGCGCACCTGCCTGGCAAGTGAAAGAGCCGGCCCGACCTGAGCTTGGCTTCCTTCCCAAGTCCCTCCAGCCTGAACCCAAAGGTGCCACTGGGAGAGGCTGCCCGAGGCAGTGATTGCGCCCACCTGTCCGTGGGCAGGGAGGCAATTCGATGGCAGCGCTGCTTCCCTGGCAAGCGGCTCCAGCGGAGAGAGGCCGAAGCTGCCTGTCCTTTCCACCCTTCGCCCAGCCCGTCCCCATCCCCACGCATCTCCAAATCCACCGGCAGCTCCAAACGCTGCAGCAGCATGGGCATTGGGCAGAGGTGCTCACTCGGCAGGTCTCAGCTCGGAAGAGGACGTGGCACAGGCTGTCGCCTTGCCTCCCTGTCTACGGATGGGTGGGCGCTATCACTGCCTCAGGCAGTCTCTCCCGGTGGCCCCTTCGGGTTCGTGCTGGAGGGACTTGGGGAGGAGGCCAAGCTCGGGTCGGCCCGGCTCTTTCACTTGGCAGGCGGGCACGCACCCGTGGCTCGCTTTCCCGGCTCTGCCCAGCCAGCACGGCTCTGGCGGGATGAGCGGAGGGCCCGGCGAGGAGGCGCTCGCTGCCTTGGCGAGAGCTCTGCTGCTGGGCAGGAGGGCCCGCCTGTCAGCTGCGCTGGGCGCCCCATGTGAAGCTCTTTGCACTCTGCCTGGTGCCAGGCAGGGATGGCGGCTGGGCGCTTCTCCCGGGGTGGGCCGATCCTGCGCTGCGGCCCCAGGAGATTCGCCTCCCCACATGGGGTTGGGCTGCCCTCTCGGGCAGGGGAGTCTTTGTCATACTGGTAGTAGGGAGTCATTTTTTTATAAGAATTGGCTTTGCCTTCGAAGGCGAAGGGAAGGCAGCGACAGGAGCGCCTGAAGCCGAGTGTCTCCGCTGGGCTCTGGTTGCAGGGAGGAGCCCTGGCTGGCCGCGTATGGCTGCGCCAAACGCTGCGGCGTTGCTCTAAACGCCGCGGCACCACGGGAAGAAGGTAAACCAACGGTGGCGGAAGGTCTCCCAATACAAAGTGCCCCACCAACGCCGAGGTCAACATCCAAGCCATCACCGCCCGCCCGCCCAAGGATGCAAGGGGGGGGAATTAAGTCACCCCCGAAAAGACGGCCTAGCTGTTTTTTCGGGGGTCAAAAAAAAATAAGGCCCGGCCTTATTTTGTGAGAAACACGGTAGATATAAGCACATCACAGAATTTGAATATCTTTTTCAAGGCTTTCATAGCTGCTATAATGTGCTTGTTCCTTTACTGTTGATGGTTGATCTTAAAAGGCGAAGCTATCCATCATTTTGATTTATTCATTGTCACTTCTAAGGCTGTTCTTCCACCCATTGTTATTAGTTTATATTTATACAAAATTACAACTCCAAATTTCAGAAGAGCCTTATTCTTAGATCATTTTAATACATTCCACGTAAGTCTTGAACATTTAAAAAAAAATTCCTTAGGTAGTTGGATTTTGCCATTGTGATAATAATTGAAACCACAACTCATGTTTTTCATGTAGTCATTTTTACAGGCATATCAGAC
Source organism: Notechis scutatus (assembly GCF_049901735.1). Lineage (NCBI taxonomy): Eukaryota > Metazoa > Chordata > Lepidosauria > Squamata > Elapidae > Notechis > Notechis scutatus. Next base: position 83,864,430 of record NC_142012.1, read on the forward strand.
ATTCACTTCTCAACCCCATTAATAACTAAATTTTCAGGGCCCTCAGATTGGTTTACCTTGAACGACTCGCTGACAAAGTAATCCATTGCCTTAAACACTGAAAAATGTGGTTTTACAGTCTGTAAAATTCAGCAAGTGAATGCTTGGTCCTTCTTACTGCTATGCTTTTATCCCAGAGGATGTCCAAAAGATATGGTCAACCAATTAAGACAGGAGCCATGGAAAGCAAAGTTTCAATTGTGATGTCACAAATCCCAATGACATTTTTACTACATTCTGCTGACATCGCTGCTTTGTGCTTTTTTTGTTACCTTGCTTGAACAACCTAAGAATTCCTTCTTTTCTTCTTCTCATCTATCCACTAAATATCTATGTACCAAACAACCACCCACCCATCCACTCATCTCTATTTATCCACCAAACATCTAATTATGCAGCAGACATCCATCCATCCATGCATCCATCCCTCTATCCGTAGATAGATAGATAATCTATATATCATCTCTATGATCCGCCCAACTACCTACCTATTTATCATCTATTTTCACCATCTTTAATTGAAGAATGCGTTAATTGAATGCATATTTGTTGTGCTTCTGTTGACAGTATTTATAATGCTTACAAACTGCTCTGTTAGATTCCTATCCTGGAAGGCAGATGATAATGATGATGATGATTCCCTTCCTCCTATATTTCCCTTTATATGTCTTTGGGTCCATCCACCAAGAGAGGATTCAGGAAAGAGAGAGAGGCCAGGCCAGGAGTGATCTCTCTACCTGCACACAGGGCTTGGAAGCAACTCCCCCCCCCCCAGGAAACAGAGCCAAGAGGCCTGTTGGGCATCTTTTCCCACTGTGACCCCAAGACTCCTCATCCTCACTGTCCCCTCTTGCCCACCCCCCCAAAAAAAAATCCCTGGACAAGCGATCCCTGAGCCTCCCCCGCCCCTCTCCCCATCCCTCTGGAGTCCATGGACCACGACGGACGATGCTGGGAGGCTGCCTGGATGACATCACCGTCTGTTCCTGGCAAGGCTGGCGCTCTGCCCGGGACAAAGAAGCCCCTCCCGGCCCAGCTCTGTCCCCGAATCGCTCCCCTCCCCCGGCCCCACCCAGAGGCTCCTGCCAGGAGAAAGCATCCTTCCCGGAGGAGGAGGAGGAGGAGGGACTACGTTGCCCTGGAAACCCAAGCTTCTCCGGGTGCTGCGCAACGCTCCCCCTCTCCTCGCGGAGGGAGGGCGGGAGGACCGGTTGCCGTGGAGACGAGCGTCCGCGCGGGCAGAGGGGGGTCGCCTCAACCGCCGCGCTCAGTTGCCGTAGCAATGCGGGGGGAGGGGAAGCAGGCCGCCTGCCTGCTTTGCGGCTCAGGTCACCCTCAGACGCGGCCGCAGGGGGCTCGGGTGCCACGGGAGACTGGCCGACCCCCCTCTCCGCATCCTATGGGGCCGAGACTCCGGAAATGCCGCGTCCCCGAAGCCGGGACGGCCCTAGTGGGTGGCCTACCTGCCCGCCTGCCGGTCGGGGAGCCGCTGTCCGCCGGCCGATCGGTGCTGGAATAGCCGCGCATGCGCGCCTGATTCCAGGGCAGGCGCTTGGGGGCCGCCGAGTGGGCGCCCGCGGAGGGCCTTAGGCCGAAGTCTCAAAGGTTTTTTTTTTTTTTTATTTTATTTTATTTTTTTTTATTTTATTTTTTTTTATTTTATTTATTTTATTTTATTTTATTTTATTTTATTTTATTTTATTATTTTATTTTATTTTATTTTATTTTATTTTATTATTTTATTTATTATTTTATTTTATTATTTTATTTTATTTTTTATTTTATTTTATTTTATTTTTTATTTTATTTTATTTTATTTTATTTTATTTTATTTTATTTTATTATTTTATTTTATTTATTTGTCAATTGCTTACAAGATAATAGGTATAAGTAAAAACATAGTTATGAATACATGGATACATATAAGAGAAAAAAAGAAAGAAACAATAGGACAGGGACGGTAGGCACGTTGGTGCGCTTATGCACGCCCCCTACAGACCTCTTAGGAAAGGGGTGAGGTCAATAGTAGAGTTAAAGTTAAAAGTTTTTGGGGTTTGGGGAAGAAACCACAGAGTCAGGTAGAGTATTCCAGACATTGACCACTCTGTTGCTGAAGTCGTATTTCCAGCAATCAAGTTTGGTGCGGTTAACCTGGAGTTTGTATCTATTGTGTGCTTCTGTATTGTTATGGTTGAAGCTGAAGTATTCATTTGCAGGTAGGACATTGCAGTGTATGATTTTATATACTATACTTAGATCGGATCGAAGGCGGCGTAGTTCTACTTTTCTAGGTCTAGAATTTCGAATCTGGTGGCATAAGGTATTCTGCAATGAGTAGAGGAGTGGAGAACTCTTCTTGTGAAATATTTCTGGACTTTCTCAACTGTGCTAATATCAGATACGTAATGTGGGTTCCAGACTGATGAGCTGCATTCGAGTATTGGTCTAGCAAATGTTTTGTATGCCCTAGTTAGTAGTGTGATATTACCAGAGAAAAAGCTACGTAGGATTAGGTTTACAACTCTTAATGCCTTTTTGGCTATGTAGTTACAGTGGGCTCTAGCACTTAGATCATTAGAGGTGAGTACTCCAAGGTCCTTGACAGAGTTGGGATTGTCAACAAGGTTAGGGGGTCTTTTTTTCTTTTGTTTTTGCAGAATGAAGTCCCCTGAACAGCTCTTCCTGGCTTCCTGCAGGGCAAGATATGTAACATTGCAGAATACCGTGGTTGTCGAGATCTCAGCAGGGGAGAAAAACAGGGCCAGGAGAGCATCTAAGCGATAGCGAGCCTGTAGAGTCCCCTCAGAAAAGGCAGCTGGATGGTGGCTGGTAATGATGCTGGATTTGGATCTGGGCTGTTCTTAAAAGAGCCAGGCTGGCATAGTGGTTGAGGCCCAGGACTCCTGACCCCCTGAGTTGGGCCACCCAGGGCCAGCCCCGCTCAGAACCAGCGGGAATATTGGAAAGTAAGAGCTCTTCTGTTGCTGGGAGGCCGTCCTTGGGCGACCCTGATTTACAGCTCCTCATCCCACTCTAAAAAGGGCCCTGCTCTTCAGTTCTTCCTCAAAATGTAGGAACCAGACTCATAGAAAATCCCTCCCCTCCCCCATGTGAAGTTCTATTTAGGTGTTGTCCAGTGGCTGAGAACCTCATCCTGCCTGGAGAGTCTCAGGTGAGCCTGACAACCATAGAATTTACATTCCTTTGGCCTTAGACCAAGCTCATGGAAGCTTATGTCCTTAAATAAAAAGTGCTGGTTGGAAAAGATTCTGATTTAACAGAACAGAATAACAAAGTTGGAAGGGACCTTGGAGGTCTTCTATCCAGTCCAACCCCCACCCCCCCAAGCAGGAGACCCTCGACCATTTCAGACAGGCGGCCATCCAATCTCTTCTCAAAAACCTCCAGTGATGGAGAAGCCACAACTTCTGGAGGCAATCTGGTTAATTGTTCTTACCATCAAGGAAACATTGATTTCAGTGCGCACGTAAGAAAATGCCACCTGAGTGCTGCGTCTGCTCCTGCCCCCTTGTTCATTTTCACAGATTAACTAACACAGTTCCCCTCCTACAATTTCTAGGAAATCTCACTGAAATGCTCTATATTTGCCACACTGTCCAGATGTGAATCAGATCCTCGTGACCTCTGTCCCTTATATAATGGCATGTTAAATTTCTCTGGGCCAAGGGAAGCAATCTGAAATCTGTTTTTTGTTGTTGTTGTTGCTGCTGCAGTTAGAATCCTTTTAGTCAAATAACTTTTCTGCACATAAGCATATGAGAAAGAAATGTACTTTCCTTACATAACATTTCTCTAAATACATTGAATGGGTTTATTTTCTACCAAATGGCTGATCTACAACATGCCATGCATTATCCTTTTAATATAGATTTTGTGTTGTGTCATAGTCCTTGCCTGGTGCATTTTCTTTAGGATTCAGGAGGCCATTTCCTGATATTTCTTTTAATGTGCTTGTTTATCCAGGCTGTTTCCTATTTGCAAAAACAATCAAAAAGGACCAGCTAAGAACTTTAGAGAGAATGTGTTTGCCATCCACTCAAGTCCTTCGGTGGGGCTCATGTTGGGAGGTTATATTTGATGTGGGGGCAGCTAATGAAGCTTTTGAAGCCCTAGTCTCGGGGTTTGATTGCAATTTCTGAAAAGGTGCCTGACTTAAAGCTTTATTTGCACTAATCAACATCATGTTGAGCCTCAAAGCTGAAGTCCTCTTTAGCAGCAAAGCCCCCGCCGAGCTATTCTGCCAGAACGAAGACGGTTCTCCTGTTTACTTTTGTTGTTTGTACCGTATCTATTTTTAATGGAAGGCTTTGAAGTTGCTTCCCAAACCTGTTGCACAGGTGTGAGGCCTCCAATTCCTTTTTAACACCTTCCTCCCACATCACTCTTCTTTGTTCATGCAAACCCTTCGAGGTCTTCAGACCTCTCGGGGCCTAGGCATTGAGTCTATTAAAGGAGGACAGATTGAGGGGAAGGCAGGGGGTCATTCATTGTTTTCTTCACTATTAATTTTGACATGGCTGATGGAACTGAGCAGCCATTTTTTGTAGAACCATAAAAATGGCTGTTCCATGGTAGGAGGATTTCCTCTATGCTTCCAAAGGATGTTCCAAAGGATGTTTGCCAATTCACAGATGTTCCCTGAGATACAACTTCATAATCCTTGGGATTTGTCCTCAAGTAGACCTTGTATATGAGCCCCTTTGGTGTAGTGGTTAGAGACACTGGTTGTTTTTATTGCTCAGTCACTAAATTGTGCCTGACTCTTTGTGACCCCATGGACCATAGCATGCCAGGTCCACATGGCCTCCACTGTCTCCTAAATTTGTGTGCATTGCGTTGATGGCACTATCCAATCATCTCATCCTCTGCCATCCCCTTCTCCTTTTTGCCTTCCATCTTCCCCCAACATCAGGGTCTTCTCCAAGGAGTCCTCTCTTTTCATTTGGTGGCCAAAGCATTTGAGCTTCAGCTACAATATCTGTCCTTCCAAAGGACTCAGGATTGATTGATCGGATCTCCTTTCAGTCCAAGGAAGAGTCTTCTCCAACACCACAGTTCAAAACCAAAAGACCCCGGGACAGAAACCAAAAAGCATGAGCTTAAACATGGAAACGAACTGGTTTACTTTAAGCCAGCCATGTCTTCCCAGTCCCAGGAGGAAGGGAATGGCAAACCACTTCCAAAAATATTGCCCAGAAAATGACTGGGATTAATCCAGGCAATGGCCAAGACCCAGGAGTCAAGAGTGACTTGAAGGTATTCAAAAGTACATCTACCACCTAAATCAACTGGTTTCAATTCACACATTATAACCTTTATAGGAAATTGACCGTTCGTTTCATTTATGCAGCTGGATTGCAAAGGAAGTGAGGGTTGCATGTAAAAGCAATAATAACTGAGGCATTCTGATGAGTTACTGTTGTGACATAGGAATAAAGTTCCACGTGTTTTACGTTCAGGGTATTTACGAGTATCAGTCTTTGATCTGGACCTTATATATGTAGCTGGAGCATGCACAGACAAGACAAAGTACAAGAAACCTTAGGTGAATCCCAATGTTTGCAGGATTAGACACAGCAGGGCCATTCCAGGGCCTCCATTTCTGCTTCATAGCCCTGGAAAGTGCCCCAGGGAAAGAAAGCATTTATAAGCCTCCGTTTTGGGAGCAGGGCACAAAGCCCTTTCTCTCCAGTGAAATGTTTGCAACTGACAGTTCATATCGTAAAATCACCGGCATAGCTGGCAAAAATCTGCCACCTGTCATCTTTTAATTTACATCTTAGCTAAAAGGGAGTTTGAATTACAGCTTTCCCTCCAGACAGGGCAAACCTTTGAAACCGAGCCGAGACCATTGACTAGACAGGGAGTGGATTGGCCCTGGTGGTCCTGGCTCTGCAGGGGAAAATAGGCTTGGGGGGAGTGGGGGATGGCTGAACACCCCTGGCACCATGCTCCCTGCTTTTATTGGTGCTTGATTTGTGAGCTTTGCCTTCACCATTGTAGCTCATATCTTTTAATTACCCATTAAAAGAAGAGCCGCCTCTGGTTGGTCTCTGCTCCGAAGCACTCTTTGCCTTCTAACTTTTCACGTATTAAAAGATCCTGGCAGTTTGAGGGATCTGGATCTCGCACTCTTTAAATGCAGGCAACATCCTCTTCTCTGGTAAACAATGGCAAGTAAGAATGGAAGAAAATTCAAATGGGCAGGGCAGGAAAGATTCAGGCAATTTCAACTGGAGTGATGGAGATATGATAGAAAAATAGATACAGTAGATAAATAATGATAGATAGATAGATAGATAGATAGATAGATAGATAGATAGATAGATAGATAGAGAGAGAGAAAATATGTACGAATAACAGTGATTGATTCTTTCCTTATTTCTTAATCTTCAGTGACTAAATGACTGGCCATCCTTTGGAACTGTGATTCAGGTTACTGGCTTTGTGAGCACCTGAGTTCTTGGCCCAGAAGGTCCCAGAGGTGAAATCCTGAAATATATTGGAATATGAAGTTGTTCTGGGTAAATTAGTACATTGGTACATTAGTTGTTACAGTAATTATTAAAAAGAGGCACTTACATTTCATATGGCTACTCAGTCTTTTAAACTGATTTAAAGATTTGGATTAATTTGGCTTTTAAGTATAATATGACAGAAATTTCTGTGACTCAAAACCTTGCACTCTCTTCTGAGAACATCTGTTGGGTCCTCAAGTCTTATTTTATGGATGTTCTAAGTTGTGCATTGGTAGCAAGTGGCCAGGAATTTTGCTGAAGTTAGCTGAGCAAACTCTACTGTTGTAAGGGAAGATATTTGAAAACTCTTTATTACTTTTCTCAAGAAAGGCATCACAAGAAAGAATAAAACTGCTGAGTCTAACAATCGATGTCTTCTCTGCAACGTAGGACCTACGGCTCAAATGTAGTGTGAAAAACAGAGCTGGTAGTTCTGTCTGCTTCAGTGTTGCTTTGATCGGCATCCTGCTATGAATATGAGGGGGGGAAATAATGCCTTTATTTTGAAGGCGCCTGTCAGGGCTTGAGATGTGCATTTTTCTCCAGTTCTTCAGCAGACAGGGCTGGCTGTTTGGAGTCTCTCAAGAAATCTATGATACTGTTTTTCAATTGGATAAACTTATGAATACCAAGTATGCCTTGCGTGGCCAAGCAAAATGGCAAATAATGGGTCGATGGCTCATGTAACCCAGTGGGTGGTAAATAATTTCAGAATCAGTCCGCCCCCCCCCGCCCCCCCGCACCAAAGAAAACCATTTACTTCAGGAAGATGACCCATTTACTTTCAGCTCCTTCCATTGTGGTACTGTATGCTTTTCTGGGAGATCTCTGCTCTGAATGTTTTCTTCCTTGGGGAACCAATGGCATCACTGGTTGCCCTGCCTGCCATGCTGTTATCCAACCATGGCCCTGGCTGCCTCCCCTTGTCCTGTGTCCTGAGGTCATCCCCACAATACCATTACGTCTCCTGATAACAACTGTGTCTGCGGAGGTTACTTGGCAGTTATGGAAAGGGTTTATCCCTGCCTCCTTCTGGATCTTTCTTTGACATCTCAGTTTTGCCTACCATCCTTGGAAATTCTTGGCATTCTTCCATTCAAATACTGAGACAGCCATGAGTAGCTTCCAAAATCAGCCACAATACACATTCCTGTTTGGAATATCTTTTTTTAAAAAAAAATTTTTAAGTCTTGCCCTCCTGGTCAGTTTAGTTTTGCATTCTTTTATAGACCTTGCCATAATATCTGACCATGCTGCTGTAATACTATGGTTTTCAGCAAGCTGATTTAAGGCAGTATATGCCATTATGATATGATCTACCATTTTAATTACAAATAATTAATCAGTGGAACAACTTGCCTGCAGAAATTGTGAATGCTCCAACACTGGAAGCTTTTAAGAAGAGATTGGAGAGCCATTTGTCTGAAATGCTATAGGGCTTTTTGCCTAAGCAGGGGGTTCGACTAGAAGACCTCCAAGGTCCCTTCCAACTCTGTTCTTTTATTCTATTCTTTGATCAATCCACCCACCCACCCCAAAAAAGGTTTTGAAATTTTCTTTTTCAAATTAATAGTGGGTCAGTAAATGTGAAGTGTTTGAAATATATTTAAAGCTTTTACACAGGCTAAAATTACAGCACATGCTTGGCAGAAGCAGCAAAAGGAAGAAAACATTACTGTAGTCATTTGGAAAGGCAAGAAAAAGGAAGCATTGAATATGTATGTGATAAATTATACTGCGGAACTAAACAAGGCCTTTCAGGTCTGCTAAACTGGCACTTGATCAACCACATGAATATTCATGGAACTGTATTAAATAAACAATTGGGAACAGCAGAAACCTGAAAAAAGTTAGCTTCTCAGCTGAAACAACACAGTGCAAGATTCTCTGGGAAAAATAATTGAGGGGCAATTTTTGGATTTCTATACTTGTTTTACAGTTCTAAAGAGATGATAACAGGTAAGCAATTGGAAAGTTTTCTGTACAGAATAAATTTGGCAAAATTTTCTTATGCTTATTCAAGGATATTAGCTATATATATAATGCTACAGGAGACATTTAACACAATTAGTTTTATGAGAGTCAGAGAGGCCCCAGTGCATATATTTATTTTTTAATTTATTTATTTTGATTTGTCAATCACTTACAAGATAATAGGTATAAGTAAAAACATAGTTATGAATACATGGATACATATAAGAAAAATAAAAAAATATAAAAGAAACAATAGGACAGGGACGGTAGCCACGTTGGTGCACTTATGCACGTCCCCTACAGACCTCTTAGGAAAGGGGTGAGGTCAATAGTAGAAAGTCTAAGGTTATAAAGTTTTGGGGGGTTTGGGAAAAAACCACAGAGTCAGGTAGAGTATTCCAGACATTGACCACTCTATTGCAGCAGTCATATTTCCTGCAATCAAGTTTGGTGCGATTAACCTTGAGTTTGTATCTATTGTGTGCTTCTGTATTGTTATGGTTGAAGCTGAAGTATTCATTTGCAGGTAGGACATTGCAATGTATGATTTTATACACTATACTTAGATCGGACCGAAGGTGGCGTAATTCAAGGTTTTCTAGGTCTAGAACTTCAAGTCTGGTGGCATAAGGTATTCTACAACGAGTAGAGGAGTGGAGAACTCTTCTGAAATATTTATGGACTTTCTCAACTGTGCTAATATCTGATATGTAATGTGGGTTCCATATAGTTTTCCTATAGAATGGTACTAACAATATAAAGAGACCTTAGGTCCTATAGTGTTAGATATCCAATGAATCCTTGATATTTTGCGGTCCTTGGTGCTCTCTGAGCTTGGGTGTTTGTTTTGTTTTGTTTTTTGTTTGTAGACATTTCATTACCCAACTAGGTGACATCATCAGTGCTAGAAGACAGTGGATATAAGTTTATGATATGAAGGTCCATGTAAGAATTATTCTGAATTTGAGTAAGAGTCCTTATGCAGAATGTCACGGGTGAAACCCAAATCCAATTTTATTGTATGTGTATTCAAGTCCTTCTCTGCAACCTAGAGATTACCTTGGAAGCCAACATACGGTTGGTTGGTTGCATCCCACCAACTGGCTTTCACCCACATAAAAATAGCTCACCTTTAAGAATGGCCTTAGAGGCCTGTGGTGAAATGATTAAAGATATTTTAAAGGATGCTGCTTTTGTCTCTTCGATACTCAAATTTGCCTGGCCCTTGAAAAAGAAACCACTGCATCACTGGAATCATGTTGAATAAAAGAAAGCAGTTCATGGGTATGAATTTGGTTTTCTGATCAGTTAATAAACTGAAGTTAAAATATCTGTATGGCTGGCATTTTATGAATATCATTTCTGCCCAAAATTCCTCAGGCAGCAACAAAAATAATAATGTTAAATCCCAGCATTATAATATACTATAACACACTGAAGAGTTTGAGGCTCTGAGAGATGTAATTACTGGGTTTGTTTGGTCTTTTGATAAAAAAGAAGAAAAGGAATATATACAATTATTCCGATTAATTTTCATGACATTTTGCTCTAAATCAAATGAATTCATGGTTAGCATAAGGGGGAAAGTGTCATTTAATAAAAGAATATGATTGTTCCAAGCATGTTTCTTAACAGTTAATTTGGAGAATTGAAGCTGTATTATAAAGAAACATTTACAAGGGTTATGAAGAAGTAAACTGTAAGGTTTACTCCTTCATAACCCTTGTAAATGTTTGTTTATAATACCAGCTGTAAGGTTTACTCGAATACAGCTCTTCAGTCTGGAATCCGCACTGTATATCAGACACTAACAGCATGAGTCCAGACATATTTCATGAGAAGAGTACTACATTCCTCTGCTCGCAACAGAATACCCTATATCACCAGGCTTGAAATTTTGGGCTTGGACAACCTTGAACTAAGCCGCCTACGGTTGGACTTAAGCATAGTACACAAAATTATCTGCTACAATGTCCTACCCGTCAATGACTACTTCAGCTTCCACCGCAACAATACAAGAGCACAAACAGATACAAACTCAATGTAAATTGCTTCAAACTCGATTGCCAAAAGTACGACTTCAGCAAGAGTGGTCAATGCCTGGAATGCACTCCCTGACTCTTTTGTTACATCCTCTAACCCCCACTTCTTTAACCTCAAACTATCCACTATTGACCTCACCCCATTCCTAAGAGGTCTGTAAGGGGTGTGCATAAGTGCACCATCGTGCCTCCCGTCCCTGTCCTATTGTCCCCATTTATTCATACCTATTTCCTGTATTCTAACTCATGTTTATACTTATGCCTATTATCTTGTAAGCGATTGATAAATCAAGTAAGTAAGTGAGTAAGTAAGTAATAAAATAAATGAACACATATGGGATCCAGTAGTAGATTCAATTTTTTTTTTTACTGCCGGTTCTGTGGGTGTGATTTGGTGGGCGTGGCAAGGGAAGGATACTGTAAAATCTCCAGCCAGAGGTGGTATTTGCCTGTTCTCCGAACTACTCAAAATTTCCGCTACTGGTTCTCCAGAACTGGTCAGAACCTGCTGAAGACCGCCTCTGATGGCATCTCTTTTAACCACCAGTGCCTGGGTGTCACTCAGTTCTGAATTGTAAGAAGTCTGCAGAAGCTGACAGTCAGGTGGTGTAGAAATGGATGGGAAGGAAAGAGGCGCTTCCTATACAGCTGGTAGGTTGCCTTCACTTAAGCAATGATAAATGCACGAGGGAATCGGCTGCATGCATAACAAGACCATAAATATGAAGCTTGTTTAGTGGTGGGGATGACAGGAAAATACAGAGCTGATATGCTACGTTTTATAAATTGTGCCAATTTGTTTTTTAAAAAAGTTAAGTATGTTTGGAAAAGATAGGCAGTCACAGGGATAATTTAACTCTTTCCCAATGCTCATTAATCTTAGCCCATTTCATTCTCAGAAAAACCATTTTTAATTCAATACAGACCACAGTGGCATTCTAAAAGGGGGAAGTTGGAAGTCTGGTTTTAGTTTAACACCCTCATTCCCAAGAAACAAGAGCTCTGAATTACAAAATGGTTGAAGATCAATAGCCAAGTTTTGGGAAATGTCTACAAGAAAGGAAGAGACTTTTGTCCTGGGTTCAACCATTCTTTTTGTCAACACCTCCAAGTTTTGAAGCTCAAGAGAGTGATCTGTCTGGAAATGTCCTGGAGGAGCTGGAGCATTCATTTGTTATATTTTGGTCCAAAAAATACAAGGGTGTCCACATGTTTTTAAAGTGATTGCTCCTTGCGATAGACAGACATTGCTCATCAAGGATCCCCCTCCCCTCCCGCCGCATATATATTCTGTTATTTTATTTGGTTTTCTCTGAATCAATCTTCCAGTTCGCATCAGTTGATTTAAAGTATTCTTTTCAAATGTTTGAATGAGTCTTCCTTGTTCAGAAAAACAATGGGGAGAACTTTATGAAAATTTACTCAAATTAGGAGAGTTCACTTCTTATATGGACACTACGTGCAGTTTTCTTGACAATAACAGAATGGAATTTTGAACAGACTTCAAGGTATTTTATCCAGGATACAACTCTCCAAGCAGTTTGCTCCTTCTCCTCCTCCTCTTCTTCCTCCTCCTGCCTCATTTTTGCATATTGATATCTGGTAAACTTTCAAAAATTGCATTTTATTAGTGTTGTATGTCAATGATTGCATGACCTTTGTAGATGCCATATGATCAATCCATCTTTCAAAATGCTAGTTTTTCCCTTGACTTATTAGTTTTCTGTTCTTATTTTGGTAATGAGGATCATCACAACGATTTTTTTTCTTTTTTTAAAAAAGGAACATCAGAAATCAAGGGAGACATGCATGCTGTATTAATTGTATTAAAAAAATTAACTATGTATGAACAATATTTTTAAAAATGCCTTTTTAAAAAGGAAATTGTTAATGATTGATAATTTTGATCATTTAAAAGCCCGGTAAATGGGAAGTCATGTTGAACTTCTGGTTTAGACTAAGAGGAGGTTCTGAGGACTGGTCCAAGTATCAGCCTGGTTCAGTTCTACTTATCTTTTTTGAAATTAGCTAAAGTTGACTAGCTGTTACCATCTGGATGGACAATTTTCACAGCAGAAGGTGAAACTGGAAAAGCCACTCTTCTGTCTGTACTTAAATTCCCGGATTGAAATTCAGCCTTTGGTTGAAACACTTTCCCCGTGTTGGTTTTCAGTAAAGCAAAGAAAAGTAAAATGTAATGTTCACGAAATGAGGATGGAGTAAACTTAGCAACTCTCAGGAGCAATTTCTTTGCTCTAAACCTTTCCCAGAAGAGCCAGTTTCTAAAGAACAGATGCTTCTTTTAATAATTAAAATGTATATCCTGAAGAATCATCTCTTTCATTCAACTCCAGGCCTTTGTTTCTAAACAATGATATTTTTTTAGAAGGGAAGCGGCAGAGATTTTAAAAGGTCAGAAACAGGGAAGACTAAAATTCCCTGCTGTTGGTGGAGTTGCAAGGGGGTGGGGAAACACCTGCCTGCTTCGGACTGGCCTTTGATGTTAAAAAAAGGGGGGGAGGGGAATTATTCAGATAGACTGAAGGGTTGATTCGTAACACCTGAAGACAAATATTTGGTGTTCAATTAAACTGTAGAGCAGCTTTGAAAGACACTCAAGCCCTTTGTGAGTGTGTGTTTTTAGCCTCCAGGTTGTTTCTGCTGCATATAACTTTGTATAGGTTATACCAAAAACTAAGTAAGCTTGATGTACGTTACTTAAACTTGTAACATACAATTCTAGGGATGTCAACTTCTACAGATATCCACTTAGCTCAGAATACATCCACAACTGACTTGTTGGGTAACCCCTTTGAACTTGTAACAATTCAAAATCTATGAGGCCAATTGGTAACATCCCTGAGCAAATGAAATTGAGATTAAAAAACAAGGAACACAATTTTCAAGTTTTACCAGACAGAGGAATCCACCCCTCCTGGGAATCTGGTGTGAAATCCTCCAGGATACAAGGCCTTGTTAACATGGCCTTTTTGGGGGTGTAGACCAGAAACAAGTGGGGCTGGTGTTGTATATGTGCTCAAAGCTCACCTGGTTTCCTTCAAAATGATGGTAGGTGTTCCTTTGCTCCCATGTTCTTGTTGAAACTAAGCTTTTTAGTTAAGCCCAGCTTCCTTCTGGGTATTTCTTTGCTGTTTTATGATCTTAATAAACTCATAATAAACGTTCAGTCAACTTGCGCTTGGGTATGGATTGTGTTAGACACCCTGGGGTTCTCCAGACGGAAGAGAGACCCTTTGGTTCTCAAGAGCATGGAACATGAAGTGAAAGGATCCTTTTCCCTTTTTAAAAGAATGCATTTCCATCCCTTGTAGCTATGAAAATACCATGAAGGTTTGCAAGCTAGAGAGGTGATGAGAATGAAACACCCCTTCTTTCCACAAGTAAGCCAAAAAGCGGGGGGGGACCTGGACAAAAATTAAACAATAACCTTCCTAGGTCATTTTCAGAACTTGATATAATTGGCCACAGAAGTTTGTACGATATATAGGACAGATACAACTTAGATCAGTGTTTCTCAACCGTGGCAACTTTAAAATGTGTGAACTTCAACTCCCAGAATTCCCCAGCCAGCCCTGTGGGCTAGAGAATTCTGGCCGTTGAAGTTCACACATTTTAGGGTTGCCAAGGGTGAGAAACACTAACTAAAAACTAGGCAACCACCACCCTATATTAAGTTGTTGACAACCTGTTGTCCAAGACCTCTAGGCGAGAGCCTTCAAAGGAACCTACCCAAAGGCAGATGCAGAGAAAAACATCCATTCATTTTATTATTTTCCCATTACCAAAGGGCATCCTGGATACATAGCACAAGGCCAAGACCCACCCCCCTCACCGCTCCAGTCAAAGCCAAGCACCAGCTGCCCAACCTGCCGGCTTCCATACCCGATTGATCGGCCAGGGACCCCAAGGACTGGCCGAGAGAGAAAAGCTCTGGTTCTGGCCACGTTGGCTTGTCTGCTGGACAACTATCCCATTGGCCCTCCGTGTTTGAGGGAGGGGGGGAGCTCCCTGGTGGGAAGGACAGGATGGAGCCCATCCAGAAGATGTGATGAGGAGAACCGATTCACCTGCCCTGGGAGGACCTTCTCAAGCTTTGGGTCCCGAGTCTTCTGCCAGGAGGCAGGTGGAGCCAAGCCTTTCCCATGCACCTCTCTGCCCTGAGCTCTTTCACTCGGAAGGGGGAGAGATGGTCAGCCAGGCTCAATGATTCATCGCTAAGCAACCCCGTCTTCTTCTTCTCCTCCTCCTCCCCATCGCCTTCCTCTCTGAACTGGACATAAAGCAGCTTGCACCGTGACTCCTGGTGAATAACCCCCCTCTTGCCAAATTCCCAGGGAGCAACCAGTATCCTGCCCTTTTCCTTTCCTTTCTCTCCCACCTGCCAGGGGTAACTTTTCTTAGAGCTCCTGGAAAGGAGGCTAGGAAAGACGGAGCAAGCCAGCTCCGTGGAGCTTATGACCTGATGGATGGTCAATCACTTTTCCTGACCTTCCGAACCGCACCTGATGCCTGCTGTACAGAGGTTTTATCCTTATATCATGAACCTCCTAAGTACAACAGTCTA
Organism: Notechis scutatus; assembly: GCF_049901735.1. NCBI lineage: Eukaryota > Metazoa > Chordata > Lepidosauria > Squamata > Elapidae > Notechis > Notechis scutatus. The sequence goes on from NC_142012.1 coordinate 83,879,609, forward strand.
GCAGAGTTGGAAGGAACCTTGGAGGTCATCTAGTCCAACACCCTGCTCAAGCAGGAGCAAATATTAGCCTCTACCTGGGATGGAACTCATAGCCTCCCGATTGGGAGGCGAGATCTCCACCTCTAGGCCACAGCACCTAGATATCTCTGTTTGCCTCTCAGCAGGATCATAAAATCCAGCAAAGAACTTTGTGCAATTGGTGTTTTTTTTTAAAAAAAAAGCTGCTTAATTATATCATAAATATATGGCCCTTGCTGTAAGTTTTTAAAATGTAAGTCTACATCAAAAACTCTGTTTACCATTTCTAACTCCGATCCTGGGTCTTTTGCAACCCAAATACACCCCTGCCTTTTCCATTCTGTTCCTGTCCTCTTCCAGCCACTTTCCATTCAGAGGATAGTTCTGGATAACTCATTGTTTCTCTCTTATTCTTGCCTTTTGTTAACACAGAACAAAAGAGAGTATTTGAAAAAGTAAAATCTAAATTAAAAAAAAAATCAGGATGACTGGAATTGTGTATGTAATGCAAAATACATATATTTATATATTTTTCTTGGTTTTTTTCCCCTCCAAATCTACCCCTTTAAAGTTATATCACTGCCGTGTGTCTAAATAAATCACGTATTCATATGGGGAACATGTGTCTATGCCAGCGAACTCCATACCTAAATGTATGTGGACACTGAGACAATTATAAAAATAAAAAGGCAGGCCTGCATCAATCTATTTTCAAAGAATCGTATAAGGAATGGAAGTTTTCCACCAACCGTCATTTCTTGGCAAGGGGGCAGAAATGGATTATACTCTGTATGCTGTGATCAAGTTTACTTTCTGCTTTGGAAAGAAAACAGATTTCTTCTCAAATGTCAGTGTTGGTCTTCAGACAACCTACACATGACATCCTGCAATTCAGCTGATATTTCACGGGAAAAAGGGAAAGGCCGCTCATGGGGCGCACGGTCGCTCTAATCATCCAAACCCCGCCCTTCCTCATCCTCAGGAAGGCTTATGTAGGACTCAACGGCATTGTAGAGGAAAGGGTACAGCTTGACTTCTGGCCTGGAAGTAGAGCAACATCTGCATTCCTCATTGTAGTATCGAAGCAACAGCTTGTAAACATCTCCTGGGAAATGCAAAGAAGACAGAGAGAAAGAAACAAAACAATTACACACAGGGAGTCTTCGACTTACAACCACCAACGGAGCCCAAAATTTCTGTTGCTAAATGAGACATGTATTAAGTGAGTTTTGCCCCATTTTACAGCCTTCCTGGCCACAGCTGATTCACTTAAAGCAGGATATAAATAAAACAAGCAAGCAAGCAAATAAAAAACTGCCCAACTCCAAGATGATTCTGGGCTGACACACGAATTAAAAGTAGACCCAACACACGAATTAAAAGTACATTAAAGGCCACATAATTGCCCAGATCAAAAGACAACTCCCCACTAAAAATTACAAACTGGGGAGGCATTCCTAAGGGTGTTGGAGACTACTACTCCATAGCCTCTGGAGAATGTGTTGCAGTGAGAGCTTGTGGAGATACATTAGGATGTGTAAGTCCCCTGGTCTTCAGCTTCTGTTCTCATGGAAAGTAAGCTCCATTTATGCAGCCATAGGGGTGGCCAACAGTATTAAGTATCTGGGGGTGCAGATAAGCAACAATCTGAACTGGTCTCTCCACACATCATCCTTAGGGAAGCCTGCAAACCAGTGTCTACATTTCCTGCGTGGGATGAGGAGGAGACCACATTTTTCTCCTTCTGTCCTGGCCATTTTTTTTACAGAAGCACGATTGAGAGGGTTTTAATAAATGGCATCCCTGTTTGGTTTGGTGGCAGCCATGCCTCAGATAGAAAGTCCCTACAGAGAGTAGTGAGGACAGCGGAGAAGATTATAGGAAGCTCGCTTCCCATTATTCAGGATGCTGCTTATAAGCGCTCTGTGCTTAAGAGTTCAAAACACACCCACCCCACGGTCTGCTTCTGTTTCTCCCCTCTGGGAGGGGGTTTCGAAGTATTTCTAGCAGGACTACCAGATTCTGTAACCGCTTTGTTCCCTATATGCCATCTATCAGGCAAACTCACAGGATTCGTTTCTCTTGCCATGTACATGTATACATCCGAACTGGACTGTGTTGTTTCTCTGTGTCGTATAATATATGTATGGGTATATGCATGATTTTGTGCTGACTGATTGATTGATTTTGTCATACTTATGTCGTGTATATTGGAGGGGGTGACCGTTTGAGACAGGGCTGGGATTCAACCGGCGTTACTAGTGGTTCAGTGATTATGTTCTGCTGCTCTTCAGAGCTACCAGCTCTATAGAACTGGGCAGAACCGGTAGCATCCAACCCCTGCTTTGAGAGTTCTATGCAACAAAATTTCATTTTAACGGATGCCGATTAGCGTACCTCCAAAGTGACAATAAAGTTATTCTAAGTCCTAGTCAAATTTAATTCACCCAAATTTGACTTGTCAATACCAAATTCATTTTTTTAAAATTTCTCCAAGCTGTTTTCCTTGACCTACAGTATCCTAGTAAGCCTTGCCCCCCCGCCCCCCGCTCCTTCTGTGCCATCAGCGGTGCTTCCAAAGGGAAGCGGGGGGGGGGGGAGAGAAGATACGTACCCACCGCTTGGCCCCTGTCGCTCAAAAACATGTGCATGCTGTAAATGTCTCTCATCAACTCAGCATCTCCAAAGGTGAAATAAACCACGTCGCGTCCGGCCTCCGCAGCTGCTAAGATCTGTATTAAGGCTAAAGCAAATGAAGACAAGACAATGGTCAACTCAGGAGGAGGAGGTGGGCAATCCCATTTTTCCATCTGGAGCGGGGCTTCCACAACAGGCGACCTGCACTGAGGCTGCTTCTCCAGCTCCAAGCAACGAGACACTGGGATTGCCTTCAGGAGATGTTGTCCACGTGAGGGATGGACAAGGTGGGCTTGTACTGGGAAGATCGAAACTGTTGATGCCACAGCAGGGAAGGCAGGCAGCTGCTTCTCTTTCGAGACAAGGTGAGCAAAGGGGAAGAAAGGCTGGGGGTCACTTTCTCTCTCTCTTCAGATGTTTCCCTATGCAACAGCTGGTGTTTCTACAGATCAACCTTAAGTGAATATTTTTACCTATTTCTTTGTTCAAAATGATAGATTTTTACCTTGAACAGAATTAAAAAGTGCTTCCAGGTATAAGTGCAAGACAGGATCACAGCCTTTAATGGAGCGCACCCCTGAATCATTGGGGTACATATGAGATCTATTTCCAGTAGGAAATGTGGTTTTAATCAATTCTTCTCTACCGGCTTTAACCAAGCTATGACACAGGCTATGAATTCGCCGGCTTCAGTAACTCGGTTCTCATGACTTTCCTTTCCTCTCCAAGCAGCAAAGGTGCTGACAGGAAGACGGCCCAGTGCTAAGGAAGAAGCCATTCACTTCCTACACTTGGGATAGCACGATGAGGACAGAATAGCGGAGAACGGCAAAGTGAAGTTAATTTACAGGTGATGACCGCAGTGCTGAGCCCAAGGGAGGGGACAAACACATTCAAAGTTTCCATTCCTTTTGCGCCCACAAGACCAGCTCACCTTGAATTCCACTGACTCTTCTCTGCTGCCTATTTGCTTTGGCCGTTAGTAGTTCAGGTTCTTATTAAGAGCTGAAGCTTGCAAAATAAACCTTTACATTCATTTGAACTGCCTGGACGTCTGACTCAGGGCTCACACAGAATTCAAATGTAGTCCGGAATGAGGCCTTCAGCTGTCCTGAAGCCTCTGAAGGTCTAGACCAGGGGTGTCAAACTCAAGGCCCGGCCCGCGGGGTGCTTAATTCTGCCCCACGGGAAACGGCGAAGGACTGGCCCATGATGCCTCTGCCAGCCTGCCAGGCCTCGTCTTCACTTGCAGAGGGCTAGCAAAACAAACTAAAAGCAAAACCAAACTAAGGAAGAAATGTTTCCTCTTTGGCATTTGAGCATGCAAGAAGGGACAGGAAAGGAGAAAGGGAAAGGGGAAAGAAAAAGAAGGAAAGAGGGGAAGGAAAAGAAGAGAATGTAGAGGGAAGAATGTAGGAAGGAAGGAAGGAAGGAAGGAGGGAGGGAGGGAGGAAGGAGGGGAGGAAGGAGGGAAGGAAGGAAGGAAAGTCCTGCCTTAGTACTTGTCCACCAGCAAACGCCAAGGCTCCTCTGGAGGACAAGGGTTTGGCGCTCTCCCTGGTCTCACTTTCATCTGCTGGAGACAATGGACCCCCCAGCCCAGCCCAGTCCGGTCTATCACAGGTTCCCCCAACATGAATGAGGTCAAGCTGGCCACGCCCACCCCAGGCCTCCCCAAGGTCAAGCACAACTCTGATGCGGCCCTCCATGAGACCGAGTTTGACACCCCTGGTCTAGACAACCTAGGGAAGACCAAGCACACGACCAAACCACGCCCTTCCCTCTTGCGTGGAGAGACGTGGCTTTCCCCAAGTCCTTCCTCCCATCCCGCCTTCGGTTCCTCAGGTCCTGCAGCCCAGAAGAAAGAAGGGGATCGCAGCCTTCGCCTGCTCTCTTTGGGCTCTTCATCCCTCTCGCCTGAAGAAACTGCAGAAACGGCAAATGGTCACGGCAACCCAAAAGCCCCCTGAGGTTTAGGCGCAAGGAGAGTCCCATTTACCTTTCAGTCTGGAATCTCCTCCAAAAGCACCGCAGCCCCAGTTTCCTGTCGCGACTGCTGGAAGGTGATGCGGAGGGACACCAGGCCGAGAGAAACCACAGAACGCCTGCGGGCAGACAAGAAGCTCACAGCCCTGGGCAGGCTCGCTTTCCCAAGGCCATGCCACAATTACGAGTGGGTGGGGTTTTTTTAATATTAAAGGCACAGCCGAAAAGAAGAAGCGGGGGAAACCTGACAGGGCAAGAGGGATTATTTAGAAGTTACTGGCCTTGTTCAACTCCCTTCTAATTTTCTCCGGAGCAAACTGATCCAGAAAACGTCTGAAATGAAAAGCATCTATAGCCACAATTTCCGTGCAGCGTCTCTGCCATTCATCCCTGGCAAAAGGGGAGGGAGAGGGAGAGAGAATATTGTAATGCTAACTGGTATAAGCTTAGCCATATAAACAAGACAGATCTGTGTTCATCTCTCAAGGGATTAACCGAAGCCTCAGAGCACAGAAACAAGCATTAGGAAAAGGCAATGGTCAACTAGATTACTGATAATCTGCATTAAAAATTGGAGAAGGCAGATGAGAAGGGAGAAGACAAGATACTTTGTCTCCTAAATATATTTCATGACAAGAACGTCAAATCTGCCACACTCTTAAGGAACTCCAGGATTGTCAACCACACCCACTAATTGCTAATCTGCTATGTAGATTATCACGGTAACGGGAATGCCACGGGTCCAATTCAAGGAATAAATTCTTTTTTCCTCAGCATTGTTTTACACTGAAGCTCTAAATTTCAGGTAGAGCCATCAAATCTTGGTCCACCATCTGCGTGTTTATAATGAACCCTGGACATTACTGATTATTCAAAACCTCCCAGGCCTAGGCTGGGTCAGACTGGCCCTAATTACCCCATTTCCATTTAGGGAGGGGAAAAAAACCCTAATAGATATGATGGAAACGGTTCCAGAGGGAGGTCAGACTTTTTTACAAGTGTGAAAATTAGCCATTTCCCCTCCCCACACATTAAGATTTTTCTTTAAAAAATTAAATAAAAAAATATTTTGTGGGGTAAAGGCAGGCAGGCGTGTTCTTCTTGGTTATAGTCTCAGCGTTGGGAACCTGTCAAAATATAAACTTGGGACCATGAAGATTAATGAAAAGAATTACACAGCACAGGAAGGAGAAATCCAGCTGTGGCTTGCAGCTGCGAATGTTTCGTTTTATTTGTCAAATTTTTTTCCCCACAAACAGGTAAGAAATAAGACTTTTGAGCATTCTGGTCAAAGATTTTGTAGCTGTTCAGTTTTTAGCACAGTTTCCAAGAATTGTCCTTTCTTTTGCTTGTTTTGTTTTTAGCCACCAATGATCCATAAATACTGTGTTAAAACTACGGTGTGTTGATCCTTTAATGCTGTTGCATTTTTGTTTTGTTGACTGGTGCAATGTAATGAAATGAAACTAACTTAAAATAAACATAAAAATCCAAACAACCCCACAGGATTCGTCAGCTAAAGACTACAGTGTTCCCCAACTGGTTTTTGAATGGCCTCCATTTTATGACACGTACTCCACCTGCTAATTCCACATGTCCTGAGACTCTTTCTCTGCCCTGCCCCGCCCATCGTTCTTGAGGACCAGTTATATCTTTCTCAGCTCTTCGCAAGTGGCTCTCAGACGGGCCCTGGGTTCTCCCAACCTTTTCGTGGTCCTTGAGCTTCCTCCTGGAAACACCTGACAATGGAAGTTCCGCTCAAACTCAAGTTCCACTGGGGAGTTGTGGAAAAACGACAGGATCCTGATGGTCCCTCCCCCCATTCTCAAGTCCAAGGAACCCAGAGCCCAAAGGAGGGGCTTCTAGCGTAACCGGGATTTCACAGGATTTGTTTTTAGAGAGAGGTGAAGTGTCCAAACAATGGTAAGCAATTAGTAGGTGTAGAATGTAGTGTAGGAGAAGGAATAAGACAACGATGACTCCTTCCTTTGGAGATCAGAATGGCCCAACCCATGAATAAATTCTTTACTATTTTAAAATGTTTCTTTAGTATTTTTATTAGTAATATTTTTCTAATTATAACCCACCCGGGTGTTTGATGGAAAGGAGGGGGAGAATATAGAAACCAAATGAATGAAATGAAAGAGAGAAGAGCGAGAGTGTCCTGCTTGGAGGAAACGATGGCCTGGATTTCTGAAGAATACCTCCTTTCTGTTGCAGATCTCCCCAAAATCATGTCAATACCAACCCTATGATTTAAAGTTAATTTGGAAGGTCAGAATTTTACCTGGGCCTGTCATCTTCATGGCTCCTGGCCCACTGGTAGGTTTCTGCATAGCCAGTATATTCACTGTACTGTTCAGTCCCTGAATGAAAACATAAATAAAATCATGGCATGAAAGCACTCGTTTTCAGATGAGCATTTTCCTTTATTCTCTGGAAACATTCGCCTTCTGGATCCTGGATGGGATAATATTGAAAAACGGACACGCAGAAGATCGATGCAAAAGGAGAAGGCGGAGAAACGGAGCACATTCTAAATCAGTGTTTCAATTCAAAGATGTGTAGACTTCAACTCCCAGAATTCCCTCGCCAACAGCACCATTTGGAACTAGAAAGAATTATTTAAATCCACACAAGACTGTTTCTCAGCAGACGGAGTTTCTCTTCCTGCCCCCCCCACCCCACCCCAAATGCACTTGGGTCCGATGCATTGACTCAGCCAATTGCTTGAAGGGGCTCTTTGGAAATGCTCGGAAAGGCCCACGGGAAGACCTCTTTTTGAGCTGTCAAAGCAGACAACGTTTTCCCAATTTTCCCAGCTCTTACAGTCAGCTGACTCGGTATAGGGAAAAACACCCCCTGGAAATCCACCATATTCATAAAAGCTTCCTATTGTATTAATTTTAAATTTTAGAGTTATATAAATGAAACACTCGGATTTATTAATGTTCACATTCTGTCTGCAGCTATCAAAGCAAGAAACAAAACATCTCAAGAGTACAATTATTTGATCATGAGGTCCTTTTGATTCATTGGTGGGTTAGGAAAGAGATCTATTTGTGTTGTTGTTGTTGTTTTGCATGACTGATCTCATATTTGTTACTGGGAAGATCTCAAGCAGATGCCAGGCAATTACAACAAATTTAATTTCTTTGCCATTCCTCAGTCTCTTCTGCAAAGTTCAGCAGCAGAAGTCCTATCCATTAGGCCGCTGAGTCAAGATACATCATTGAAAAAATGTAATCTACCAGACAGATAGCTGCACACAGCAAAAGCCTGCTTAAGCAGAGGTGAAAGCCAGCCAGAGATCTAATGAGGAAGATGAAGTGGTATTTTCCATTAAGAGAGCAGAACACTGCATGACAGATATTCATTAGAAAACACCAGAATAACTAAAGGACTTTGAAAAAGAATTTTACTTTGGTTTGCATCTTAGAAGCGTCACTTTTTGGATGTAGGGACCAAAAATGTTTGATTTACCCACAAGAATAGTTTTTAATCCTTCTCTACCAAGCTTTGCAGGATCTTCAGGTCCTAATATGCAAACAATACTGACATTTAACAAATAATTCATAAAGATCACGAGATTATTCTCTAGTTGCTACCTCAGCCAAAACTGATTTTACTTCCCATTGGGAAGATTTTCATACAGATTAATGATGAAATTATAATTATAAAGTACTCTCAATCACACACACGTTCATTGTCATTTGAATCCTATTAAAGCCTATCAATTTTACTTATGTTTAAGCAACACTTTAACTCTATGGGCAATTGATTCATTTATTCATTGTCCTATTAACAGTATCTTCAAATCAATGTAAGCACAACCAGTTATTTTCTCACTTGTTTTCCATTTTCTGTTTACTTCTTCAAACTAATTTGTCAACTTTCAGTGCCACTGCTTTTTAAAAATGGAATTTATTTTCCAAGCAAACCGAAGCATCTATACGAGAGTTATTTAGCAGTTACTGAGAACATCTTTCTGCAAATTTCTTGCAAAAACCCCACAGCCACGAATCCACTTAAGTAACAACCTCTAGACTGTTTTGAAAGATTGTCATATTTCTTATTCAATAGCTCACACAGGAAAAGTCGCTGTGACATACTCAGCCTCTAATAAAAACCACAGGCCCTTGCCAAACAATGGGAAATGAGATTCCATTTTCTAAATCGATCCTCAAAATTAAATCACCATATGCATTAGAGGCTAAAAGCTGCAAAATGCTACAGGAATGGCCCTGCTAAAAATGGCAGGATTCTGTTCTGGTAAACCGAGAAACTATCCGCTTCTTTCATCATTCAGGATAAGCAATCAATTTTTGTCTAATCCATAGAGGATTTCTCTTCTAGGACTCATGAATTGATTGGTCAGTTTTAAAGAAAGCTAAATCTTGCAGCAAAGGTGACTTCTTATGGTTCTGCTCTTTAATTAACCAACTGTTACGTGGATAAAGATTTCCAGTTGACCTCGGCTTTCCCAAGAAAACTCTTTTACAGAAGGACCAGAAATTCTATGAATTACCAAGAAGACCCAAACTAAAGATGGGAACAAAATGAGGGAAATAATAGCACCATCATCTTCAAAGTGAACTGTGAATCTAGATAACTGCTCTTTTTAAATGTTTGCCTGATTGCGGAAAGGAAAAGCTAGTTATCTCTGAAAAATATGGCTAAGGAATCCCACACTGTAGAAAAATAACAGGCGAGGCCCTTCATTTTTTGCAATACAACAAAAACTAATAAAGGAGAATATTTGTAGCTCAGGGTTGAAATGAGGGCTCTTCCTCGGTGCTCTTGGAGAGGTTTCATTACCCAAACTCAGTAACATCCTCTAGCACTGATGTTCATTACTACTACCAGGCTCAGAGCGCACCAAGGAGCCCCCACCACCAAGACCATTCCAGACCTCATTGTATGGTCCCAATTCTACAGCCTGGTCCGCCTGGACTCGCCCTCTAACCTTGCGCCTGTGGATCTCAGCTGGGTTCTGGAATCCACAGGAATGGGGCCCCGTGACACACCTGTGATGATCAGACACTCGTTGTGATCCAGGACCTCCGTAATGAGACGAGAGACAATCAATTCTGGGTTGATTAAGAAGCGGATTTCTTCTTGCACCAATCCTGCACCAGTAACGCCCCCTCCGACAAAGCGGTTGGCAAAGTCAACCTGACAAGATACGTTGAACGTTACATTTCTGAATATTTGCCTCTGAAGCGTCGTTGCTCAAAATACCCAACCATTAAAAACCAATATTATCTTTCAAATATTTAGTCTGGCTACAGTATGTCCCAGCAAGGCCATTTGCTTTGTTTATTCAGGATCAGAAATCTGGCAAGTCGAAACAGGACTGGCGATGCCAGCTTTTGGGTGAAAATGTTCTGGATGCAGTCAAAAGTAAATGTACTAAAACACTACAATGCAGCCGGATGTATTTTTCATTCCTCTTCCCGCAGAGCTACAGTTTTTGAGCGGCTGCTTCATGATCAACAGGTAACATGATCAACAGGCATGTTGATGTTAATGCACATTTAATTTACAAAATTACATTACTGGAAAACTGCTTTATTATTTCAAGCAAAACAAAACAAAAAACCCCACCACCACACACCGGCCTCAGCTGGAAAATGGATCCTGCAGTTAGAACTTTTACAGCCTCAGAGACTTAAGGTATGAAAGACCAACAGCTGAAGACAAAGGTTTTATTTTATCAATTAAGCTTACTGGCTACCCCTCTTACCATAATAGGGTGGGATCTGTTATTATTCAATCAACCCTCGCCACTGCGCTGTCCCTCCACTGGGGTCCCAAGCCAGTGGACGCAGCCACAACTTTGGGCCCTTACAAAAAGATGGGAGGATTGGGGCCAACCTCACATCGGAGGGGTGTGTGGGAGATGTTCCAGAGCCACAGCAGAAAAGGACCCTGCCAGTCAGAATAATCGGCCTTGCAGGACCCTCAGCAGTCCCCCTCCTCCTCTGTCGGCATGAATGGGGTGGACCAACCCCAGTGGGGTGAGAGGGCCCCTCAAGTAATCTGGGCCCCTACGGGCCGTGGTCTTCCCTCCCCCCTGAGCACAACTGAGCCCCTCCTGAAGGGGGTGGCCGTCCACAGCAAAGACATGGACTTCTGGCTTAACTACATTTATTTTGTACACTGCAGCAGTACTCAAAGTACACTAATCAAAATTAAAACCCATAAAAAACATCGTTTGAGCACAAATGGCCGGCCATTTTCTAAGAACCTCTTCATCAAATTTATGACCATCCGCCACTGAACCAATTTAGTTAAGTGGTAACTAAAAACTGGCATCAAGATGGCTTCTGGCACTACATCCACACAGTATGTTTCTGCATATTCTCCAGTCTGGAGGACGTTGGGGTATTTTCATGAGGCTGCATAGGAGACAAATTTCCTCATACTTTTATGCCGTTCATTTCAGTTGCTTCTCTAACTCCAGGATATGTGATGCACAATCTTCTTAATCGAACGAATGTTGTCTCTTTGCAAATGCCCTCAACTACAGACTTACTATTTTGGTTTATAAAGTGCATGTCACAATCACAACCCCCTTAAAAACAACTAAAGTCAAACATAACCATTAAAAAAGAAACACCCGTAACCCTTTGGGGTGCTTTTGGAGAGGGAGAATTTTGAGCTGCATCCAAAATTTATTTACCGTAATTGGTTTGCTTGTTGTTCACAACTTACATTTACAGCCTGTCTTTTTTTCAGGATTCAAGATGTTTGTTATGAAGAAGATCCCACTTTATTCCCCACAATGATAATCCCACAAGGCTGCTTAGATTGATGTTCCTCAGCCTTGGCATCTTTAGACACGCGTGGACTTCAATTCCCAGAATTCAGAAGTCCACAGGTTTTCCATTGCCAAGGTGGAGAAACAACAGTTTACACCAAGATAGAGGAAGTGGCTGCTCCGTGGTGAGATTTTAGGGTTAAATGCAGACCTGAACCTTGATTTATCCAGTCTTAGTCCAGCGTGTTCACCACTTGCTCTGAATAGGATGAGCATGCCCAAATGTTTAAGGAAAATAAAAGGATACTCGGAACACTTATTTATTTATTTGGGTTCAAAGCGGAAGAGAACAAACAACAGATGTAGGTCAGAGTACTTCACACACTTCCCCATTCTTCTCTCTCCGGCTTGCAAATATACAAACAATGCCTAAGGATTAGGGACGAGACAGGCTCCTTATCAAACGGTTCTGGCTGACTGGTTTTCAGGTCAAAATTATTCCTCCCACAGCAGGGGAAGCTTCCTGAACTTGCTGAGCTGGTCACCAGTCAGGGCATAGAAATACTGCTCTCAAATTTTTTTATTATTATTTTTGTTTCAAAAGGGCAAAAACTGAAAAATTGGCAGCCTGTCACTCCCCTGCCCTGCGCCCCCACCCCTCTCCGAGCGCTTGTCAATCTTCACCTGACCTGGAAAAAAAAACAAAAAAACCCAAACCCTAAGCTCCTTCCAGGTCTTCTGACTGTCAGTCAAAAAGGCCTTTTGTCAAGACGGGAAGCTGGGCCGATGGGCATGTTGTGATGTGATGTGTGATATAGCTTTGACACAACACAGTGCAGAGCCGATTTGTAGGCGTGTACAGATTCTAGGCGTACCTGGAGCATTCCTTGCCCGTTGCTCTCAATCGTCCCTTCGTAGGTGACATGCAACCTGGGCATCTTTTTCGGAGACCTGTAAAAAGAAGCACATGAAAGCAACATGCGGGGGGGTGGGGTTGTTGGTGTTGGTCCTCATCTGAATGCGCTCTGGGTCCATCAGTAAAGCAGCTGTCACCTCTGCAGCTGACGGAAGTCCCCAAATGGAAGGGAATCTGTACAGAGAACAGGCTGTGCTGCCTGCAGGTTTTCTACCCAGGCTGTGCTGGGTCTTTTTTTTTTTTTTTTGCTTCCACCCCTATCCCCAAAGTTGCATCATGAGGATTTGGGTGGAACTGCCAGCCTCCGAAACCTGCCCCCTCATCTGGAGGCCAGTCGGCAAACTATGAATGTGAATTTCATTGGGCCCAATTGGGGAAGGCACCCATGCTACCATGCCTCGATGGGAAGCCCCCAGTGGCTGCCCAGGGCTGATGTATAAACTTTCTTCCCTCTCAATGGTCTTGTCCATATTAGGGTGCCCAGCCTTGGCAACATTAAGACCTGTGGACTTCAACTCCCAGAACTCCCCAGCTTAGCATAGCTGGTTGAAGTCCACAGGTCTTAACGTTGCCAAGGCTGGGCAGCCCTGATCTATATGGTTCTAGACAGGTGGAATCAACTGCCCTTATATATCTTTAAGCACTTGTTATGCCCGTTCTTTTGAAGTTATTTGGGCAATCTTATTTCTTTTTATGTTGTTCGTTCCTGGCTGGTAACAACCCTGAAGTAAGATTCAGATTGGAAATACGTTGCTACTTTGCTTACTAATTATACAACAAGATATTACTTTTAACTTGTAACGCTCTTTGTTTGAATTTGCATTTTGAATCTGATTCTGGCGGAGCTTTCACTGTCATGAGTTGAAACAAATATCAATAAGGACAGTTTTTATTTGACTTACCTTTCCCATTCTGGAAATTCCTGCAGACACTGTCTGGTAAATGTCACAAGTCCAGTGGGTCCTTATAAGCAAACAGACGGAAACAGATAAATATTAGTGTCGTTGTCCCGTTCCCCCCCACCCTGCCAGTGCCTCCCTGCACCAGATGGAGCAAAGCTTTTGGGGAGATTCCCTCCCGGTTCTCTCCTGGGAAGGGGGGTAGGGCAGGTGGGGGGGGGGGATCCTGAATGCAGTTCCACTTCCACGTCCACCAGGGACGGAGAGGAGCCACTCCAACCACCTGCCAGAGGAGGGCATGGAAACGCTTCCCTGCCTCTACTGGGTGGGGGGGAAGGGACTGAAGGCTAAGTTCCAGCAGGCAAGGCAGCATTCAGATCCCACCCCCCGCAACCTCCACCCCAGGGCGGCAGGGGAAGGGACCGGCTGCCCACATCGGTCGAGGAACCCGACTCAACTCAAGTCGGTTCATGGCAGGCAGGCAGGCAGGCAGCTCCCGACTTCTGGCCCCCCTGAGTTCCCCACTCCCACCATGGCCAAGTCGGAGAGTTGCTCAGTGACTGTCTCCCCCCATCGCCCCCGGTCTTACAAACTTTCTGGCCCTCCGTCGTTAAGTGAATCGCTGCCGTTGTTCAGTTAGCGACAGGGTTGATAAGGGAACCCGGATTCCCCAGGGACTCTCCATGCCAGGAGGCCATCCAAGGGGACCCGGGAACCCAGGAGAGGTGGCAACCGTCGTAAGGAGGAACCGGCTGCCAAGCGCCTGGATTCCGATCGTGGGGCTGATGCAATGGTCGTAACTCTCTCCTTTTCAGCGCCATTGGGACTGTGAACTGTAACTAAGCAAATGTCTGGTAAGTCCAGGGCTGCCTGTTCAGCTCATTCAGTGGCCATTCCAAGCTACAACGGCCCGGAAAAAGTGAGTTAGGACCGTCTTGCAGGGCCCCCCCACCCCCATGGTCACGTGATCAAAATCCTGGCACTTGGCAACCGACTCCTATTTATGACGGTCACAGGGCTCTTTGGCGCTGGGGAAGCCGGATTCCCTTAACCATTGAGATGCATACTAAAGAACTGCAGGGATTCACTTAACGATGGGGGCAAGGAAGGTCATAAAATGGGGCAAAACTCCCCCTGCAGCCGTAGAGCGAGGACCCCCTGCGCGGGGTCCGTCTTTCCACGCCTGCGTTCCCAAGAGCTCCCCAGGGGATGTCAGCGTGGCAGAGAAGGGACCCGCTCCCTGGCTCCCGACGCCTTCCCGTCTTTTCTTTACCCTCCTCCTCCTGCTCCTCCTCCGCCCAAGTCCTCAGCCCCCCGGGCTCAGGGGGAGGAAGGGCTGTCTGGCAGCTCCCCCCCTCCCAAGTCCTCCTCACGACCTGCCAGTCCTGAGGCCAGGCAGTTCAAAGGTCATAGCGCTCCCCCACCACCACGGGAGAGAAAAGGGGAGGAGGTGAGCCACTTTACTTTTTTCGGTGACTCTCCGGAAGTAGCAAAAGAGGGTTTTCAGCTTCTCAGGCTTCCTGGGAGATCGGCCCTCAAACAATCTGCAAAGAAGCAAGGAGAGAGGACCATCACCGGAAAGCAACCAAGCCGAGCAAAAGGAAGCCGCCTTTCTCCAGGCCCACTTCAGAATAAGTCCCTGTCGCAACTTCCCCAGGCTCTGCCCTCCCGCCAGCCTCCTGGTACAGGCCAAGGCCCTGCAGAGGCTGGACTTGGCTCATGGCTTGAGGGCTTCCAATCCCCGTCCGTCCGTCCGTCTTCCCCAGGGGCCAGCCAGGAATCCTGAGAACTGAAGTCCACGGCTCTTAAGAGTTGATCTGATCAACGCCCCCTTAACACTTGCTGCACCTGCCGTCCAAGCCTTTTGAACCCCAAATCCCTGGAAGACTCACAGGGCTTTTGACCCAGAGAACATTTGCAGGGAGCCAAGTCGTGAATGTTAGTTTAAGGAGAGGTCCAAGTCCACACCAGAATGCTACATGGTGGGTGTTTTGTCTGTGCCCCAAATGTACTTTGCCCAGATTACCTGTATCCAATTGGTTCTGCCTAACACATCTCAGGGCCCCTGCCGGGACTCCAGGTGATATCCCGCTCCTCTAAAGAGATTGTTGGAACACACTGCAGAGGGGCTCTTCATTAGGGGCCCTTCTTATTCGACTGTGGAATTGAGTCACAGGGGTTCCTTTCTTGTTCCGTTTTAAGTAGTAAGTACAAACTTTGAATTTTTTTAATGCTTTATTACTTTACTATCTATTTTTCCATGTGGTGCAAGGGGTGCTTTTGCATTCTTTTTATTTATTTTTTTGAGCTTTTTGCTATGTAACACCTTGCAAGGGAAGGAGGCGGTTTCTATATTTTACAGGCGAAAATAAGACAAAAGTAAGTCTGCCACCACTTGGACCTCCCTTTCTGCATTTGTTTTCTTGGCCATGATTATATAATATAATATTAATATAATATAATATAATAATATAATTATAATATAATAATATTATAATATAAATTACATTAAATTATATTGATTTTGGCAATAAGCATTTCAAAATCTCCCCCTTGAATATATCGATACTAAGCTAGGTTCCTTCAATGATTTTTTTTTTCTGATTAAGAAAAGAAAAGAGATTTTGTTCTTCAGCCATTTCACTGTGCAAGAAAACACGTTTCCTTGTTGCATTTCAAAGCTTAGAGGAAAAGAAATACCCTCATAAAATTCTAGAACACCTGTAAACATAACTATTTTTAGCCATTAAGACAGCACATGCTTTTATATCCAGCATGTTTTAAACTGCCTTCCAGCCATCTGAACTTAACGTGACTTGATTTGATTTCGCACAAAACGAAATGCATTGCAATGGCCGACGTATAAATGCAATTTGCCTGGAAGGAGAAACGGTGATGGCTTGAGAAGCGGAAGAAGGATGCCTCTTAAGAGACTCTTCGCTAATAGAGGCCAGAGGTAGCAAAAGAGATTGGGGCGCCCACTCTCACTTCTCAAACCCACTCTTGAAATGTGGAGTAGGAAGGGATAGTGGCACTCTAAAGGGTAGCATCTCCCTAATTCTGTTGGGTAGAAAAGAACACTAGATTTTAAGGAAAAAACAAAGTCAGATTTCGACAGGTCTGTGGAGATTCTCCATCATCCAAGTCGGGGCTGCCCCAAAGGTGCTTTATTGTTTCAAGAGGCAACTGGACAATGTCCTTTGTTTCACCCAAGAAGCGTCTTCGGTGAGGAGGAGGAGAAGCTTCTTGAGAACTGGAGACACTTCTTGGATAAGAAGTGAAATTGTCTCCAAGGAAAAACAAAGTCCACTTGCCTCTTGAACAGGAGAAAAACACCTTTGGATCAAATTTCGAGCTTTCAAAATAGGCATGCAAAAAAAAAAAGAGAGAAAAGTGGTTGAAATAATGCTTTCACAGATGGGACTTTGGAGGTTTCCTAATCCAACCCACATCCAGGGCAGGAATCCACAAGCCACCCTGGACCAATGGCTGTCCAGGCTTTTCTTGAAAACCTCCAGAGATGGAGCCCCCAACCCTGCAGCTTTAGGTGGCAGGGAGGGGGGCTAGTTCCATTGATTAATAGCTCTGAAAGCCAGGAAATTCCTCCCAAGTTTAAATTTTGGATCGTTCACTGTGAAGCTTCCACCTATTGCTTCTTGCCTTGTGCTCAGATGCTGGGGAGGCCTCTGCTCTCTCTCTCCCCTGTGAGAGCCCTTCAGGTATTGGGAAGCTGCTATCGTGCCTCTCTCCGTCCTTCTCTTCTTCAAACTAGACATGCCAGCTTCCTGTAATTGCTCTTCATAGGATTTAGCTTCTGAGTTCCTTACTCCTCTGATGTTCTCCTCAGCACCCTTACTTTGTACTGCGGTGACCAGAACCAGGCAGAGTTTTCCAGGCGCAGTCCAATACCAGGGCGAAGAGAGAGAGACACTTTCTCACTTGTCATTAACTTCCGTTGTAACGGTGAAGAACACACCCACGCTAAGTCTGGAAATTCCTAAGATGGCGGAAGATCTAGAGTCAACCTGGAGATTCGCTGGAGATGCTGTGGTGGCTTACAGTGTATGTGGCTTACAGATACAGGTAAGTGCCTGTGAAGTAGGGAAGAATGAGTTTGCTACCGCTGTACCTGTTAACATGGCTGTCCTATCAGACTGCGATGAATGAAGTAGCAGTACTTATAACCTGGAAGACCTGAAAAGTCCCATGTGAAAAAAGGTCAATCCTATGAAAAAGATCTTCAACTTCTCAGGTTATGAAGAACCAGGCCTTAGCAGCAAAATTGGCCACCTCAGCAAAACAGTGGATGCTACTGCTCCTAATGATGCCTGCTATGTTGATTCTGGCTGGAGCAGCAACAGGCATGGTACCAACTAAGAAGAAAAGCAGCAGTGAAGTCACAGTGGTGCATCTCACAGGTTTCTGGAGATTGTTCTTTAGGCTTAAATGTCCCAGATGTTTTCTGTAGCACCCAGATGTTGCGGACAGTGGAACTGTGAGAGAATTCCTGATGCCGCAAGACTTCGGTCTTTGGTGGCACTTCATCTTGCTCTTCACGTTTTTATTTAACTCGGCTCAAGATTTGCAGGAAGGACTCAAAAGCACTTTGTTGATCAGACTTCAAGATAATCCATTTGCTAATGGAACATTCTGGCAGGAATTTTGCAGACGTTGACCTAATTATAAAGCAATATAAGTAAAAGGCAAAGCTTATCGTAGTGTTGGCTTCTGTTATTCAGCGTCTGAGATTCGACCAATAATGTAATTTGAGCATTATCGGGGTGTGTGTGGGTGGGTGTGGGGTCTTTCTGCTCCTCACAGGGCAATGCTGCAAGGGTTCTTACCATGACCGTCATTTTTGGTTTCCTAGCAAACCTGGAGAGATTCATTCTGAGAGCAGGATTATATTCCGATCCACTTTTTTAGAAGTCTTGATATAAGCATCTGATGACAGGTTGGATGTGCAAAATGGCTGCTCATGAAGGAAAGTGGCGACTTTGGGCATCTTTAAATTTTAATACTTTCCTTCAATAATTTTTTTTTTAAAGGTCTTTTTCTTTTTTCACTTCATTCCGGTTGCCGCAGGTTGTGCCGTGTCATATACTTTTATTTGTAGCAATTTTAATAATTGAAATAGTTTTAAGATTTTTCAGACCCCTTTATAGAAAAAAAAAGTCTGCATAGTAGTATTTAAGGAAAACAGAGCCCTTCCCTTGAAAAAGAAGGGGATTAAAAATCTCATATTAAATTAAAGCTTATTTTCCAATTTGCCTTTTTTCATCTATTAAATGTATTTAAAAGGTGCCCATATCAGTCCTACAAAATCTATTTTGCCTTGCCATTACACAGTTGTACTACTTTTTCATTTTCTCAAAATCTTTAGCATCTTCCATAGAGAATTGGATACTTTACTTAGTCAGCTGAGCATATAAGGAATGTTTGTATTTTACTTTTTTCCCTCAAAAGTTCTAGGAAAAGAGAATTTTCCTCAAGTGAGATTTAAGTTTACTGACGAGAAAGTCTCCAAGCACCTTCACACCATGTCAAACAGAAAGCACCGTGGAAAACAAATTCTGGGTTGCGGCTGTGAGTCTTTTAATTAAGCGGATGAGTTTCATTTTCTTTATTTACATAGAAAATAGCTTGGAGGTTTGGATTCCCCTGGCTTATGAGTAAAAGAACACATTTCAACCATTTCACCTCACAGGCAATATCTTTCCATATTTATTGCAGTCAACCAAATATCAAGTGTAACATCAACTCTACCCCCCAAAAAAAAAAATCAACTACTTGATCTCAAGGTGAATTCTTTTGTGCACTTGTGACAAAATCACACGTTCCTATCCTCTATGGTATCTATCCAACATATATTATTTTTCCTGGCTCTTTTTTCCCCCCTATAGAAAGTGGAAACATTAAAAACTTTTGTAAATAGAAGAAAAAAGAAAAGGAGGATGGGAAGGAAGGAAGGATTTTCAATTTGAAAATAAATATAGTTTAGTCAAGGTCTTACATACATTGCTATATTTAACCCCCATATGTTTTATTCATTTCTAGCAGGAAGGCTTTTAGCCAACATTTCGAGATTGCCCGAAGCTTCTTGGGATGGGCCTCAATCTTTTCTCCCCGTGAATCAGTGCGGCATTTGTTTATAGGCCTGTGTGTCGTTGAGTGTCTATTGAGAGGTCAGTGGACCTGCTGGGCAAGACCTCCCTTGGCTGACGAAGCACAAAAGAAGGTGAAATTAAAACTTTTAAAGCCATATTTATACCAGTTGAATGATCAAATGGAGTCTCTGACTAAATCCTACTTAAATGCATCAAAGGCAATTAAGGTGCAAGTCAAACAAAGTCTACGTTGTACCATCTTATATTAGCAATGTTTGGTCCAAAAATGAATACTGGATATATTTCAATTTCCCCTAAAACTACTTGCCTTCCACCATCCCTCAAAAAGCCAATTTAGTTTTGTGGCTTGAATATTTATGAAGATTTTCCATCTCTATAAAGGTGGCGAGAATCGATATTTTTACAGTGTTTTAAAAAAGGATGGATGGGTGGTTATGGCAGCTGTGTAAAACGCCTTATGGACACAATCTGAAGGAGGGGGCTGACACTTTCTCAGTCCCAAACGTACCCCAAAGTATTGTTGATCTCTGAACTGCTCAACAAAGAAATGTTGTTGTGTTTTTAAATTTTCCATGGGGGAAATAATATATAGAATTCATAAACAAGCTAGTTTTTTTTTTAAAATCAACTTCCTTCTGCTTCCAGAAAATATTCAGGTGTTGGAAACGAATTCATGTGCAGGAGGTGACCAGAGGTAGTTTTCATACATATGATATGGCTCTCTTCCCTAAGTGGGTTAGCTCAAATAGAGGAAAAAATGGATGGTCATTAAAATTATCCAATTGATGCTTATGGTAAAAGACAATTGCATTACTGCAAAATCAGATTTCCACTCCCCTGGATAAAGATAACATGCAGCAGAATCATTTCCTTGCTTAAGACTATTTCACGCAGTTACATGTACCTTAACTAGCATACTTTATCCTTGCCTTGATTTTTTTTTGTTTTTAAAGTTCACAAGTTTTCTTTGCTGGCATTCAGGAGAGGACAGGGCTCACCACAGCTTCGGCTTCTAGCTTTAATCACGCTACAAACTAAGATTCCTCCCTGCATAATATTTTTTTATTTAGAGCTGTCCCTCGTTTCTCAAATACGAACACCGTGTTCTTTATGGAACTGAGAAGCCAGGGGCTCTGGGACTACGCTGAGCCAAGATTCTTCTTCAAAAGAGGATTTCATTTTTATAAGCAATGAGTGAGAGGGAGGGAGGATAGGGGACATCTCTTGGATTCGCCTTGTGTGTTGCCTAAGGCTGCACCCAGTCTGCGTTGTGTGTTTTTGGTCTGCCTTGTAAGGTCTTTCTTCCGAGTGTCCACAATCTTAGCTTCGCAGAACTATTCGTTATGCATCCCAGGGGGCTAATGTCACCTGTTCATCAAGGGGCCCCCCGATTTGTGTTTTTGGCATGTTTCGCAATTGTTGCTTTGCGAATGCCCAAGACTCACAGAGGGCGGCTGCTTTAGCACCCTCTCAAAACCCCCCAAACGTTGCCCTTTACTTTAAAATGCTGCGGGATTCTCGATCCAAGAGAAATTTCGGAGAACCACAAACCCACTAAATATCCCCAAACCCCTGCCTGGCTATCTAGGAGCTATAGAGGAGAGGAAGTCAAAGTAATCCAAGCTCTGCTATGTAAAATTCAGGACTAAGAACGTACATTTAAAACAAAAACAGCAAACACCCACCACCCCCCAAAAAACCCCTTCTGATCAGTTGGTGTCAAGAGTCCGTAACAAGGAGGGCAGAAGCCGGGCGCCTTAGGCAAACAAAACAGGTCATCCTCGGGACCCTTTCTTGGCCAGGTCTCTCCTTTGGATCAGACGGAGGGGCAGCCCTGATCATCAGAGCGATCGCTCTTTACGCCATTCGAAGTTGCCATTTTATTGCCTAAAATGACTCTTATACCATCGATTTAAAAGGTTATTTTTAAAAACAACTGGGCCTCAAAGTAAAAAACAAACAAATGTGAAAGGTTTAAGCTTCCCAAGCAGAGCGGACATTAAATGCCTATGGAGACTCTCAAGTCACCCAAGAGGGTCGTGGTTTTCCCTTTTCCAGTGCCAACTAGACTTTCTTTCGTTGTTTTTTCTTTGAAGGCGTTTCGCTTCTCCAAAAAGCTTCTTCAGTTCCCCACCATCCACTCAGAACCAAAGGAGCTTCTTGGAGGAGAAGCGAAATGCCTTCAAAGCAAAAGAAAGAAAGTCCAGTTGCCTCTTGAAAACAAGCCCCTTTGGGACAAGCGTACATTAAATTTGTTCTTTTTGGTTTGTTTGTTTGGAATAAGATTAGCAATTCAATGGCTGGCTCAGGTAAATGAATTGATTTAGAAGGCCGTATTCTCAAGACAAGTTCAACTATTCCTGAGGCAGAATATAATTTCAACCAAGAATACAGATGTTAAAAAAAGAAAAGCGAGTAACTGGGTTGCAGCAAGCTAGGCAATCCGCACAAGGGGCCCTCTGGATCCAGGGTATTCCCACCCCTTCAGAAATGCCCCGGGGGCTCCCGTTGGCCTCCTGGGGACGGGCAGCACCAGGGCCACACAGAGAAAGGGCCTCATGGGAAAAGGCCACTCAGGTACGAATGGAACTCCTGCTGCGTCCTGAACTTCAGCCCCAGCACAGGCGGTCCTCGACTTACGACCACAAGGGAACCCACCATTTCCGTTGCTAAGCAAGATAGTGGTTAAGTCAGGTTTGGCCCCCTTCCCTGCCATCATTGTTATGTCAGTAACACGGCTGTTAAAGTGAATCCAGCTTTTCCATTGTCAGAAGGTCACCAAAGGGGATGATGGTGTAGGCCCAGAAGGCCGCAACCGTCGTAAGTCCGTGCCAGTTGCCAAGCCGGGGGATTCTGATCGCCTGGCCCTGGGGGTTGATGCAACGGCGCCCAGGGCGAGAAGCACCCTTAGGCCTCGCTCTCTCCTCACCCCAACCCCCAACCCCCTCCCGTTGTAACTCTGCAGAGCCGCTGAACGGGCGCTCTGGTGAAGTCCAGCCCCCCTCCCCCCGTGAGCAAGCGGGGAAGCCGCTTGAGGCGGAGGGTCCCGGAGGGGCGTTTCCCGAGGGGAGCCGGGCTCTACCTGTTGAAGTTGATGTCCGGGTAGCTGGAGTACTCCGACTTCACCCGGGCGTTGCGCCGAGGGAAGGTGCAGAAGAAGGCGTTGGCTAGCAGGCTGGCCACCTGCTCCTGGGACAGGGTGACCGAGTGGCTGGCCTTCTGCTTCAGAAGAGGGAGTGGCTGGAAGGGAAAGGAGACGAGGCAAGTCCTCCAGGGGCAGAGGCTCTCCATCCACTCCCCCCCCCCCGGCCTTGGCTGCCCCAAAGTCACTTCTCCAGAGGGCAACTGGGATGCTGGTTGGGGGGGGCGGGGGTGTTCTTTCTCCTCTTGAAAACGTTTCACTTCTCAGCCAAGAAGCTTCCTCGGTTCTTCTCGGGTGAGAGGCAAAACATTTGCAAGGGGGGGGAAAAAAAACAAAGCAAAACCCAAAGAAATCCAGTCACCTTTGGGGGAAAAAAAGGAGACCCAGTGCCATCGTCCTTGGGGGAGCCACCGGAAGCCGCTGGCAGAAGAAAATTGCGCTGGCTAATTCGGAGGCGCTGGCAGCTCCTTCAATCAGCATCAGGCCCAGAGTGGAGAGCCGTTTATCCCGGCTGATTGGGACAAGGGCCTCGGCTGACAAACTGCAGGCCCCAATCAATAACAGCAAGAGGACAAACAAAGCACGGGGGGCTTGGAAGCCAAGGAAAGGGGGAGGGGGTAGAAGCCAGGCTGGGGGGAGCCGGGAGGGGTGGCAATTGGGTGGAATTGCGCTCAGCAGGCCGAGCCTCCTGCCGCTCAGCCGAGGGCAATCAAGGACAATCACAGCGCAACAGCTGTCAGGAGGAGGAGGAGGAGGAGGCGGCAAGGGGCCACCAGGATGAGACTCCAAGCAACCCAACCACCTCAGCAGGGCCGGCAACCTTACTTTGGACGATGGGGAAGGGGACAATAAGTGGCAAAGCGAGGAGCTTCCACCGACGCATCGTCGCTCCCGCCTGGTTGCTTCACAAATGAGCGTTCCTCATTTTGCAATTCGCTCCACGGAAAGGAAGGAAGGAAGGAAGGACACAGCCAGCAGCCCCCAAACAGGGCGGCTGTCCCCTGAGGCTGGGCTCTTTGTGCAGCTCCTCCAGAAGGAACCGTGCAGAACTTGCAGGCAGGCGGAGCAGTTAAGAAGCAGAAGCGGGCCAAAAGCTGAATCCTGGAGGCCCTGCGAGACTCTCTCCACAGAAAGGAGAGGGGGGGCCTCCTTAGTGGGAAGCCCTCACCTCTGAACCCAGGAGGAAGGGCTGCGGGGCCTGCGGGGCCTCTGGCCACTCCTGACTCCAGCCGTGCCTGGTTAAAACTCCTCCTTCTGGGCTCCTGCTGGGTCTCCTAAGCTCTGCTGAAAGGGGGGAGTTCTGGAGGATGCTGACAGGTGAGCAAGGCTTCAGTTAATGACCGCTGCAAAAGAGGCTGCAGGATGTGGGGGGGGGCTGGTGGTCCACGCGATCGGCCTGTTTTACAACCTCTGCAACATACAGCCCGGGTAGTCCTCGACTTACAATGTTTCATTCAGCGACCGTTCCAAGTGGCAACGGCACTGAAACACGACTGTTGTTTTCACTTGGGGCCATTGCGGCACCCTCAGCGCGTGATCCCAATTCAGAGGCTCGGGAACTGACTTGTACTTAGGACGGTCGCAGGGTCCTGGGACCTCCTGATAAGCAAAGTCACCGGGGACTTCACAACTGGGCTACTAACTTTTACAACGGCAGTGATTCACTTGGCAACTGTGGCAAGTCAGGTCGTAAAATGGGGCAAAACTCACTTGACCACAGAAATTTGGGGGCTCCGTTGTAGTCGTAAGTCGAGGACTGCCTGTGCAGCAAATCAGTGGTCAGGTGATGAGGGGACTGGTGGCCAAAAGAGACGAAGAACGGTTGCTGGAACTGGGAACGTCCCAATTCCAGGGGAAAGAAGGGCCGGGGGAGGGGGGGGGGAATCGGCCTCATCCAGGAGAGACACAACCTGGACCTGAGGAGAAACTTGCTGACAGGGAGGACAATGAAGTCCACGGAACGGCTTCCCTCCAGAGGTAGTGGGGACTCCAACACGGGAGGACTTTAAGAAGGAACTGGACGTCCACCTGTCTGAAATGGCACCCTGGGCCTCCTGCCTGAGCAGGGGGTGGGCTAGAAGAGATCCAGGGTCCCTTCCGACTCGATCGTCCTGTTCTGCCTTCTGCCCCGCCCTGCCCCCCTCCCAGCTCCAGAGAGAAGGCCCTGCAGACTCACCTGGGTGCAGAGGGTGGGCAGGGAGAGCGCCAGCTTCACCATGTCGGGCAGAATGGACTGGAAAAGATGCTGGGCCTCCGCGTCTTCCAGCACCTGGAGGGAAACACAGGAGGAGGGATTCTGGCGCCAGGGTCAGATCAGGATCCCTGCTTAGCCTCTTGGAGGGGATCTAGGAGGCCCCCCTCCCTGGAGGTCCGGACGCGCCCACACACAATGGGGAGAGTGCCATTGGTGTTTTCCAAAGGGTCCCTCCCTCCCTCCCCCGCCAAAGGGACTTTTATGGCTGCACCTCAAGCGCAGGCTGAATGGGGTGCAGTCTTAGCCCTCAACTTACAACCGTTCCCTTGGATACGTTAGAAGTTGCAATGTCACAGGGGGAGGGGAGGGGGAAATGACTTAGGACTCTCCTTCACAATTGCGGCTGTTGCAGCATCCCCCCTGCCC
Source organism: Notechis scutatus (assembly GCF_049901735.1). NCBI lineage: Eukaryota > Metazoa > Chordata > Lepidosauria > Squamata > Elapidae > Notechis > Notechis scutatus. Next base: position 83,904,718 of record NC_142012.1, read on the forward strand.
CCCCCCCACCAGGGGCAGGATCCAAACTCAGGCGCTCGCTCGGCAACTGACTTGTGCTTATGATGGCCGCCGTGTCCTGGGGGGCTGAGGGGCTGCCCCTTTTACAGTCTCTTGGCCGGGGAAGGTCCGTGGGGGAGCCGGGTTCCCTTCACAGGCCCCGTCCCTGGCTTAAGGAGGGCAGGGGACCCCGGAAGGAGTCAGTGGGGAGGAATGGGGCAAAGCTCACCGCTGGACGGCTGCCTCACTGAGAGAGGCTCAGAAATTCTGGGCTCAGAAATTCGCTCGTCATCAAATCCAAGTCCCTTAAGTTCCCACAAGGGGCTTCCCTGAGCTATGAAGCCCCAACGGGAACCGGTGGGCCACATTTAGAAAGAAAGGCCCTCCAGGGCGTCCTGGAAAGAGGCTCCCCCACTTTTCTCCGTTGCATGCATGGAGGGCTGCTGAGGGTTCTTCTCACCTGCCTGCCCTCTTTCCTCCCACATTGCTCTGCCTTTCCAAATTGCGATGCGTGTCAAGTATCACAGGCTGAACCTTGGTTTTGGGAAGTGACATCAAACCAGCGCATGTAAAATTAATTCAAAAGGCGACCTTTGACCTTAAGCATCCAGGAGAGTGGCAGATCCTGATGGTTACTCTCAGCCTGGCTCTTCTAAAACTGACAGGTGAGGCCTTTTCCAACAGCCACGTCTCCCATAACCTCCCTCACCGATGACAGATTATGGCACTGGGCCTTGTTACGTCTGTCAGCTCTTCTCTTTTCCTGAGGCGGAGAATAAATAGACCCAAAGCAGCAAAGACTTGAACCGTACCGCCTCCGCCCGGTTCCTTTTCAAGCAATTTTTCCTTTCTTTAAAAAAAAGTTGGGGTTTCGTCCATTTATTAGCAGTAAACAACGGCACAAACTGGCAATCTCTTTATTAGCCCAGAAATAAATGCATTTTTGTTGGTAAGATCCTGAAGTGCTCAGAACACCTGAATGTCTGGGAATGTCCAGACATCACTTCTCTGAACTAGGATATGATTATGTTTAATTTATTCCTGCCTTCCTTTTTCCTCTGGCCTTTGTTTCAAGCAAAAGATTATAAGTGTAACATTCCTTCTTCCAATTTTTCCAGAAATCTGGATTCAGAACAGAATGGAACAACAGAGCGGAAGGGCCCTTGGAGGTCTTCCCCCACTTAAGCAGAAGACCATTCCAGACAAACGGCTGTCCAGCCTCTTCTTAAAAAGTGTTGGAACAGCCACAACTTCTGGAGGCAACTTCTGTTCCTCTGATTAACTGTCCTCACTGTCAGCAAGTTCTCCTTAGTTCCAGGTTGCTTCTGTCCTTGATGAGTTTCCATCCATTGCTTCTTCTCCTGCCTTCAGGGGCTTTGAAGAATAGGTGGACCCTTCCTCTTTTTGGGGCAGCCCCTTAAATATTGGACCCCTGCTCTCATGTCATCCCTGGTCCTTCTTTTCTCTAGACTAGCCAAACCCAAATCCTACAGAGGCAACCGTTCTTCTTTGTATGTTTTCGCCTCCAGTCCCTTCATCATTCTTGTTGCTCTTCTCTGCTCTCTGCCCAGAGTCTCAACATCTTTTCTATAGTATGGCGACCCAAACTGGATGCCATCTTCTTAGTGGATTCTTCCAAAGACACTTAGCCACTTCCTGTGGCTGTGAGGGGTGCCTCCATTGCTAGCCTAATGCTATGCTTATCTATTTTGGGTTGCATTTCTGGAAACCAGTGAAGTCTTCTGCCTTGGCCAAATCCATCACAACCACCAAGAGGCCTTCTTGGCAAGAGTCTGCAGGTAAGAGATTCAGCTCTCATTCTCAATCGTGCTTGAACTTATCTAACAAACCGAGATCTTCTCAGGGGCATTTTAGAAAATGGACCTGCCATGATGATATTCTTTTAAGAATCCAAAAATACTTCCTACCGCTTTAATCCAATGACCTCGAACCATCTTTACGCAGATGGTTTCAGTTGCTGTGCACCTCTTAATTCCTTTTGATGAACAAACCGACCTGGCCAGGCCTGTCAAAGAGCCACGGGGAAGAGAACTGGCTAACCATTAACAGGATGAGCCCCCAGCGCACCTGTCCCTGGCTAGACTCATCAACGGGAATCAGGCAACAGGAGAATTTAATAGAAGAAACAAGTAAATATTTTGTGTACTGTAGCCCATTTCTTTAGGTAGATTTGTTTCGTGATATTTTTACGCCACCCGCTCCCTCAGGCACTCTGAAGGCTAAGAGGCGTGTAATTAAAGCAGCAAAAAATACAATGTTGGCAACGGGTGTGAAGAAAATGTAGCAAATTAGGCATGCCTATTATTATTTCTTGTGATCTGAACAAGTTGTTTGGCAATAAAAAGGTTAGGGAGTGCTGTTGTCCCCACAAAAGCCTCGCTGTGTCATAATGCAACTTTTGAGCCACTGACTTGACACAAAGCAAATTGCAGGCGCGCATCTATCTTCCTTTCTTAAAAGATGACAGAAAACTGACAAGCCCATTTTTTTTTTTGAAACTCTCATTTTTAAAACAAATGTTATATGTCTCGGGAAAGGTACCTTGTTTACACAACGTTGTTTGTTTGCCTCCCACAATTTGGGTGGATTTTTATCAAGCTTAACCGAACAAAACTGAAGTCACTCGTGAGGCTAAAGCCATGGGGGAGAGCGGGGGGAAACGACAGGATGGAGAAGCAGCCCTGGCCTTCCCAAGCATCCGCCCCCAACTGACCCCTCGGCTCAAAAACCTAAGTGGGCGGGGCTAGGAGAGGCCCACCTTTACTTTAATGAGGATGAACAATTCAACCCCTTAGCAGCCCTTTCCTTCCTTCGGCTGGGCTGAGAGTTAGAACCCAAGGGCAAAGGGAAGGGGACTTTTGGGGGGGGTCCCCGCTACCCCCCAGCGGAGATTTAGAGGAAGACTCGAGGGGCACATGGCATGCGGGGGAGGTTGGGGGCAAGAGAAAGGTTGCCTGTATGTATTACCAGTTTTGCGGGATGAATATTCACGCCAAAATGGCTGCGTGGTGTTACACATTCATCCTTGAAAATCGAAGGTGAAGCAAAACCAGCGAATGGTAAGGTAAGGCTGGACAGTCTTTCAATCTTTCAATCTGGGGGGGGGGGAGAATCTGAGACCCATTCCTTTCAGCACAGTTCAGCTCCTCCTCACTCCACGGCAGTCAACGGGACCGCAAAACCTGGGGCTAAGCAACATGGTCCTAACACGTGATGTCATAGGCCTGGGCGCCTGCCTTGTCTGCTCCCGTCATGCGGATCAATTAGCGGCTTATTAAGTGGGGACTGAATAAGTGTTCGTTAAGCGAGGACTAGCCATAAGCTCTTTCCACACTCTCTTTTTTTTTTTTTTTTGAGCTACGACATAAAATGAATCCACTAGGAAAAGAAATGCCGAAAGACCTTCCCTATCTTAAAATAAATTTTGATTAGAAAAACGCAAACCGAGTGTATGAAGTTGTCTCCGAGTGAAGCACCGAAAGAGTTATTATACTGGAGAATACAGAGAAGAGCCTCATTAGAAAGCAGCGAAAGGGAACATTTGACATTTATCAGACTCGTAACCTGACACTCGGAAAAGAAAAGGAAAGAAAAGAAAAGGACAGCTTAGATGTGAGTAAATTAATTTGGCTCTCTCCAATTTCTCTTTCCAGAAGGTAAAATATTTCTCCTGCCAATCCAGCATGACAACGATCTCTCAGGTGCATCGCGCTTGACGTGTGAGGCCGCCTTTTAATGCCTTCCATCGTTTGAAACAGAGACCGAGCAATACCAAGTTCCTCTCTTTCTTACGTGGCGTGAAAGGGAAGGTTTTGCTGCTTTTCAAAAGAGCACGGAGGAACCCGTGCAGAGTTCCTTGCTCAATTTCCATCTTTCCCTGAAACACAGCACAGCCGGCGCCGTTCACCAATTGCGCGACCGCGGGCCTCTCTTTGGGGTTCGTCTCAGGCCTTCCTAAAACGCCAAGCCAAGCAGCCAGCAAGATGGCTGCTCTTCCTCCAGGCGGGTCCCTTCCCCAAGTGGGCAGTTCAGGGAACTTCAGGGGTTCCACAAGGTGGTTAAAATGGGAAGGCTACACTTTGTTTTTAAATACAGGTTAGTCTCCGACTTTGACCACAGTTGAGCCCCCCAACATTTCTGTTGCTAAGTGAGACGGTTGTTGAGTGAGTTTTGCCCCATTTTACAATCTTGCTTGCTGCAGTTGTTAAGCGAATTCCTGCAGTCGGTCACAAGGTACTTAAGGGAATCTGGCTCCCCCACCCCCATGGACTCTGCCTGCCAGAAGGTCGCAAAAGGGGACCATGTGCCCCCCCTCCGGCAAACAGCCTGCGACCGTCATAAATACGAGCCAGCTGCCCAGTTGTGGGGGTTTTGATCAGGTGACCCCCCCCCGGGATGCTGCAACTGTCGTAAGTATGGAAAATGGTCGTAAGTCACTTTATTCAACACTGCTGTAACTTCAAACAGTCACTAAACGAACCGTTGAAGGTCCAGGGCTGCCTGTCCACCCACCAAAGGCTCAAACAGTCATTACAACAGGCATCTTGGCCATATCTCTCCCTAGGAACTCTTAGCCTTCCGGAGAAGGGGAAGGCAGCTGGCACAAGAGAGAGGGAGGGAGGAAGCAGGCCGTCCTTCGTGCCTCCTCCTCCTCCTTCCTTCTCCGCCTGTGGTGCTGCCCAGAGGACGCCCCTCCTCCTGAGAGCGCGCCTGCCTGCCTTCCCGCCTGCCGGAGAGGGGGAAATGGGCCACGGAGGCCTCCCTCCTCCCAGAACCTCTGGCGGACTCTCCGGGCTCCAGAGAATGGACAAGGACTGTGGCGGAGAAGAGGCTGGCGTGCTGCTGACAAGAGTCTGCTCAGTGGGCCACCTGGTCTCTCTCCCCACGGCCTGCCTCATTTCCCCATGGAGCCCCTTCCCTTGTTCCCAGCGGTGCTGCCAGGTGGATATGGAAGCCAAGCGCAGGGCAGGGCACGCAGGGCCACCTCCTCCTCCATCATCCTTTCTTGGTGCCACCAGGAAACGTCCTTCTCAAGCAGAGGCCTTTCATCACGGCCAAACCTCTGGCTGGCGGAGACTCCAGAAAAGGGTGACAAACTCAAGGAAATCTTGAGGCTGAAATCCAGGAAAAGCTTCCTCCGGCCCAGGACCTGCCCTTGGCTCCAGACCGGGGGTGGAAAGAGGAGGATTCTGGCACACAGTGAACGGATGCTTCCCACTCAGGACGCGGCCCCCACCCAAACATCTACGAAGCACCTGCACCTGCCTGGACTTTATTTGCTTCAGTTGGGGGGGGGGGGGAATGGAAGCTTGACTTCAGGTTCTGCTGATTGGATTGGTTTTAGAGAAATGGCCAGTATATATGATGGTGATGGTGATGTAAAAACAAAACGTTGAGGTTGTATGTTATTTCCTTATTCTACTGCACTAAAAAGAGAGGAATGTCAATGCTTTTCTTTGTTTCATTCTCTATTCCCCTACACGTTTCCCGCTTTTCTTTTTTCCTCCCTTCCATTCCCGTTATTTTCATTGTTCTTTGTAATTTATATTTTGATAAACTAATTTAAAAAATTGATACCAAAAACAATATTTGGACTTGCGTTTCAACCATGCTGTCAATTTAGAGTTACCCTGTGATGACCGATAAAGTTAATTTATTAATACATTTAATAAATAAATAAATAAATAAATACATTGAATAAATAAATTTAACCTTTCGCAAGTAGCATTGGGGAACAAAATTCTCTGAGCAAGGCAAGGGCTCCCTCTTCTGTCGGATTTTTGAAAATTAAGGGGGAAAAAACGAGGGAGCTGCTGCTGTGTCTTCTTCTTACACACAGTCTCTTTAAATGAAATTCAGGGTATCTTAGTTACGTCTCAAAACAACGCAGGGGCTTTGTGGCTCAAGACATCAGAGGAGGGGCAAAAAAAATCAGAAAGGTGGCATTTTTGTGCACCTCTAAAGGGCCAGCAGCTAGAAAGGACTGGAAAAGAGACGGGGACTTATTGTCTCTGGAGATTCTCAGTCACCCAGGTCATGGCTGTCCCAAAAAGTTTGTCATTTTCAACACAGCAAGAATCTCCTGCAGAGAGCAGCCCCTGCTAATTTGTTAATTAATGAAATAATGGAAAGAAAAAACTAAAGAGCCCAATAGCCTAAGCTCTCTTGGGGGGCTCACACTAATGAGGTGAACAGCAAAGCAAAATAACCGGAACTGTAACTAACAGCAAAAGTAAACCAGAATTGTAACTCAAATCTTGCCTGGAAGTTCCAAACTGACTGAGTTGTGAGCTGCGATAGAACAAGCGGTGCATAAAAATCAAGACTCGGCAAGCAGGAAACATTAATTAATGGGATGGGCAAAACGTAAGCCATCACAAGAAAACAGCTCCGGTTTCCTTGCATAATCTCTCTCTCTCTCCTCTTCTGTTTTTACTTCTCAAACACAGTCCCTGTGAAAGGGACCTTGGGGTCTTAACGGAGGTTCCCTTGAATATGAGCCAGCCAAGCGTAGCAGCCCGGTTCCACCAAAAAAGCCAATACAATACTGGCTTGTATAAACAGAGGCACAGAATCAACATCACGTGGAGTATTAGTGCCGCTTTACAAAGCCTTAGTAAGGCCACCCCTGGAATACTGCAGCCGATGTTGGTCACCATACTACAAAGACTGAGTTGAGACTTTGGGCAAAGGGCACAGAAGAGCAACTAAGGGAGATCGAGGGCCTGGAGACTAAAACGTGTGTGAAGAACGGCTGCAGGATTTGGGTCTGGCCAGTTTAACCTCCCTGCTCAGACAGGGAAATTCCTCCTTAGCTCCAGCTTGCGTCTCTCCTTGATTAGTGGCATTGCCTTCATTGATCTGGTCAATTTCATTGCTATCAAATCCCCAATCCTTTCATTTTTATGGTTGAAAGCCAGGGGATAGAAAACACCCAGAGTTGGATGCTCTGTCTAAATATGCTCCTGGAATCAACTCTCTGCTGATGGTGTTTATGCTCTTGAGACTAATCTGGACGACCTCCTTGGCAGAAAAGCACCGGTCAGGCAAGGCAGCCAAAGTGCAGGGCAGGGAGCGCTCTCCGTTGCCTCCTTACAGCTGCCTGTACTCGGTGGGGAGGCTGTGGCTGCTTTCTTCCCCCAGGGAGGGGCCAAGCAACTCAACCGTAAGCCCACTGATGGGGGTGGTCCTGCCAGGGACGGAGACAGAGCTGGGCGGGAGAGTCCCCTGAAAGGGCGGCGCCTGGGACCCTCCTCGCCTTCTTCCACCTTTTCTTTACGCCTGGAGCAATCAGGGCCAGGCTCTCTGCCCATCCACCAGGGAAGACTTACGGGACAGGGGCCCTGAAGGATGAACCCTCATCACTATTCCCAGAGGGAGCAAATGCATCCACGGCACCAGGAGAGGAAAAGACCACGGTTAACTGGAGAGAGAAACCGGGGGGGGGGGGGGTTGCAGGGGGTCCCCCATTGACCATCGTTCCTTTAGCAACTCTTCAAAGCTGCAGCAGCACTGAAACAAAACGGGACGTGACCGTTCTTCACACTTACGACCATCGCCAGCACTCCCTGGTCACGTGATCAAAACTCAGGCCGGCTCATATTTATGACGGTCGCAATGTCCCCAGGGAGGGGGGGTCACATGCTCCCCCCTTTTGCGACCTCCTGACCAGCAAAGTCAATGGGGAAGCTGGATTCGCTGAACTGCTGTGTTACTGCTAAACAACTGCGGTGACTCACTTAACGACTGTGGAAAGAAAGGTCATGAAGTGGGGGCAAAACTCACTTAGCAACTGTCTCGCTTAACAAAAAAAAAACATTGGGCTCAGTTGTGGTTGTAAGTCAAAGACTACCTGTATGGTCACAAAGTACCTAAAATACATATAACACACACACACACACACACACACACACACAGATAGAATTCCTTCCTTCCCATTTCTCTCCAGCCTCTGTGAATTCCCGGCTGGGCACATTCAGTTAACTACAAGTAAAAGTACGTATAAAATAGAATTAATGAGAAAAAAAAAATAACCATTCAAATCACATCCAACTTTAGAAAGCAGCATTTGAATTATTATTATTATTATTAGGGGTGGGGCGTTTGCATGTTTCCAGGGTCATATTTTTTTTTCTCCCCTTATTACCTTATCGCAGAATTCAGCCAGGGCCGTGAAGTCCCATTTCTTGGCGTAAGAGATGTTATACCTGAGGATTCCTTCCTACAAGGTGAAAACATAGCAGAGCATTTCTCAATGGAACCAACCGGCTTTGAATCAACTGCGGCCTCTGCTGGTCAAAGGCTGCTTAGCAGCAGGTGTCATGGCACCCAGGTCCGCAGAGAAATATATGTATATCCCAAATGATGGGCAAGAGTGAAAACCTCTCTCCGCTTCCATTCCTATCTTTAGGACTCCCCGAAGAACTGAACAAACAGCCTAAAACCGCCACTTGCGGTACCTCTTTCAGCCAGCTTCCTCGTTTGGGGGTTTTAAGGACAGAAATAGGAAGGGGAAACTTTAGCACCTCCCCAGACCTTCCAAACTGCCTGAAAAAGTAGAAATTTAGAAATAGGTTTTTGGATATTTTAGGAAGGATGCAAATAAGAATAAAAAGGTGTGTATTCCATTTCCCACTTTTAAATCCGACCCAAAATTAAAGCAAAAGTGGGGAAAAAATTAATGAATCTCACTGTCTGTCTGTCTAAACTCCACCCATCACCTGGCTTTACTATTTTTACAAATAACTCAAGGCAGCGAACTTCTCCAACAGACCTTCCTCCTCCAATTTTTCCTGCAACCACCACCCTGTCAGAGGGGTTGACCTGAGAGAACGGGGCTGGTCCCCAAGTCACCCAGATGGCTTTTAGAGGAAAGGAGAGACTTGAACTCAGGGTCTCTTGATTTTTAGCCCAATGCCTTAATTACTAGACCAAACTGTCTATCGGGTATGTTGAGATGTTGCCGTTTATTTTAACAAAAAAAAGTCCAATTCCTGAGCAATCAGTTAGTACTGACTAAGTTGCCGTCTCTTAAATTATCGTCATATTTTCTCCACCTTTTAAGGCCGATTGAATAGGAGGAACTGAATGAACACTACACACGATAGTGTATTTCCTGACTCTCTGATCAACTCACCCAATAGCCCCGTTTTGGCTGCCCAGTTGTGCAATTGTACCATTCTTTCATTCTATTTCCAGCAGGAGTACCAGATTCTGTAACAGCTTTGTTCCCTACGCCATCCGTCTGGTAAACTCACAAGATTTGTTTTTGTTGCCATAAACACGTATAACTGAACTGTGTTGTTTCTCTGTGCCATATAATATATGTCGGTATATACATAATTTTGTACTTATTTACCGTGTTTCTCATATAATAAGGTCGGGTCTTTTTTTTTTTTGAGCCCCGAAAAAATGGCTAGGCCGTCTTTTCGGGGGTGACTTAATTCCCCCCCCCCCTTGCATCTTTGGGCGGGCGGGTGGCGATGGCTTGAATGTTGACCTCGGCGTTGGTGGGGCACTTCGTATCGGGGTCAACGCAGGCAGCACCATATCCGGGTGTGCAACAAAAGTACTTCCTAACAGCAAGCCCCCGCCATTTCGCATGTTTTAATATAGGCCTTGATTTGGGGGGGGGCGCTTAATTTCATTTCATGCCTATAAAACATGCTGGGACTTCCTATTGGGGGAGGCCGTATTGTTGGAGAAACAGGGTATCTTGTCAGGGTTATGTAGTGTAAAATTGGAGGTGGTGACCCTTGAAGAGCTGCAGGCAGCAAAATTTGTTTTTAGTGTATGCCAATTAGTGTACATTCAACGGGACAATAAAGTGGTTTGTTCCGTTCTCTATTCTCTCCTCATTCCTCTGCTGTTCTTCAGCTACCCAACTCAACCATGAATCTCTGGGGGCCATTTTTCATGCTAGGGAATCTGGCCATATTGCCGGACATTCATCCACCTGAGCTCCGCTTTATCAAGCTCTTGAGTCAGCCCCCCAACTCCTCCACCCCCCCCACCAGCAACTCTGTCCCATTAAGGCCGGCCAGCCAGTTATTTCGATGCATCGGGTGACAGCTTAGAAGAAGCAGCACTGAGACGGGGATCCTCGGGGATCAGTTCCAGGGTTCAGATTCATTTTTTTTACACCCCCCACCCCCCGCTGGCCTGGGGAAGGGCAAGCCCAGATGAAGTGGGGGGAGGGGCTTCATTACATCAGCCACCACCGTGTGGGTGCAGAAGCCGTAGCTATGAATAGCGAAACCTTTGACCACAAGAAATCCAATCTCTGTTTGAGCTAATGTGTGCAGAGTCACTTTGTGGTAAGGTGGCTGGTCAATAAAATTAATAACGACAACAACAACAATGGTGGGTGATGAGGCCGTCACAGCCTGGTCTCTAGCAAAGGGTCTGCTAGCTATCAATCAAGTCTGAGCCCATGTAGGAGGATCACTGCCTCCCAACGGGCTTCTGACAAGCAAACGGAGGAAGCAGATCTGCTGCATGACAGACTCCCTTAACAGCAGTGACTCTCTTAACGGCCATGGCAAACAAAACAAAAAACAAAAAAAACCCAGCCCTGTAAAACAGCTAATTCCGTGGCTTAGCAATGAAAACCCTGGTCCAAAATTTGATGGTTGAGTAACTGAAAAGTCTTTTACCTTCAAATCTCGGGAACATGTGAATTTCTTGAGAAGTGAAGTCTGTATTAATTCCCATCGGCTCCCGGCAGTCCTGTCACCGTTCTTTATAGAGAACAAATATTTGTATATCATATTAAAACCATTCAATGTCTTAAGGTTTACTCTCCAATGGGAACTAACAAAATTGTGCGTGTAATTTATAAAGCATTAACCAAACATACAACTGTGTTGCTATTCAGAAGGAAGCATGAAGCGTTTACTTAAAATTTAAGAATATTGTATATAGTAATCAACCTTCCCACCACTCACCCCCAACTAGTTTGCAGTAGTAATATCATTATACAACTGTGTTGCTATTCAGAAGGAAGCATGAAGCGTTTACTTAAAATTTAAGAATATTGTATATAGTAATCAACCTTCCCACCACTCACCCCCAACTAGTTTGCAGTAGTAATATCATTATACAACTGTGTTGCTATTCAGAAGGAAGCATGAAGCGTTTACTTAAAATTTAAGAATATTGCATATAGTAATCAACCTTGCCACCCCACCCCACCCCCAACTAGTTTGCAGTAGTAATATCATTATACAACTGTGTTGCTATTCAGAAGGAAGCATGAAGCGTTTACTTAAAATTTAAGAATATTGCATATAGTAATCAACCTTGCCACCCCACCCCACCCCAAATAGTTTGCAGTAGTAATATTGTTAGGTATAACATTGATACCAAATATGGTTTGGGTGAATAAATATATAAAACTTAGATATCATGGTTTAAGTGCTTATCACTTTAAGCACAATGCAGCAGGCAATTAGCCGATTAAGGGTGCGGCTAGAAGTTACAATATAAGGAAGCATTAGAAGCTGGAAAGCTCTCTAGCTGTGAGCTGTCTGTATCTGGCTGTAACTGTGTCTGGCTGTAACTGTGTGCTGCTGTGACTAACTGTGATTACTGACTGTAAGTGCCTGTGACTGAACTGTTATTGTTTGCTACCGTTTGCTGAATATCCAGCGTTTGTTTCTCTGGAGAGTGAAACCGGAGGAGGAGAAGATATCTTTATCGGCTGATAAAGATATTGCAAGGACTCTTAACTTGGACTATACTAGTGAGTCTTACTGGATGGAAATACTGTGAATGACTTAATGGACTGAATGACAATGCTTAAACTCTAAATGGATTAAAAACTATTTAAACTACAAACAGTGTTTGTGTTCAGTGTGTGTATACTCTGGGCCCTTCCGCTCTCCTTTGGTTGCCTGGCTTGACTACTGCTGCAATACTCTGCTAGGGTTAATCTCCAAACCCTAACATTGGTTATGGGCCCAGCAGCATAGTCTAACTAACCAGGATATAGCAGAGAGTTGGTGTGAGTTGCACATTACTGTAAAAACAAACTGTTTTAATTAGTTTAAAATAGTCAAAATATCTGAAGAGTAATGGCACAAGTAAATTTGTCACAACTGTCCATGATATCCAGGCTGGATGGAACAAACTATGTTTCATGGTCAATGAAATGTAGTTTACTTCTACGCAGAGAAGGTTTGTGGGACATTATAGCAAACCCACCAGATGTGAGTAGCTGGGATCCTGCTAATGATGATGATAACGAAAAGTTACAAGACTTTAAACTGAAGAATGAGCAGGCTTTATGCATCATAGGACTGACTTCTGTGATCAGCAGCTTGTCCATATTCGTGGAGAAGAAAATGCTGCAAACTGCTGGGAGAACCTCAGGAAGATTTATGTTCGGGACAGTGTAGGAGCACATATAAATCTTACACGGAAGCTTTTTCGAACGCATCTTCAGAGGAATGGAGATATGTTAGTTCATTTAAACTGTATGAAGAGCATTTTTCAAGATTTGCAAGAAAAGAGCTTATATTTAATGAACTGCAACAAGTCTACATAATATTATCTTCATTAGATCAAAGCTATGATGACTATGTGACTTCATTAGAGGTATTGCCAAAAGAAAGCCTATCATTAACCGATATAACAGGCAGGCTACTAGAAGAAGCCAGAAGAAGGCGTGAGCGTGACGAGCTGAGAGAAGATAAGAAAGAAGAGAAATTATCTTCAAAGTTTGAAAGAAACCAGCAAAGCAAAGTAAAGCACCTGGAAGAAGAGAATTTATCTTCGACGGCATACACAATTAAAAATGTTTTAATTGTGGAGGCAGAGGACATTTGGCAAGATTCTGCAAAAAGAGAAAAGCCAGAATGCAAAAAAAGCCAAAGAAAGCATTTGAACTAGCCACGTTTAGCAACTCTGATGTGAAGAATAATTTATGGGTGGTTGACAGTGGCGCATCCCACTGCATCACAAGAGATAAGACAAAATTTATAAAAATGTCTACAAGTTCTCAACATATATCTCTTGCCAATGGCTGGAACCTGAAAGCGAAAGGTCAAGGTTTTGCACGTTGTCCGTACATAAACCAGGATATAAAAATGTTGTATGTACCGCAACTAAAGTTTAATTTGCTTTCAGTAAGGGTATTAGATAAATTAGGTTATGTAATTACTTTTAAAGATAATAATTGCATAATTGAAAAAGATAACAAAAGGGTAACTGCAGCTTTAAATGGAACATTATATGTCTTAGATAATAGTAAGAAAGGGGAGGCTCAAACTGTATTTAATAATATAAAGCCTCATGAAGAATGTATCCATTTATTGCATAGGCGTTTGGGGCATGTAAATTTTAAAATGCTAAAACGTACAGTTGAGTTATCTGAAGGAATAAGGTTAAAACCTTGTGATAAATATTTGCGTTGTAATGTTTGCTGTGAAGATAAGAGCAAGGTATTGCCTGCAAATAGGCTAAATGGTTTCAAAACAAAAGAACCTTTAGAAGTAGTATTTGCAGACATAATAGGTCCAAAGAAACCCAGTATGGGGGTGCTAGATATATACTGAGCATTATGGATCATTATTCTAGATATGGGTTTTGCTATTTAATGAAAAGCAAAACTGAAACATATCAACATTTTTCAATTGGCTTAGGTTTGCTGAAAGAAAGTCTAAACGTCAACTGATAACCCTGGTGACAGATAATGGTACGGAATTTATTAATAACAAATTCCAGAACAGACTTAAGGTAGCTGGAATAGAGCATAAGAAGTCTGCTCCATACAGGCCAGAACATAATGTTTTTATTGAAAGAAGAGGCCAAACACTACAGGCAATGGTTAGAACAATGTTAAATGATTCTGGGTTACCTGATTCTTTGTGGGGAGGCTACAATGTGTGCTAATAACATATTGAACAACGTTGTTAATACAACAACAGGTGAAATACCATTCACCAGATGGCATGGCAGGAAACCTGATCTAAGTTACCTGCACACATTTGGTGCACCAGCATGGGTGCATATTCCTGCACAACTCAGAAAAAAGGGCAACATAGAGCTAAAAGATTTTTCTTCGTTGGTTATCAGGCAAACCATAGGGCATATAGATTTTGGGAGAAAGGCACATCTAAAGTGTTATGTAGTGCTAGTGCCCAATTTCTAGAACATGAAGGATGGGAGAAATTAGAACAGGATGCCAATAAAGATGTAATTATTGAATCCTATAGAAATCCCATTAGTTATCCCTGTAACTTTAAAAATAAAGTAAAGAGACAAATACAGGATGAAATAGTGCCCAAAAGGAAGAAACAGATTCAATAGCTGAACAGGATGAGGAAGATGAACAGGTAGTAGTTCAACAAAGTCCTCCTGTAAGCCCTGTAATTCCCAGAAGAACTACACGTATATCTAGACCGCCTGATAGGTACCAGGCTAACACAGTGTGCCAGATTAATCAAGTTCCTAATTCTGTTGAAGAAATTAAAAAGTATCCTAATAAGGAAAAAGAAAGATGGTATGCAGCAATGAATAAGGAACTGAATTCATTAAGAGATATGAAGGTGTTTGAAAATGCCAAATTACCTGCAGGAAAGAAATCCATTGGCTGCAAATGGATATTTAAGGTAAAAATAGATAAGGATGGTAATTTAATCCATAAGGCAAGGTTAGTAGCCCAAGGTTTTAGGCAGAATGCCAATGACTATGATGAGGTGTTTGCACCTAGTCTTAAGGCAGCAACCTTGAGGGCAGCTTTAGTGTGGGCAGCTAGTAAAAACTATATAGTTAACCATCTAGATGTGGAAACTGCTTACTTGCACGCCCCATTAAAACATATTATTTATATGAAAAACCTGTTGGTATTAAAAGTGAAAATAAGGATAATAATGATTGTTGGTTGTTAAAGAAAAGTCTCTATGGTCTTAAACAATCAGGCTATGAATGGAACCAGTATATTGTAAAGGAACTAGACAATATAGGATTTAAAGCTGGTTTAGCCGATCCATGTCTGTTTAAGAGGGAGACAAATGGGAAAGTATCATTATTATTACTATTCACAGATGATATTGCTTTGATAACTGAAACTAATGATGAAGCAAATAAAATAATAGCATCATTAGAAAAGAGAATAAAGATCAAGCAATTAGGGAGATAAAGAAGTATCTCGGTTTGAATATAAAGAAAACACGGAAAGGTTTTAAGATATCTCAGGAAGATAAGATAAGCAAATTACTAAAAGATTACAAGATGGAGCTTTGTAAGCCAGCTAAGACTCCAATGAGTCAGGAGTTTAGCAACACTGATGTACAAAGCCCTGAGTTTGATAAGGTGATTTATCAATCTTTAATTGGTAGTTTGAGTTATATTAGTAATTGGTCTAGACCAGATATATCGTACTGTGTGAATCAGTTGGCTAGATTCAATTCTGCACCATGTGAAAGACACTGGATAGCAGCTAAGAGGATATTAAGATATCTTAAAAAGACAATGAATTATTCATTGTATTTAGAACCAAAGGGTGATTTAATTTTGAGTGCTTATGCAGATGCTAGCTTTGCATCAGAAAGAGACACTAGAAAGTCGACTTCAGGAACAGCCATAATGCTGGGTAAGACATTAATAGGCTGGAAGTCAATAAGACAACAGCATATAAGTTTGTCTACTATGGAGGCAGAATTCTCCTGTTTATCATTGTTATGTACAGAATTAATAATGTATAAACAAATGTTAATTGATATAGGTATAACAGTAGATTATCCTATAATTATACATGAAGATAATCAGGCAGCTATTCAAATGGCCACAAATATTGGAGTAAAAACAAGGAGCAAGCATACAGATCTAAGATACCTAAACGTGAGACAATCTGTAAGAAGTAAGATGATTCAGCTAGAGTACTGTATGTCGGAGGACAATTTAGCTGATAATTTTACTAAAGCCCAAGGTGCCAGTAAGCACCAGGAGAGTTGTGAAAAATATGGGATAAGATTGTAAGGTATTATATATTTATTTCACCCAAAAGGGGAGTATGTTAGGTATAACATTGATACCAAATATGGTTTGGGTGAATAAATATATAAAACTTAGATATCATGGTTTAAGTGCTTATCACTTTAAGCACAATGCAGCAGGCAATTAGCCGATTAAGGGTGCGGCTAGAAGTTACAATATAAGGAAGCATTAGAAGCTGGAAAGCTCTCTAGCTGTGAGCTGTCTGTATCTGGCTGTAACTGTGTCTGGCTGTAACTGTGTGCTGCTGTGACTAACTGTGATTACTGACTGTAAGTGCCTGTGACTGAACTGTTATTGTTTGCTACCGTTTGCTGAATATCCAGCGTTGTTTCTCTGGAGAGTGAAACCGGAGGAGGAGAAGATATCTTTATCGGCTGATAAAGATATTGCAAGGACTCTTAACTTGGACTATACTAGTGAGTCTTACTGGATGGAAATACTGTGAATGACTTAATGGACTGAATGACAATGCTTAAACTCTAAATGGATTAAAAACTATTTAAACTACAAACAGTGTTTGTGTTCAGTGTGTGTATACTCTGGGGCCCTTCCGCTCTCCTTTGGTTGCCTGGCTTGACTACTGCTGCAATACTCTGCTAGGGGTTAATCTCCAAACCCTAACAAATATAATTTAGCATCACGTTTTCTACTAGAAACATGATTTTATGGCCACCCAGAGAGATTAAAAAAAGGTTTGCAGGACACAGATTTCCCACACGCCTGATATTCTTCGAAGTCTTAGAATGAAACCCTTAAAAACCCCCATAATTACGAATCCCTACCCCGTCCTTCAAAGTCCAACACCAACTTCATCCCAATGAATCATAAACTGATTTTTAGACCAACCCACACAATGAGAGAGAGAGTAAGATGAACGTAAGACATGCAAACATGCAGCAGGTACAGGAGGGGGCGGGGGGAAACGGTTGCAGTCACGTGGCCCTCAATCCCTTGGGAAGGAATTGGGGGGGATGTGGAATTTCCTTTGAATAAGAAAGCTCCGGGGTGTGTGTGTGTGTGTTGTTTTGGCTGTCAGTCCAACTGATCTGAGGGTGGACAGAGCCCCAGAAGGTGATCCCCCCCAGAGGCAAACAGCCTCTCAAATGACTCTTTGGCTTCAAAGTCTCTGGGCCCTGAAACACAGCCAGAGCCCAGGCAGCCCTCGTTTGTTTCGTGGCTGTCCGGAGTTACGGCGGACCTGAGAAAAGGGACCCGTGGCCGCTTTCCGGGCTCACGGCGCCTGCAGCATCCAGCTCTGGGTCACGCGATCCGGATTCAGAGGCAACTGGCAGGCACTTGTGATGGGTGCGATGTGTGTGTGTGTGTGTGTGTGTGTGTGTGTGTGTGTGAGAGAGAGAGAGAGAGAGAGAGAGAGAGAGAGAGAGAGAAAGAGACGGGATCCCCTGTTGTGATTTTCTGACCAAGCCAGTAGGGAAGCCAGAATCATTTTGCAACCGCGGCACTAACTCTTCATAACTGCAGGGATTCACTTAAGAACTCTGGCCAGAAAGAGTCCTAAAATGGGGCAAAACTCATTTAACAGATGTCTCGCTTAGCAACAGAGATGTTGGGCTCCACTGTGGTCCTAAGTCGAGGACTGCCTCTAAACGTAACCAGCCCAGAGGGTTGGTGCTGACTGTCCCGGCTTCCTAAGCCCATCACGGGTGATTTGGCAGTCCCGAACACAACGGCGCTTTTCAAGAGCTGCTCTTCAGTCCAATCCTGCCTGGTTCTCAGTGCACACAAGCCAGAACTTGGCCATTGTCAGCGGCCCCTGTGACTCCCTGCGTGGCTCCCTAGGTGGAACTAGGTGGCTCCCTAGGTGGAACTGTTTGGGACTCCCCATCGCTGGCACCTCCTGGAACCGGGTAACACCGAGTCCCGAGGTATCCAGCAGCTCCACTCACCCAATACTGAGCTTTACTTAAAAAATTAACGTTCATGGTTTGCTTGTGAAGGTGGAACAAGCTGGAATCGCCGGTTGGTACATCATGGAATTATTTGCTTATGGAAATGTTACTGTCATTCTTACAAAAGTTTTACTCGTTATAAACAGCAAAAGAGCTGCCACGGACGTTATACGGTATATTGATTACTGACAACGCATCCTACACATCAGAAACCATCGGCCGACAAATGTGATCATCCAGTAAGACCAAGATTGTAAAAGGCACTTAGAGCATAGCTAAAAGTCACAGAGGATCCTGTTGCTTAAGTAGTAATGTTGCCTCACCTCATCCTCTATAGGATATAAATTCTGTTCTGAGCAAGGCATTTTCACATGTTTATTGTCCCACGAATCCTTATAATGGGTCGGGAAAGGTTTAGGTACTTCTCCTGCCTTCAGAAGATCTACCTGCAACACAGAAGACAGGCTGAAAAACAGAAGCTGAAAATCCGCAATAGCAACACTTCAAGGCTTTTGCAACCACCAAATATACCCAAATATACTTGTGATGGGTGCGATGTCCCTGTGTGTGTGTGTGTGAGAGAGAGAGAGAGAGAGAGAGACGGGATCCCCTGTTGTGATCCCGGTGTTTCTCAGCCTTAGCAACTTTTAAGGTGTGTGGACTTCAACTCCGAGAATTCCTCTGCTAGTCGAAGCCCACCCGTTTTGAAAACTGCTCCAGTTGGGAATCACTGATCTACAGGGGCCTCCTCTGACTCAGGCAACACTTCTGTTCCCAAAAAGACCTCCTTACTTTGTGTACAAATCTGGCTTTTAGCTGTGTTACTTTGGTATTTTAGGTACCATTCACATTTTCACAGACTTTGAGCCTGAATAAATTTACATATATTTACATAAATATATTTATTTGATATGGATTTACGGTGAGTGTCTGTAATTATATCTAATGCTTTACTTCAAACAATGCAACCTATGCTTGTTTTGCATCAAACAGATATTGCTTGATTTTCTCTCTTTCTCAATGAAGTTGCACCAAGTTGCTGTAATAAAATACGGGAAAAGAACACATCATATTGCCTTAGAAATATCAAGAATTAGCTAGCAATGTATATTTATTGGAGTCTCAACACTTCATCTCAAAAAAATCTGCTTGCGATGTGTGCACCTGATACGAAACAAAAGATTTCCTTCCTTCCTTCTCCACCCTGGCTCCCAATGGCTTCCTACCTAAAGGTGGAAAATCTTGAGCAGACAAATGGTGAAGTGTGGGAACAGATGTCTATACATTCTCGGTCATCCGGGTCATGATTGTCCCAAAAGGTGCTTTTTTCAAGAGGCAACTGAATTTTCTGGTTTATACTCCTTTCAATAGTTCCAAGAAGGCCCCACACCCATTTGTGCTGCTCAAGTGACCCCGAGGACACAGATAAACTTCCAGGCGGCGTCAACTGGCTCTCTAAAAAGAATGCAAATGACCAGCTGTCTGCAAGGAGTATAAATCCTTCCATTCCCCACCATACAGTCAGAGATGAAGAAGCTTCTCGAATGAGAAGCTGAACGTCTTCAAAGAAAAAACAAGGAAGTCCAGCTGCCTCTTGAAAAAAAAAATCACCTTTGTGTGAACAAGTGATAGTTTGGAAGAGGAAATCTCCTTAGTTTTCTTTGAACACAAGAGCGGCACCAAACCTCTTTATACCTGCGTTGGGATGAAACATGCCATTCACTCCCAATTGTCTCTCTTTCTGAGATCCAGAGTTTGGGGGAGTCAGGATGTAGCACTCTAAGTACTTCCTCAACCTATAAAATGCCAAGAGGTGTTGGAGGAGCGTGGCTCCAGGGTCACCCTGGAAGAAAAATTTGCTAGTAAAGGAAATGTCATACTCTGATTGTAACCGTATGATTGGCCGATGGTCTCAAGGGAGGAAGACGGAGCCCACAGGCCGGCATTCTTCGCATCTCTTCAACTGGGGTCCCAAGCCACTTTTTGTTAGTTGGGAGAGAGGGAGGGGTGTATCTACAATGCTTCCTTCCTGGGCGATGCTCACTCCTGTCACTGAAAGATTAAAATGTTCATTGTGCAAACAAAAACAATTGGCAACAAACAGGGCCGTCATAAGAACTAAAACCAAGAAGGATAAAATACAGGGAGTCCGCAACTTACAACAATTTGTACAATGATGGTTCGAAGTTACAGTAGCACTAAAAAAAAAAAGGCCTATGGCAGGTTTTCACATTTATGATTGTTGCAGCCTCCCCATGGCCATGTGATCCAAATTCAGACGCTCGGCAACTGACTTGTGTTTATGACCGCTGCAGCGTTCCCAAGGTCACCTGATCCCCTTCTGCAACCTCCTGACAAGCTAAGTCAATTGGGGAAGCCAGATTCCCTTAACAACCACGTTACTAACAACTGCAGTGGTTCTCTTAACAAGCAAGAAAGGTCGTTAACACAGGGCAAAAACCACTTAACAGCTGTCTTGCTTAGCAACAGAAATGTTGGGCCCAATCGTGGTCATATGTATAGACTAGCTGTATTTAGTACCGTCAACTAACACGTCAAACGAACTGGCTTTCCAATGGCTCAATAGCAAAACAGCAGCACTTTTGGTATTAGTGAATCTGATCCTTATAAGCAATCCAATTCAGAAAAACACACGATTCTTCCTTTATTATCATTATGATATTAAATGCCTACTTCCCAATTGCAACTTCAGGTATTCTTTCGTAAGCATTGTGGATCACCTGATTGGGCTTTTTTTTCCCCAAAAAAATATTAGCACCAAAGAAAAACTAAATCTCTCATTTGGTCCTAAATTTGGGAGGGGAATCCAGAAAATGTTTTTTATTCAACATTTGGACCGATGAAATGGAAATAATGGAACAATGGAAAAAAACTTTTAAAAACTCCCGAGTTTTGCACCGTCCCAAAACCTCTTGTCCTGGTCCTTGTGACACCCAGTGATTTTGCCACACTGAAGTACCTGCGTCTATTTTCTTCTGTCACAACTCAAAAGCAGCTCATGGTAATCACAAATTAAAGGTGGGGAGAAACCAAAAATACCTTTTCTCATCCCCTCTATGGACCCGTGGGAAGTGGGCGGTCATTTTAGAGTCCTTCCTTCCCCCGTGCTTGGCACTTCTGCCCTCCGATGCCAGGTGAGGTGAGGGTCCCGATACTTCTGCGTGCATTTCAGTATCTTTCCAGGGATTGTCCACTCCTTCGGCGTTGAGGCTCAATCGGGGCCCTTCGCTTTTCAGGGGAGCCAGCTTTCTGGAATCCGGGTCAGTCTCTGTCCTCCGGAACTGGGCAGAGTTGCCTGGTCCTTCCAACACACTGAGATCTCCGTGGTCCTCGAGAAGGGGGCTTTCCTCATCAGCCTCTGAGCCCTGGCAGCTGTTCTTGGAGTTATCTACGTCCATCGGCGATTCGGGCTCACTCTCCTTCTCAAAAGAGGGCGACTCCCTTAAACGCTCCTGATCTCTGTCCCGAAAGCCGTAAGGATTGGAAGACGTCGCCGGACAGCCTCCGTCGGAAAGTGGGCTCTCCGGGATCAAGTCTGCCTCGTCCAGCTCAGCCTTAACACCTATCGGATCCTCAAAGCTGCAATTTTTCAATGGCTGTGGACTCTGCAGAGGGGCTTCCCTTGCAGGATCCCACTCTTTGGAAACCTGCTTTAGATTTGGCATCTTGGTGGGGCTGCCTAGCGAAAGCTTCCTGGCGGGACAGTTCTCCCCGATTTCAGGACCGGCTCGATAAACCCGAGCACCGGTTTTGTACACCTGGTGAACGTTCGCGTTCTTCAAGGGCTCACTTGCCTGCCTTTGTTTCAGAGCCTTGGCTTCGGATAGCTTCTCCCTACAGGGGCCCTCAGCTGGAGGAAAAGCCCCCTGCTTGGTGCTCATTTCTGCGGATAACTTTGAGCAGCCCTGCTGGAACAGGCCCTCGGCCTTTTTGGCATCATGGTCGAAAACATGATCTTTTTTAACAAGGGCCATTTTGGACTCTGCTTCCATGTTGCTTCTTTTGCTTTGTCTGCAAAAAAAAAAAAAAGAAGAAGAATGGAGAAGGCGTTATACATTGAAAGGGAAGGCCATTGGACACAATTCCTTTCCACTGGCCAGGAAACGGCTAGCAATTGGTATCCCAACATCTGGAGGACAGCCAGTTGCCAATCTCCGAATTAGAACATCAGAAAGCTTTCAGAGAGCTTGAAAGTTTGAGCATTCCTTTCATTCTACATTTTCAAGATCAGTTTCTGTCCTGATTCCATCATTAGGTCGAAGGACCTTCCAAAGCAGGGGTGTCAAACTCCGTTTCATGGGGGTAGGTGGCCGTATCAGGGTTGTTTGACCTCGGGTGCTGACCTTGGCCGTGGCGTGGCCAGCTTGATATTGATGTATGTCAGGGGCACCTGGGGTGGGTGGCCTGAGCGCTCTGCCAGCAAAAAGGGGCTCACCAGCTCCGTTTCCGGCTGGGATGGCCTCCTGCAACCCTCTGACAGCAAAACCAGAGCCCCGGGAGGGCTGCACATAGCCGCTTCTGTTGGCAGAGGCACCGGGGGCTGGTCCTTCACTGTTTCTAGGGTGGTGGCCCCACGGGGCAGATCCAAGCACCTCGCAGGCTGGATCCAGCCCGCGGGCCTTGAGTTTGATACCCCTGCTCTAAAGTATTTCTATACTTTGCTATATTACAGGAAGCCCGTGACTTACAGCGATTTGTTTACCGACCGTTCAAAGTTGCAGCGACTCTGAAAAGAGGGACACGACTGTTTGCCACACTTCCAACCACTGTAGCAACCCCAGGGTCTCCTGGTTAAAGTCCAGGTGCCTTGGGAAACTACTGGTGATGGTGGTGTTGTCACCGGATCACATTTCGTGACCTTCAGATTAGCAAAGTCATTGGAGAAGCCAGATTCACTTAACAACTGTGTTACACGCTTAACTGCGTGATTCGCTTAACCACCAAAAAAGGTCATAAAATGGGATAAAAATCATTTGACAGCTGTCTTGGTTGGCCAAGGAAATTTTGGGCTCAGTTGTGGCCATGAGCTGAAGAATTAGCCATATTCCTTCCTTCTGATTTCCTGAGCAGAGCAAAGGACAGGATTCTTCTTCTTCTTTTTTTTAAATATATGATTACTGACAGCTCCTAAAAGCTGAAAAGCTCCGCAAGACACAACACAAACGACATGCAAAAGGTATAGTGCTTCTTCATAAAAATGTCCAAAACACTGCAATGCGTAAGTCATAAGGAAAAAATGACAAGGATAAAGCAAGCAATCCAGCCAAAGCAAAGGTGATTAAACACCCTTCCTTTACAAAGCCCTCTACGTGAGACGTAGGCCCCCTGTGTGCTATTATTAGCGTGTCACTGCTTATACCCGCTTCCTTCTTTTTGGTGACGTCTTTGTTAATGACAGTATGCTTCACCAAAAGTCCTCTTCTAGTAGCAAAAGCTAACCTTCTGGAGGACCAGCAGCAGTTCTGGTGGAGTCACCTGGCAGGGGCCATTGCTGCTGCTGCTGCAGAAATGAAATGGCTTTGTTTTACCTTTCAGAGTCTACAGTTCTGGCTCCTCTGTTCTCCATCCAAGAGGTAATCCTCTTTTGCTTGTAAACTGGAAGGAAATATACGGTAGTTTTACTGGGAGTGGAAAGGCTGGACCCAGGCATGCCAGTCTTAAAACAGGCCTCTGTGGATTAATACGCCCGCTCTGATACTTCACTGGCACTGGGAAGGCTGCCTCATCCGTGGGGTGGGGGTAGGGAACACAGTGACTCAGAAGCCTTCAGCACCGAAGCTGTGCTATCCAGATACGGCCATGCCATTTAACAGAGGGCCACCCTTCCCACCGAGCGGCAGGGGGGCCTCGACTTGCGGCCTTCCTGCCGGCCAGGTCGTCACATGACCCCAGGACCCTGCGACCGTCATAAATGTGAACACCCCTCCCAAGGATGCCGCTGCAGCGGTCCCCCCAAAAACAGCGCTCAATCACTTCCACCACACCCCCTGAGTCCTCGTGGCTCCCAAAGGCCACTTAAAGGGTGGTAAGTCGAGGCCCGGCCGCCCCTGCCGCTGAACGCAGCCCCGCTCTCTTGCAGGGGGATCTGGGCTTAGGAGGCCGAAGGCTGGACCCAAAGCCTTCCTCCCAGGGAAGAGGATGCAGCCCAGGCAGGCCGGCCTCTCCGCAGTGGGGCCTCCGGCAACCAGGGAGAGACCGCAGCAAGAGGAGCAGGAGGAGCCGGGGCGGGGGACGCAGGCGGCGAAGGGCGCCCCCGTGGGCAGGGATCTCCTGGTGGCCTCCCATCCCTCTTTCCGTCTCCCTCAGCCGAGAGGGGTGGGGGGCGGGCGCTCCTCACCTTTGTTCCCCACGGTGGCTGAGAGGCCGCCGGGTCCGGGGGGCCCTTCCTCCCGGCGGCGGGGAGGCGGCGGCTGCGCGACCACCGCCTCGGAGGAAGGGAAGAAGCCAGGCCCCACGCGAGCCCTTTTCCCGGGGGTTCACACTCGGGCCCCGCGCTCATGCTGGGGGGGCGACCCAGGCCACCCCCGGGGGAGGAGGAGGAGGAGGAGGAGGAGGCGGAAGCGCAGGAGACCGGACTCATCCTCCCTGCCGTTTCTTCCTCGTTTCCCCGCCGAGCCGGAAAGCGAGCGTCGCAAAAACGGAGGGGAGGGAGCGAGACGCGGACGGCGGCGCGAGGGGATGACGTCAGCGCGCGCCCCGCCGGCCGCCCCACGCTTCTCGCGCTTAGAGGTCGTCCGCGCGGCGAAGGGGGGCTCTTCCGGTTCCAGGAGCGGAAGGGGCGGCTCCAAGCGCAACGCGGCCCTGAGGAGAAGAAGAAGAAGGAGCGCAAGGGCGGCCCGAGGCCCTCCGTCGTCGCCAGCATGGAGGGAGGCGCCGGGAACTCGAAGGGCTCCGGATTCGCCGGCCTCTTCGGCGCCGGAGGAGGAGTGGGAGGGCCGGGCTATTCCCACGCCGACCTGGCCGGCGTCCCTCGTGAGTGGGCCCGCTCGCTTCTCCCCCTGCGCCCCGCGTGGGGTCGGGGAGGGAAGGCCCTGGTGGGAAGCGAAAGAGACGCCGGTCGGCGAAGGGAGGCTGCAGTCTCTAGCCGAGCGGAGCCCACCGCAGCCTGTGGGCACTTGTGGGGCGAACGAGGAAACGGGGGGCGGGGGGGGTCCAGGCCTTCTCCTGGGGGGGGGGAGCGGAGGGGGCCGCGTGCCCCGGAGGGGGAACCCCGTCCTTCATCCCCTTCCCCTGCCCTCCCTGGGGCTGAAGTGGCCGGCCCGGCCTTTCTCCGCGCGCCCAGGGCCTCCCGTGTGTCTCCAAGGGCCGCCTGGGCTGCTCCCTGGCATGGCTGAAGGGTTTCTCCCTTCGGGGAAATGGGGCGCCCTTCGGCCTCTTCTGAGCATTGCCCAAAAAGCATTTCACCCGTGGGGTGACTTGGCCTTCCCGCAGCCTCTCTCCGAGGTGGGGAGGGATTCCGTCCCTTTAGTTGGGTTGCTGCTGTTGCGTTTCATGCGAATGAAGCGAGGAAGGAAGGGGCGAATCTCCCCCCCCCATGCCTTTTACCCAGAGGGCTGCGAAGGGTCCCTTGAAAGGGGCGGGAGTTTCAAGGCCCATCCGGACAACACGTGGTCCTTCCCCCCACCCCCAAAGAAGGAAGGAAGGAGCTGGGCTCCCCTTCCAGATGCCAACATGGCTCTTCCTTAAAGTCATTTGGGAAAAGTCCCTTGGGACGGCCTGTGTTTTTTTCCAGCTTGCAGGGCTGGCCTCTGTAGCCCTCTGGGGTCTCCTGGTGGTCTCTCATCCAGGCCTTGCTTACCTCCAGAATCCGGGCATCTCAGCCTGCTACTCTTTTCTGCCAGAGCAGGATCCTGCTACCAGCTCAGATAACCTCAGTCATCATTTGTTGATTTGTTGGGAGGATAAATGTTTCAACCTGTCCGGAGTTCGTGTGGCGTGGAGTAACTTGCTCAGAAGCTGGTGTCCGTGTTGTTCTTGTGGACTATCCTACATCAGGCTTCCGTAGCAAGGCTACTGGCATCACTGCAGGGTCATTGTGTAAACTATGGATGTGGCAGTTGTTGATTTCTCTGACATTGTAACTTAACCGTGGGGAATGAGGTTTCATACTGACATTGAAAGCTGATTGAATTGCTTGATATAATTTGTAGGTGATCTAGGACATTTTGTCCGTAATATGTGTCCCTGATGTTAGGCAGCATTTGTTACAAAAAATTGAAGGCTGGCAAGCAGAGATTCAGGGTCATGGCTAGCTGATAAGCTTTTTTTTTTTTTCTTCCAAATCCTAGATATTAGGAAGGACATAATTAGGGTAAAAATCTGAAACTGCCCAGAAAAAGAACCTCAATATTATGAACACACATATATGCCTTTAAGCTCAAATTTATTTTTTAACTCACAGCAGGTCATAGATGTTTATAGATTCTTATTAAAAGAAACCTGTTTGCAGATTCTTTTGAATCTGATCTGGCCCTTCCTGCCCATGATTTAAATTGAAGCACACTTAGAAACTCAGTCTACCTATGAGGGACTGCAGATAGTCCTCAACGACCACAGTTGGGACCAGAATTTCCAAGCAGGGTGGTTAAGTGAATTGCATCTTATTTTACAACCTTTCTTGCCACAGTGAACTGTATTATGTGGTCATTAAGTGAATATGACCCCTCCCATTCACTGGGCTTGTTGGAAGCCGGGTGGGGGTCATGGCAGGTGGGGAGCGCATGACCCCGGGATGCGGCAACCATTGTAAATGCATAGTTGGCAAGCGCCCAGTTTTTGATCATGCGCCCTTGGGATGTTGTGGCAGTTGTGTGATTGTAAGTCACTTTTTTAGCGCTGTTGTGACATCAGGCAATCGCTAAATGAACGGTTCCAGGTCGAGCATTGCCCTCTTCATTTGAACTGTTTTTTATGCTAGCTTGACATACTTTCCAACTTTAAACCTTTTTTTTTTCTTTCAGTGACTGGAATGAATCCCTTGTCCCCGTATTTAAACGTTGACCCCAGATACCTTATACAGGTGAGACATCCATGATTGCTTGATGTGTATTTCTTTGTGAATCATCTTTTAAAAAATGCATCAAGTTTGTGATTGTGTACATTAATGTATAATAAAGGTAATCCTCAAGTTACAACCACAATTGAGCCCAAAATTTATGTTGCTAAGTTAAACATTTGTTGCCCCATTTTACGACTTTCCTTTTTTCCAGTGCCGCTGTAACTTTGAACAATCACTAAATGCACTGTTGTAAGTCAAGGCCTATCTGTATAGTGGTTTTGAATAAGATTAAAATGGGTAACTAAAAACGTACGTGAAGACTTGGCACTCAGGTGAACACAGTTGATTGTGGTCAGGAATTGTTTTCTTTCTCCTCTGACT
Organism: Notechis scutatus; assembly: GCF_049901735.1. NCBI lineage: Eukaryota > Metazoa > Chordata > Lepidosauria > Squamata > Elapidae > Notechis > Notechis scutatus. The sequence continues at coordinate 83,932,045 of NC_142012.1, forward strand.
GGAGGACTTCTTGAAAACATCTGGCTGACTTCAGGTGAAAACACATTTCTCCCACAAAGTATTTGGTAAAAGAAAATACTGGACACTCTTTCATGAACCATTTTTATTTTTTAGAGAGAAACAAACCTCAGTGAAAGGTTTTTATTTTTATTTTTCCTGTGGGTTTTTCCAGTCTACAGTCTACCTGACCCCTAATCTCAGAGCTGAGTATATTTTGTTCCTAAATTCCAGCGGTGGTCAGCTGTCTGTGTCAGAACTGTGTCTTTGACAGTGTTACACTGCTGGGAGAGAAAGATACTGTGTGTTTAGCTGTCTGTCATTTTCTCCGTTCTGGAGGTACCTGACACCAGTGTTAACAGTATTGTGCTTTTCTGAGAGTGTGTTGAGCAGACAACCTCCTGGTCAGCACTAGTCTGAAAGCATACACAAATTACACAGCTATGGGTTGACTTTAATTTCTGAAGCAGAGGGTATTATGCAACAGTGTTAGTACAGCTTATTACATCATCCATGTAGATAGTAACTAATACTGGATTAAGAACGTATTACAGCTCCTTACTAAATGCTGGAAATGAAAGTAACGTTTATTTGTACTATAGAAATACAATTGTTCGCTTTTGTAGGGCTCAGTAATAGCTGAACATTCAAAAGGAAAATGGGGGTTCTTTTCCCTTCTATTTTATTTACAGACAATTAACAGTTTTCCATAAGTAAAAGAGTATCATGTGCTTCATTTCATGAAACTAAGGAATTCATATGCAGGCATTGCTGAAAAGGATTGTTTTTGTTTCAGGATACAGATGAATTCATTTTACCTACTGGAGCTAGTAAAACCAGGGGCAGATTTGAACTGGCATTCTTTACAATTGGCGGATGTTGTATTACCGGTGGGTCATCATTTGTTAACTGATATCACTATGTTGGATTGATGTTTCTATTCAGTAGAATAGAGAAAGAGAAATCATCAGCCAATTCTTCAAAGTTCCCTTTGGGCAGATAAAGAGTTGCTATATTTGCTATATTTTTGCTATATTTTATAATATATTTGCTATATTTTATCATTGGATGAACTGCCCATTTTGTGAGACTGAATTAACCCTTAAAACAAGCAATACACGCTTGGGATGATGACTATATTAGCAAGGTTCGAAAGAAGGCACCATATTAACAAGGTGTTCCTTGCTCGGAATACATTGTGTTTTCTTTCCCCTTTAATTCTGTTGATTGATGCTCGGGTCCTGTGGGAAGGCAGCCGTCTTAATTGATGCCATTTTCAACAGTGGTGTGCATTATTGGAAGGTGCAAGTACTACCTTGTGACCTGTGTCATCACCATTTTGGAGACAATAGTTTCAGATAGGGTTCTGCAAGAAACATGCCACTTTTAATAATTAAATGTTAACCTCTGTTACAAGGCTTTTTGAATGTGATGGAATTGCAGTCCCACAATTGTCCCACGCACAAACCTGTCCTTTTAAAAGAAATGTAATTCCCACCCCACCAATGGTGGGATTCAAATTCTTTTACTACCGGTTCTGTGGGCGTGGCTTGGTGGGTGTGGCAGAGGAAGGATACTGTAAAATCTCCACTCAGAGATGATATTTGCAGGTTCTCTGAACTACTCAAAATTTCCACTACTGGTTCTCCAGAACTGGTCAGAACCTGCTGAATACCACCTCTGCACCCCACGCCAACACCGTTCGCTTGCAATAGCTCAGTGTGTTCTGTCCCACGGTTTAAAAATCTCTACCGTATTATATGTACTGCATGCAACTCAATTTTTTAAATAAATATTTTATCCAGTTGGCTTTAACAGTTTTGTAAGCAATTTAAAAGCTGCTGAAAATTGCTTGGAGAGGTTATTTTACTGCACATTCACCAAGTATTCTTTATTATATTTTAGGGAGTCACTGTAAATTTTAGTATTTGTTTTTATTCAGCCCCGGCTGAGAATAATACGTTTTGGGTTACTGAAGGCAGAGAAAGGAATATTCAAGAGTGGAACCAAAAAAGATTGAGAAAAGCCTTAATTCAGGTCTCCGTGACATTGCCAATGGTTTCTATAATGTGACTCATAAAAGCATCACTGTCACAGTAATGTTGGAGAACAATTCATTGATTTTTAACTACAAGCATGAGATCAATCATCCTTTTTACACATTATTCTGTTCTGATTTACCCAAATAGGAGCTGCTTTTGGGGCATTAAATGGCTTGCGACTAGGCTTAAAGGAGACACAAAACATGGCTTGGTCCAAACCTCGAAATGTACAGTAAGTATTTGATTTCCTTAGAGGCCATTCACTTCTCTGTTGGGAGAAGGCAGAGCTATTCATGATGTGCGACCAGTGTGGCTGTCACACGTTTGCTTAATCTCTGCTCCGGTTCGCTGGTTGTGTCAGGAGGTTCAGAAGGTTGAGGCAAACAAAGGTTATTGGAGCTGTATGTAAAAGAAGCCTGGGTGAAAAATATGAATGATTTCCTTAACAGACTGTCCCCTTTCTGCTAAGATGTTTTAAGTTTGGGATGAATTTATTATTTGATAGACATAAAAAAAAATCTCATCATTCCTCTTTAAAAAAAAACACCTTAAATTAGAAAAAAGGGGCTCTAAGGGATGACTTATACAACCTGGGAAATAACCTGGGAAATTTTTAATGGATTTTTGTTGAAAAACTTGAGTCAAAATGGTGCCATGTAATTGTACCATTGCTCTCAGTCTATTTTGGAACGGCAGTTGCATTTCAAGAGGCTAGAGAGGGCACGTTTTTGCATTTTCTGCTTGGGTGAGTGTGAAACAAAAAAGTGTGACTAATAACTACCGTCTTCCTCAGAAAACATGACCCACCCGAATAATAAGCAAATCCTAAGCTTTTTGGGGGACTAATAATACCCCTACCCCGAAAATAAGCCCGGGGGATGGGCATGGCCGGCACGGGGGGGTTGGCGGGGGGCAACTGTCCCGCTGCAGAGAGGGGCAAAGGTCATTCTGCGCTGAAGCAGAGGCATGCCGAGCCTTCAGCGTTTCCCAGGATTGCAGCGCTGGAGGTTCGGAATGGCGCCTTCAGCCTTGCAGTCCTAGGAGACCCTGAAGACTCTGGAGCCGTTTTCATGAAAGGCCGGAAAATGGGGAGGGGGGAATTTTCCTGCCTGTTATCCTTTCCTCTTGGAGCAGGACCCTGCAAGGCTTGTGGTGGCGAATGGCAGCACCTTCGTGAGCTTCATCACACCGGTGCAGTTGGCATCCTGTCGTGAGTGGCTGCGCCAGTGAATCCAGACTCGCAGCAGTGCCGGGGCTCGCACGCACAATGGCACAGCAGTCCTTGCAGGGTCGTGCTCGAAGAGGCTGTGCCGATGGGATGAACCTCATAGCAGTGCCGCCACTTGCACGCACAACGCTACAACAAGCCTGGCAGGGCCCTGGGAGACACCGAAGGCTTGGAGTGGAGCCGTTTTTGTGAAAGGCAGGAGAATGGGGAGGGGGAGGGAGCTTGAGGAATGGATGACAGGCAGGAAAATTCCCCTCCCCATTTTCCTGCCGTTCGCCAAAAAGCCTCCATTCCGAATGCTGAAGTTTTGGAAGGAGGCTTTTTGGAGAGGGGGGGGAAATGGGGAGGGGGGATTTTCCTGCCTGCCATTCTCCCTCCGTCTGCGCTAAGCTTGACTAACAGCTCCTTTCAGCCACTACAAAAGTGGGCTGGTGCAGAGGCAAGGGTGCGCGTGATAGAAGCGGCCCGATGGCTAGGCGAGGCATGTGGGGGGCAAATTAAGACATCCCTCAAAAAGGCAGCCTAGCCGTTTTTCGGAGGGGTCTAAAGGAAATAAGGCCCAGTCTTATTTTCTAAGAAACACAGCAGATGCTTCTGGGGGTCATTTTAGACTTAAAAATGATCAAATGAGAATCATGAGATAGTTTGAACCAGCAGATGGCGCCAAACTTCAGTTCCCCTTTGTGAGGTAGACAGCAGGAGAGGGGAGGGCTGGGGGGGGGGGCAGTGCGTTGGCAGCCTTTGCTTCAACCTGCCAGCATGGCTGGGACAAGAGGACAATTGTGGAGGGTTACAAATTTCCGGGGGACCAAAAGGATAGGCTTAGAATGACTTTATGGCCCCTTTGAAGGGACACTAATCGGCACACCTTAAAATGAAACTTCAATGCATACAGCTCAAAGGCTCACCCCACCTCCACTCTATGCTACACAAACACGACGAAATAAACATAAAATTAGGCCTACCCCCACATGTATGATCTGACACGGAGAAACAGCACAGCCTAGTCCGGATGTGTAGATGGACATGGCAAGAGAAACGGATCCCCTTCCGTTTGCCTGACAGGCGGCATAGAGGGAACAAGGCAGTGACGGGATCCGGTAGTCCTGCTAGAGGTGTGAATCGAAAGCTCCCCCCAGAGGGGAGCGACAGAGGCAGGGCGTGAAGTTGGGGTGCGGGGTCTCTCACAATGCTGGATGGGGAAACCCAGAGGTACAGAGCAGGCCCCCTTCCGATTACCTCCTCGTGGAGAAGGCAGGGAGGGGAAGCCCTGATTTGGGCAGGGTTGTCCCATAGAGCCAGAAGGTAGCACCAAACTCACCATTTTAGGGATCTCTAGTAAACAAACAAAAGCCCCAGATGCTCACTATTTTCATCACCATTGGCACCATTATTTGGGGGAGTGGGGGGCTCCTCATGCCATCCTAAAGCTTGTGAAATCCCACCTTAATCTAAGAAGTTGCCATTTTCACCAGCAGGCTCCCACTTCTGTCTATATGCCCTGGCTTGGTAAACTATTCATACATCCAGGGAACCTATTTCTTTGCCACTTCATTTTCCCAGCCTAGAAACGATGGCTACGTGGACTTCACTCCTGTTCATTTCACATAAAGCCATCGTGGTTTTCGTTTGAATTCTGAGTTCTAGGCGTATGAGCGTGAAGGTAGACAATCCGCTCTCGTTTGTTGAACGGGTGGACTCTCTTGCCCCTGTGCCTTTGACGGTCAACAGCCATTGTCTCTTATCTTTCCCCTGGTGAGGATTAGTTAGAGGCTTGACCAGGACACAAAAATAAACTAAAACGTTATTGGTTATTTCCTGGCTTCTTACTGCTTTAGTTTTGGGCTTCTAACCATCCCACTGCAAGGGGAGATGAACTGAAAGGGCAGCAGACAGGTCGTTACTTTGCCTATTTGCAATACTGATTTTAGCTTTCAACAAACTGCCTTTCTATATGTTCAAGTAAGCTAAAATGACGAGTGGTGTTGGTAGCCCTATGAAACTGAAATAACAGGCTGGGTCCAAAGCACCGCAGTTGCTGCAAATACTCAACTCCCTCTTGCCCATGTACTTTCAGCATGTACTTCTAGTACACAAATTAAGTTGGTTTTCCTCAGGCTTTCTCAGGCATATGTTATAGAAGGGGACTCTAGACCCCAGAGTTTAGAGAAAGCGAGTCCCCAGAGAGCCTCTGCTTTGAGGAGGTCTCCTTCACCCGAGGAAGGAGGTTTTCCTACAAGTGGGTGGCTGGCTTTGTATCCCGAAGAAGACGACAAAGACCTTTCTTTCTTTCTTCTTTCTTTCTTTCTTTCTTTCCTTCCTTCCTTCCTTCCTTCCTTCCTTCCTTCCTTCCTTCCTTCCTTCCTTCCTTCCTTCCTTCCTTCCTTCCTTCTCTCCCTCTCCCTCTCCCTCTCTCTTTTTCTTTCTCTCTTTCTTGCTCTCTCTCTTTCATCTACACAATCATTTGTCTTGTCAGATACTAGTAGTGATTCTCCAAGATCTCGCAGATCAGTTCATTAGCTACTTGGTTTAAACTGTTTGTTGTTGAAATAATTGCTGTTTGTATGGATTGTGCTGCAGTAAATGCTAATTATGCAAGTGGTTTTAACATGTTTTTTTGGCTGCAGATGGATTGGGTAATGCCAAATTGGATTTACACAAAAGTTCCAGATTTACTTGATAATAACAACTGTCTTAAAGTTAGATAAACGTGTTGGCAGGAAATTATTTTGGTGCCATTGCTAATCCAGGTATTGCATAGTAAAATTACATGGAAATATTTAATGTAACACAGAGTTCTTTCATGGGAAGAGTTGGCTTGTCCTTTAATCGTCATTGCCTAATGCAGAAGAAGTTATATAAAGCAGGGTGTTGGCAGGCAGTGTTGAATTGACTGGCCTATTATTTGGGCGTCGCACTAAACACCCCTTTTGCTCCTTTCTCGAAGAATTTTAAACATGGTGACACGGCAAGGAGCGTTATGGGCAAACACCCTTGGATCTCTGGGTAAGTGGGTTCATTTCATAAATTAAATCTACAAAACTCTTGTTTTCAAAATACACATACATATATATGTGTATGTGTGTGTGTGTGTGTGTATATATATATATATTTGTGTGTGTGTATATATGTATATATATGTATATATATGTATATATATATATATGTGTGTGTATGTGTATGTGTATATATATGTATGTGTGTGTGTGTGTGTGTGTATATATATATATATATATATATATATATATATATATATATATATATATATATATATATATATATAAAATGTTCTGTCTCACTTCTTTCCCAAAAGAAAGAAGAACATACACACACACACACATTCTAGGCTGCTAAAAGGAAGGAACCCTTAAGATCCAACTGGAACTGTAGGCTGGACCCAGGAGCTCCGACCGGCCGGCCGACTGGCATAAAGATGGTCCTTGACTTACGGCTGCAATCGGGGTCAGAATTTCCCTTGCTCAGCAAGGCAGTGTTAAGTGGGCCACAGCCCGTTTTACGACCTTTTCTGCCTTGGTCGTTAAGTGAACCACACAGTTGTTAAATGAATCTGGCTTCCCCCACTGACTCTGCTTTTGTCGGAAGTCAGCTGGGAAGGCTGCCAATGGGGAGATCACATGGCCGCAAGGGTGCTCTACAAGTGCTGTGAATCCGTGGCCAGGTTTTGACCATGGGACTGTGGGGTGCTGCCATAGGTCCCGAGGCCCTGTTTTTCAGTGCTGTGGCACCTGAACGGCCACTAAGCAAATGGCCATAAGTAGAGGACTCTGCCAGTAGAGTGCACTCAATCCAAATTCATGGATTGAAGCTGCTGATGATTTTGCTGTTTGCTGAAGATCCAGAGGTCCACTTCACCCTACCCGATGCTATCCGCGGTCTAGATTGCCACCCTGGGAAACGGGCCCTCCTGAGGCGTAAGGCTCAAAGGTGGCTGGGTTCAGAGTTCCACGCGGAGCGGTGATCCATTAACAGGCGCTCCACAGCTGTGTTGGTTTTTCTTGGACAATATTCCTCTGTGTGTGTGTGTTCCCGGTCTTTTACCCTGGCCTGCTGTTGTGCAAAAAGCATGGATTCTGATAGATGACTGGCGGGTGGTGAGATTACTTACTGGAGGAAGGTGAAGGTGAGAAAATTGCCTTTTTAGGCAGGCAGCTGCGCACCCCAGGATCTTGCCATCTCATTAAGCCTGATAAAGGTGGTTTGAAGACCATGAAAGCTAAAAAGAGGCTAACTCTCCAGGTTTCCGTCCTTAGGTCTGGGTTTGTGTACGGGCGTGCGTATGCCCGCCCGAGGGGTTGGCTTGACAGTCGCAATGGCCCTTCTTGGGCTTCCATGCTGCTTCCCAGTCCTCTCTGGGCAGTTGACAGAGCCAGCCTCTCCCCCAACAATCCGGGTCCTCCTTTTACCCACCTTGGAAGGACGGAAGGCTGAGTCTGAGCCAGCGATGCTGCCTTCCAGCCAATGGTCCAGCATAATCCTCGAGTGCAGCACCCGCTGGTCCGGCCTACCAGGGGTCTGATACAGGCCCACTTTATTCCGCTGGTTCAGGGGAATCTCTGCGTTTAAGCGAGTCTCACAGGTGTGACTCCAGCTGCCCGCGGACTTTGCTCATCAGAAGGTCGCAAAAGGGGATCGTGTCACACACACACACACACGGGGACATTGCAACGGTCGTGAGCAACGGCCAAGCGCTTGAATTTCGATCCTTGACCACGGTGGGCCGGTGGCAGGGGTGAAGCGGCCCTAAAGTCACTTTTTCTGTGCCATTGTTGCCCACAAAGATGGCAGCCCTTTCCGGCAGCTCCAGTCAGGGAGGGAGGGGGCTCTTTCTATTTCGCAGCCCCCCCCCCGGTCAGCTTGCCTGCCGCCCTGAGGCCCACGAGAAGGGTGGGTCAGGAATGTCCCTTTTTCTCTCCTGCCCCCCACCCACCCCACCCCGAGCCCGGCCGGAAGAGGGTGGGTGGGTGGGTAGAGGCCGCGACTGTCCATGTGTGCCCCCCTTGGGGCTCCCCTGACGGCCCTCCTTCCCTTCCCTGCAGCGCTGCTCTACAGTGCCTTTGGCGTCATCGTGGAGAAGACCCGGGGGGCCGAAGACGACCTCAACACGGTGGCAGCCGGGACCATGACGGGGATGCTGTATAAGAGCACAGGTGTGTGTGTGGGGGGTTGGCTCAACGTAATTGAGCCCCAGGGAGGTTCTGTTGTTGCTAAGCGAGTCTCGGGGGGTTCCCTGTCACGACCTTCTTTGCCACGGTTCTTCAGCAGAGGGCTGCAGCCCTTCAGTCAGTCCCACAGTTGTGAAGTCAATCCGGCCTCTCCCCTCCCTCCCCCCCCCCAGTGGACTCCCCTGGTCAGAAGGTCCCTAAAGAGGGTCCTGTGGGGAAACACCCCCCGACGCTGCAACAGTCATGTCTGTGTTGTCCATTGCCAAGCACCTGAATGTTGATCCTGGGGAGGCTACAAAGGTCGTAAATGTGAAACACAGCCGTAAGTAACTGTTTCCAGTGCTGTTGTAACTGGAACGGCCACTAAATGAACCGTTGTGAATCGAGGATAAGATACTAGCCCCATCCTTCATCCTTTCTCTAGTGATCGATGAGGGAGCCCTTGTCCATCCTAGTCCTCCTACCTGACTGATGGGGGGCTAAAATCCCCTGACTTTTGACCCCACTGACTGCTCCCTCTAAGGTTTCCCAGCCAGCCCTCCCTCTCCTCCAGGAAGCAGGAGGAGGAGGAGAAGAAAAGCAGAAGGGGAGCAGAGGCCAGAGGGGGAAAGGTCAGCTCGCACTTTTTTATTGGCCTGAACTTCTCCCTAGTGCAGCGTTCCTGCCCTCTCTCCAATGCAGCCTTGGATCCAGGCAGGACTGGAGGCCGTGAAGCTCTTTGTTCTGTTTGCTTAAAGGTACAAAAGTGAACCTTCCACCCTTTATTTCACTTCTCCTCACCAGTGACGCCCAGCAACGTTTCTTGCCCTGACGGCCTTTCCATCCTTGGGATGAAACGGGCCTCTGGGCCTGCAAGCAGTCGCTTAACGGCATCGTTCGAAACACCAAGGCACCCCAAGAGCTCAATGTGTGGGGAGTCCTCCACATCAGGCCACCCTTGGGCCCAATATCTATGTGGCTACATCAGACTTGGGTGAAGGGAGCTTTGCCCCATTTTAGGACTTTTCTTGCCACGGTTGTTAAGTGAAGCACTGTAGTGGTTAAGTGAGTCCCGCGGTTGTGAAGGGAATCCGGCCTCCCCGTTGACTGCTTGTCAGAAGGTTGCAAAAGGGGATCCGGTGACCCCAAGGGGACACTGCGACCGTCATAAGTGTGAGTCAATTTCCAACCCCACAATGGTCATAACTATGAAAGAGGTAACTTTGAACAGTCACTACATGAACTGTTGTAAGTCAAGGACTACTTGACCAGTAAAGTCTGGTTAGGCCTCGTTTTTGTCTTCAAGACTTGGCGTTACGAGAAGGGACTCTTGGATTGACTCTGCTTGGAGGAGGGCTCCTTCACCTGAGGAAGGAGGTTTTCCCATGAGTGGGCGGGCTGGCTTCGTATCCAGAACAAGATGACAAAGACCTCCTTCTCTCTCTCTCTTTCTCCTCCCCCCCGGGGGGCATCCTTCCCAGTGGCAGTCAGCTGCCTGGGCCACTTCCATGCCTTTGTGACAGCGTTACCCTACTGGGAGATGAAAAAGGGCCGTCTCGGGCTCTGCTGGGTGCTGTCTCCGTTCCAGAGACCGTCCACGCAGCCTGTGCGGTACAAGGCTTGTTGCAAGTGTGCTGAGCAAGAGAGACCTCCTGGGTCAGCACGGGTTTGGAAGCAAACACGCCTGTTTCTCTGGTGCAGGGCATGTGCCTTTGATTTATAAAGGGAAGGCACTATGGTCTATTAAGACAGTGATCCCCAACCTTTTTGCGCCACGGCCCGGTTCCGGCATCAGCTGGGTGCCGCGCCCGGTACCGGCATCAGCTGGGCGCCGCCATCTTTTTGATGAAAACGTGCTTCTGGTGAGCTTTCTACCGGAAAAGCTCACCGGCACTTTTTCATCAAAAAGATGGCGGCGCTGCTGCAACGGCGGACTTGTTCCATGGACCTGTACCGTCCATGGACCGGTGGTTGGGGACCCCTGTATTAAGACCCTTTGAGCTTGTAATGCTTTCTAGAAGTTACAAATCTTGGCTGACGCTTAAAAGGCCCTTTGGGATCAGATTGTGTCCTGGCATTTCAGAATCTTGAGCATTTGGATACCAAGGGCTCCAACGGGGCATAGGACTATCACAAGACGAGTTAGCACCCAAAGTGTTTGGATGTACCCAAAATTGCTCCTGCAGAATGGATGGCCTCCTCCTGAGAAATCAGACCATTTCTCCCCACCCCCCCGACCTGGAGTCTGGGTCCCAAGGGTGACACACCCTGGCCGGAGTGGCACAATCCCCCTGCCTCTCCCAGTTTCTTTTACCCGGGGGGCATAATGGCAGCTCCCAATCAGTTGGACTGCCCATTGCCCCCTTCTTTTCCTTTGGAGAGGGACCTGCTTCACATTGCGTAGGATTTGCCCTGTATACATGGGAGTCAGGGGGTGGCTTCTATGACTGGGATCCGAGGCCCACCAGGGGGAGGGGAGGGGAGGAGCTGCTGTGCATTTCCGCCACTAGTTGAGTCAGAGGTCCCTCGATATCATCCCTTCTTCAGAACATCTGCCTGACTAGGCGTGGCTGGTCCATCTGCCTATCTCTGGTGGAGGGTCCCCTGCTCTTGGAGAGAGAGAGAGAGAGAGAGAGGAAACTTCACATTTGCTGACATGCTCTGCAGCATGACTGGCTGGGGAATTCCGGGAGTGGAAGTCCACAGGTCTCCAATTGGTGGGCCATGTTGCAGCGAGACCTTACTAGCTGGGAAGAAAATTCCAGGTGGTGGTGTCAGGATAAACCTCCTTTTCTTCCCCCCATAGGCTGTGGGGGGGGGGGGGAGCCGGCTTCCTATCTGGCCCACGCAGGTGGGGCTGATTGCAGGGGCGGAGGAGAAGCGCTGAAGCCTATCGCTCAGCAGACAGAAGGGAAAGGAAGTCAAGCGTGGAGCCTGGACACACACACACACACCCACACCCCACCGGCTCAGTTTGGCCTTTCAGGGTGTTTCAGGGCCCCAAACCAAGAGGGCAAAAGCAGGGAGGGCCGGCATCTGTGCTCTGTTCCTGGGCATTTCGGGCTATTGAGGGAAGTGAGAAAAAGACGTTTGGTGCTGTATGAGGGGCTGTTCTTTCCTAGGCTTGATGGCTGCCAGTCTGTCTGCTTCAACTTCGCTGCTCCTGACTTTTCTGGAAAGCATTTTCATTGCGGCCTCCCTCCAGATCCTAACACCACCACCACGCCCCCCCCTCACTGGGCATTATTTTTCCATCCTGTTGGATGTGAGAGGAGAGGGTGCGGCTTGCGTGCCTCGCTTGGGGGGAGAAGGCTCACAGCTGAAGGCCGCCGGCTGGTGAGGTTTCTGTACTGACTGTTGCTTCATGTCCTCTCACAGGTGGATTGCGTGGGGTAGCCAGAGGTGGCATTGCGGGACTCATGCTCACAGGTCTCTATGCGCTCTACAGCAACTGGGAGCACATGAAGGGCTCCATGCAACAGCAGTCCCTTTGAGCGGAGTGGAGGACAGAGCCTCCAGCCACGGAGCGCAATCAGACTTGACCCCCTGCGTTACAGTACCTAGCGGACACCCCACCCGCCCCCAAGACCACCGGGTTTCTCGGCCATGGCCCGGCTCTTGAGCAACGGGTGGTGAAAGGGGCCATTTTATCTGCCAAGATGAAGCTCCCATCTCCGTAATAAGCATGATTCACTTTCGCTCTGTTTGTACGCAGAGACCGTTGCTTGATTTGACTGTAAATAAAGTGTGTGCTGAAAAACCGACTTCTGCTCATCGCACCGGTGTTTCTAAAAGCTGCTGCCTACAGCCTGGCCTCAGCAGAGCCCCTGGGGTGGGCATTCAAAGGAGGCAGTCAATCCTTCCTTCGCAGCAAGGGAGAGGAACGTGGCAGTCACAGTGCACCCACACAAAACCACCGGCAGGTGTGTCAAGGGTACCACTTCCCTTCTACTTAAACGCTTGCTGCCCTGCGTGCTGCTCTTTCACGGACAACTTTCTGGATGCGGAACTGAAAACGTGTTCTGGTAATTTTCGACAATCCGTAGTAACAGACGTAAATGTTGGAGTGCATGATTTAAGAAGAAAAGTTCGACCCTGGGAACGATTTCTAGAGTGTATGATAGTAAAAGTTCTTTCAGAATGGGTTGGAAAAGCCAGGCCCTCCCTTCCCCCCCCTCCTCCTCCCCTCCAGTTTACATTGTCGGTTTTCTCTCCTCTTGCAGCTCTCAGCCCCTCAAAGCCATTCTAGAGAGCCGTGTGCTGTGGTTGAACACTACCCTCGGCCATAAGCCTGTGCAGAAAAGCACAATGGAGAGCCACACAAGGGCAGTGGGAGCCACGTCACACACACCACGCTTGCTCTCTGTTTGTAAGGTGATGGTGCCCATCACGGCCACCAATGGCCCGTGGTCATTGGTGGCATTGAGCAGGGCCGGTTCCCTGACGGTGGCAGACCACCCTGGGAGATTGAGAAAGCCATGGAATGCAGCCAGGGTCAACTAGCCCCAGATAGGCCCATATATCTGCCAAGACTCCAGGTTGGCTTTCTGGCCCTGAGCACATTCCCTGTTTTGTAAGGAAAAACAACTTCCGAGGACCCGAACAAAAAACATTGAATTTTGCAGTTCTCCATCAACGGCCGATAAATGGTACAAAAAGGCCCAGAATGATATCACAAACGTTTTGATGCCTATCTAACCATAGAGCGCCTTCTGTTGAGACAGTTGGAGAACCTGACCCGCTCTGTGACGCCAGGCAGCTTGGGGGGGGAGGAGCCTTGGGCGTTTTTTGCAGATTTCAAACCACCAAGCCATGAACAAAGGAGGCGGGTCTGTGCCTCCCAGGAGAGAGAGATGCAAGGCCGGATCTGGGGAGGTGGTCCTCCTCCTCCTCTGAGTCTCTTTAGGGAACTCCTCCACGGGAATGCCTGCTTTGGGCTGATAGAAAGGCACCACATAAACGCAACCTGCGGAATGGCCCGAGGCCCACATTCCAGGAGAAGAGCCTTCCTTGAAGATGCGCTCCAACGGGAAGAGTCCGAGAACTCGGAGAAGCACCTGTTTGGTCCCCGTGACTGGCCCAGAATCCACCTTGCTCAACCCCATCTCAGCAGAGCTACAAAAAGAACAGCTTTACGCAAACGTACTTTTTATTCACAACGGTTTAATGGCATACTTCATTAGCATCACAAACATTGGATTAAAGTAAAAGACACCCGGGGAGGAGGGGGGGGGGGCAGCTTGATTGCATGACTTTGTATCAGTCAGGTCTTCCACAGACCCTTTCGGGACCCTGAGCAGATACCTTGTGTTAAGCACTAAGAGGCAAACGGGTTTTTGAGAACGCAGCGGTTAATTCCCATGGCAGCCGGAAAGGCCAAATTAAAAGTGTACCAGTGCTAAGCCAAGAGCAATTAAAAAACAAAATGTCCATTTTTTACAAAAAAAAATAAAATTTTAGTATCACAACTTTTCAAAGTTGCCCCCACAAATTGTGGAAGCAGGTAAAAGTGGTATTCAAAGTTCAGCATTAAAGTTTCCAAGGCTACTGTCAACCTGTCAGGGCGCTATAATTCATAGCATGAGAGAAATAAAAATTAATTTTTGTTCTGCAGTACAAAGGATATACAACTTGTACTTCGGACTGGGCTTTAAAACCACACACATTTCATCCAATGTGCTCAATTTCACCCGCTCCCTTCCCATCCTAGTTCCCTTAACCAGGGTATCCTGACCGTTGCCAGGTGCCCATGCCAATCCATAGGGCATGCTGTCTTTCAGCTGAGAAGAGGGCATCTACATTATATAGAAGACACAATTCAGAAGGGCCCTAATGGCTTTGTAAGAGAGCTGTACCTCGCGAACGTGTTCTGTAAATATATTTAAAATTGGGAGCTGGAAAGAAGGGCTAATGGTTGTGTGCTCTGGATAAAACGTTGCCTCTCCCCACCTCCCACCCCAGCTAAAGGCCATCCTGTCAGAATTTATTTCAAAATACTGGCTTTTACATTTAACGGCTTTTGTGAGATGAGGTTGCAACAGGCTCTTCACGTCCCAGACCAAGAGAAGCCAACAAGGGCACTTCTCCAGGGTCCATTTTCTGCATTTCCCAACACCAGCTACATACAGCTTTTTAAAGTGACGTTCGAAATCTGGAGAAGACGGGTGGTCAAAAATGCAGGAGAAGCGACAGGCTGCAGAGTCACTCATTCCAGGGTGTGCGATGATCAGCAGGAAAATCAAAGCGATCGTTTGGATCACACTGCAGGGTGTTGTTTTTTTTTACTTTTTTCACATCTAGGAAACAAAAACCCAGAATTGGGGTGTCAGAATAAAAACAGTTGCTAATCGGGGTCAACCAGTAAGAATATTTCAAAAGCACAATATTTTCATTGATTGTAGTTAGCCCTCCCTGCCTCCACCGTTCTTTGCTGGAGCGCTTTATGCAATCTGAATGGTTAGCCAGGATGGTGAAGCGTCTGGGAAGCCTCTCTGGGGAGAATCCGTAGCCTTTTGTGTGGAAGCGGCCCTTCTAAGGTTGCCAACTGAGGCTTGTGCCTCCCCCGAATGAACCGTTAAGAGGGAAGCCACATTGGAGGAGGGGGGGTGTTGGTGTAAAAACGCCTATTTTTAGGACCCCTCACTGAAAAAAAATGGCAAAAATTAATTTTCACCCCATTAAATGACACGCCCTAATCCAGTGGCCCCCAACCTTTTTTGAACCAGGGACCGGTTTCACGATTATTTATTCTTCCACGGACCGGTTCCTGAGTAACGCGAGACTCTACCGCCATCGGGACGGCTCTTCGTTCAAAGCTGCCCCCCCCCCCTTCGACGAAACTAAGGCACGCGCACCCAAACGCCGCTTTCCAACTGAAAACCCGGAAACACTTTCCAACCGAAAACCTGGAAGCAACCGAAAACCCGGAAGCGCCGTTGAAACAAGATGGCGCCCAAGCTTTGTGGCCCGGTAAAAATGATCCACGGACCGGTACCGGTCTGGGGACTGGTGGTTGGGGACCCCTGCCCTAACCCACATCACCACCCATGGGCATCAGCTTCTGGTTTCCAGTTAAGAGAAGTGTGCTATCCTGCACAACTGGAACGACAGCTATAGCCAGAGGCACGCCAAGCATGGCTTGGTCAAAAGCTTCACACGATTCATTCACACGTTCTCCCGAGACCCAAAAAGAAGCCCGCTGGCTGCATTAGCATTACAACAAGATGTTCAAAATAAGTCTTTGAAATGGGGAAAAAAAAGGGGGGGGGGACTGTGAACAGGCTAAAATTAAGCAGAAAGCTTAGTTCTAACCTAGAACAGTGAGTGACTGGTTATCTACCCAATCCCTGGTGGTCTCCAAAAGCGCACTGGGCTAGATCGGGTTCTCGCGGAAGCATCCAAAATTAGGTGTTTGTTAGACTAAAGACGTTAGTCAAGAAGCCAAAAAGCGACAATGCAACTGAGTGGACTTCCGTTTTGCGGAGAGGTTTTTACCTGTAAAGGCGTCTGATAGAGCCATTTTTCTCTATCTCCACTCAGCTTCATACAGGCAAAGAGGTCGCAAACGGCAGGAAGGCCTCTGTCCTGTAAGAAACAAAAATGGGTTTCTGTGAGATGAGAAAATTTACTGGTCTCAAGTCTTGTATTCCCAGATAAAACAGCGGGTAGTAGAACACCAAAGAAAGCATGTTAACTGCCTCTCCTCCCGGTGAAGGATCTTCTGACTTGGCACCTTTAAGGCGGGTGGACTTCAACTCCCAGAATTCCTCAGCACAGCTGGCTGGGGAATTCTGGGAGTTGAAGTCCACAGACCGCTTTCAGCAGGTTAAGGGACTGGGTGAGACTCCTTACATGTGCCTTCTTCCGTAGCAGCCATTTATCTTCCACGAGAGGCTGGCTGGAGAATTCTGTATTTTTGGAGGACAAGATCCAGCTGTTTATGTTGAAAGGGAGGTGGAAGGGCGCAAGCAGCTCCAGGAGGGAACCCTTGTGACTCCCCCCGGCCTCCTCTCGGATCGCCTTCTCTTCGCCACCAGGGGAAGCTTTGGCTTCTTGCTTGGCTAGCCAAGAGGACAATGAGATCGCCGGCAATTCCTTCAGAGGTTCTGCCACCTCCCGGACAGTGTCCTGTTTTGTGGCAGAGCCAGCCGAATCCCCCTCCGCTTGTCGAGAAGGGTGGAGCCAGATGTCCAGCACAGGCCGACGTCCCTGGGGTTCGAAGGCCTCTCCTAGGGGCACCCCGTTTTTATCCTTGCCTTCCTTCCTAAGGAGCCACTTGCACAGGGCTTCCTTTTCACAGTTCTCGTCACACGCACACTCAGAAAAACTGGAACACAGCTCGTTGGCTCTGCACAGATTCTCAACTCTGAAGGTGGGCTGCTGCAGAAGCCAGCTGTCAGCGTTCGGGGACTTCCTCGTGTCCAGGTGCTCGCTGAGGCATTTCAGATTGCCGAGATTTTCTATCTCTACCCCGGTAGCTTGAGCTCCGCAACAATGATTGCAAGAATCGGTTTTAGGGAGCCAATCGCTGGGGTTGTATTCCTCCCGGAAAGGCTTAAAACCCCATTTCCACTTCTCGTCAGAGGCGTTCTTGTGTTCAGGTTCGGAAGGCACAAGAAGCCATTCGGAAAGATCGGTGTCGTCTTGCTCAAAGAGCTCCAACTCGTCAATCTTCTCAATGGACAAGGTGGAAGCGATGGTAGAAGTGGAGCTCTTCCGTCGGCGGAGGTCCATCTCAGGAAGGTCTCGCTGTTGGTTCTGCAAAAGCCAGTTCTCCAAGTTTTTCAGGTCTCCCCATGCTTTCTCCAAGTAAGACACCTCCGAAGGCTTGGAATCCTAAGGAGAAGACGACACCGCCAACATTTAGATCCATCCAGGAAGCATGCAGTATTGCAGGCTAACTCTACCCACAACCTGGAATTTGGCCCTGACCGATAAAATGAGGACCCAGACTGTGAGTGGGGGGCTGAGGTGGGGGGAGCAATATGCAAATAATGCTTCTACATTGTAAACCGCTTAAGAGGGCTTCTTTTCGGAGATTGATTGATTTGCTGTCCATCTTGCCATGAAACCTTACAATCCTAACCACAGGAAGAAACCACCAATATTTGGAGCCATTCCATATCGGCATATCTTGGAAAATAAACCATTTGGCTATCTAATTTTCTTCTTCTCAGCCTGTTTGGGCCCGCCTTTCCCACCCTTACTAGAAAGCCTCATTCTCTATCAATGGAGACAGTAGATAGCAATACCTGATTGGCCTCCTCCTCCTCAGCCTGTGTTTTCAAGAGCCAGTCCTCCTGCTTAGAGCTAGGAAGGTGAGGCATATGGCAGGCACCATCAGATTTGGTTCCAAGAAGCCAGTCAGAGATAGGGCAGCCCAGCATTCCATGGCAAGTTTTTGGCTAATAATCAAGAACAAACTGAAGGTCAGTTTAATCCCGGACAAAATATACACCTTCCCTCCCCAAGGATACATAGAAAGCCTCCCGCAGCTCTATTGAGGAGAAAGTTTGGGTGTTTGTGCCAACAAAAAATTCTGGATTTTAGAATAATTCTTTCTTTAGACTTGAATTCTGAACAACCACCAGCCTACTTGGGTAACTGCTATGCACTTTAAGGGCTTAAATTATTTGCCCGCAGATCAAATGTATGTTCTCTTGTGGAGATTTTGTGCATTTTTAAATGTATTGATTTATATCCCACCTTTTCTCCCTACAAGTAACTCAAGGCAGGAAGCCTATCTAACACACCTTCCTCCTCCTCTTTTTTTCCATGACAATTACCTGGGAGGTGGGTTGGCCTCAGAGAGTGATTAGCCCAAGTCACCCAGATGACTTTCATTGCTAAGGCAGGGCTTGAACTCATGGTCTCTCAAGAGGTGTGGTGGCCCAGTGGATGGAATGCAGTATTGCAGGCTATTGCCAAGTGCTATTTTCTAACCTGGGGCCTTATCCACTAGACCAGACCAAACTGGCATTCCTAGCGAACAGCGAGAGAAGACTAAGTTTAAAAACTCTGCTTGCCAACCTCTAATTTCAGTCCCCTCTAAACAAATCTGTGATTTACCTTTTCAAAACTAGCCATCACAGGACAGTTCTGCACAGCGATCCAAGGGGCGTAGTCTTCTTTATCGGAAGTCTGCTATTAAAGAAACCAAGCAAACAGAAAGTTAACTGCTCACACCTGTTTTGAAATAGCAGACGGGGTCACTTATCCGGGTTCTTGTGGAATCGGACTGGAAGGGCTGTGGTAGCGGTTTCAAGAGGGGGTCTCTCTGTAAGAGCCTCTCCACAGAAGCCTCGGGGTTTGTTCAGGAACCTGGGTTTTAATTGCAGGTAGTCCTCGACTTACGACCCATAATTGAGCCCAAAGTCTCTGTTGCTAAAGGAGACAGTTTTGTCCCATTTTCCTGCCAGAGTTATTAAGTAACACGATTGACGGATTACATGACCGCAGGACACTGCGACCGCCGAAAACCTATGTCAAATGCCTGAATTTTGATCATGTGACCATGGAGAGAAAGAAACAGGGGAAACGGTCGGAAATGGGAGGGATTTCAGCGCTTTCGTAACTTCAGTCACTAAAGGAATTGTGCCAAGCCTATCTAGGTTTCCAAGCTGCCTACATTAGACTGCGTGCCACGGGTAGCCCTTCGACACCTGGCAGGTGGTACATGGGCCAGGGGTTGAAAAGCCCCATCCTGGAGGAGGGTTGGGGGAACCTGTGGGGGAGTCAGCTGGGGCTGTGGGGCTGCTGAGGACCCTCTAGCCACGAGCACAACGTCTTAAAGTCAAAGGCACAAGTTTCCCATTAAAGTGGGTGGACTTTATACAACTGGCTTCCTTGAGGGCGGTGGAGGGCTGGGGGGTGTCATCAAGTTTTTGACACCTTGTTAAGCCACTGGTAGTGCTGGAATATTGCCACGTCCTAAAAGTGGCACAACCTGTGAAAAGGTTGACAATCCCTGCATGAGGACACAGCTCCTTTTTGCTCACCTTGGTTCTAATGGAGCCGAACGAGGTGATTGCCTGGCGAAGAAATGCCACATCCGCCTCAAAGTTCAAGATGGAAGTTTCTTCCGGCTGGAGAGTCAAACTGCCAAGACTTAGGGAAGAAGGCAAAAGTGAGGAATCCGGAAAGAAACAAATGGCGGTAAGCCATTTCCCAAACAAACAAAAAGTCAAGCAACGTTTATGCACAAAATACGTACGGTCTTCCAATCCACCCACAGAGGTGACAAGACCTCCAAAATAACACTCTGGTTCATTTTGCGTGACAGAGCCAGAAAGGCTGATGTCACAGTCCACAATGATGTGGGAAACGACCAGGGTAAAGAAAACAGCGGTCATTCCAAATCTCTCGGAGGGCTGCTCACCTCTCAAAACACGCCGACATCTGACTGGTAAGATCGCCGCTTTGAGGCTGTTCCAGCTGGCGGATGAGGCCGCTGAATTGTCCCAACAACTGGAAATTAAACAAAAATACGTGACCTCACTAGGAACAGGGTGAGCCAGCCTCCCCCCAGGTTCAGGTACGAAGCTGCGGCCTTGTGCCGCAAACAAACAGCACAAGGTCAGGGCGAAGTTCCCGTAATTCTGGACGCAGGAAGGGAATCCGGAGGCCCATCTGCCCTTACCCAGCAGAGCTGCTGTGCTTGTTGCTGCAGAGCCTCTTCCTTCAGCTGCTGAACAAGGTCAACCTGTTCCAACAACCAAACTTCGCGGCTTCGCAGGCATTCCAGGTGGCGACTGATGCAACTGTGAACTTCAGCTTTCACCTTTTTAAAAAGAGAAGAAAAGCCACCTCTTATCGTTCTCGTCCCAAAGATGCTTTCCCGAAAAGGCAACTGGACTTCCTTGGACCTGAACTGAAGGAGCTTCTTGGATGAGAATGTTTTCAAAGAAGCGGGGGGGGGAGAAAGTACCTTTGGGACGAGAATTGGAGAACTGAGAAATCTCCCATAAAACACCTCTATAATTCTATCTCTCCGATTCAAGTCTCTCATCCCTCCTGTTCCTATCCTCCCCACATTTTGCCATTCAGGCAGGGTTGAGTCCCCACCCGACGGCAGGAAGGGATCCTGAGGGGCGGGACTCCTTCCAGCCACCCAGCTCCATAACGGCCCTCTCACCAGGAAGAGGAATTAAAAGGCTTGGAAAGGGATGGGCGCTATTTCACACAGGGACTTTAAGCAAGGAATTCCGAATTTTTTCCCCCCAGAGTTAATCATTGTTCACCGTGAACCTTTGTTCTTAAAGGTGCTGGGATTGAGCAACTGAGCTATGGGGAAGGATCGCACTTGTTCCCTTATGCGGGAATTTACCCAATAAGAGCAGGTATGCTTTAAAAATGGCATTGTACCTAAAACGAAAGATACTCTATCTTGATGACCGGTTAGATGGCAACAGGCTAAATGATCTTAACTGACTTAGAGAAAACCTATCTGGGTCAAACCTGGTTAGCAATGTTGGTGGGATCCCACGAGTAAATCCCAGCGTTACGGGCCGGAGTCCTAATCTGCAGCCCCCAAGAAAACTGCCTGGGTGCATCCACCCTGTCTCCAGAAGCTGAACTGAGCTCAATTCTTTTTATCTTCACAACCCTGCTGGACGATTCCGTACATCCACGGGTGGTGAAAGTTAAGACACACCCACACACACCCCAGCTCTCTCGGGAATGCTCTTGGTTTTCCAGGCTAGCTTTAAGTAGCTGGAGCTGAAAGAAAACTTTTGCCAAGCTACGGCATGAGAAGTTCGGCAGCCAAGCCGTTTTAAGCAAGGATTTCACCCCTTGTTAGAACCGCAAAGTGGTGCTTCTTTCGAAACCCATTCCAAGTACCTCTTTCCAGTTGTCTCTGACTTGCTGTTCGGCTTTGACAATTTCAGCAAACGCAACTTCCAGGTCTTTTTTGGCCTGAAGGCACTTGTTCAAGGATTCCATGTTGCCAAGGCTTCCATTTCTCTCCTGGAAAGGGATCATCCTAGACAGTTCTGGAACAGGGAGAAAAAGAACCCACCTCAGAATCTGTGCTATCTCCTAGCCCAATGTTGGGACTATCATGGAGTCTCTCTCAGCCCTGGTGGCCCAGCGGTTAGAACGCAGTATTGCAGGCTAATTCTGCCCACTGCCAGCAGTTTGATCCTGACCGGCTCAAGGTTGATTCAGCCTTCCATCCTTCTGAGGTCGATAAAATGAGGACCCAGATTGTTGGGGGGGGGGGAGGAGGCAAGAGGCTGACTCTGTAAACCACTTATAGTGGGCTATAAAGCACTGTGAAGCGGTGTATAAGTCTAAGCGCTATTGCTATTTCAGTTTTCAGAGCTGATTTGCCAATTTGGGACCCTCAAAATTCACACACATCTTCATTGGTGATTTTTTTTCTCCCTGATTTTTTAAGTCAACTGGCAAAATACCTTCAGCACTGCTAATTCTTATGCCAATACAGTCTCTAACACCTGGCTTGTGTTTGAAGCTCATCTAGCAGCATGCCTCAGTTACCTGCAAGCTTTGCACTAAGCCCCCGCCCCCACACACGGGTGGATTTTAAACTTACACTGCAGGCATTTTGGGGCTTGTTTATTCAAGTTCTGCCCCTGCTTCCCTACAGGTGTTCAATTGACATTTCCTACAGTAGCTTTTGGATGGAAGCCCACCGTTCTGAAACCTCCTCTAATCCATAGAACTGTGCAATCTTAGGTAGCAGAGAGGAGAGGAGGAGGTTTCCCCCTCTCCCTAATTAAGGCGTCCCACACCCAAAATAAGTATTCAGAACAGGATCCTGTCCATTTCCTGATTATACGAAAGTTTTCAGTAGCTAAACTGCTGCTTCTGGACTATAGTTCATACAAATAGTATATGAGGACAAATACCCCCAAAAAAACAAACTGGGGAATAGCTCTAGATATGCCAACACTGGTCTAAAACGAAATCATATTCTGCAACCCTAGCGAAGCTAAACTTGAAGGCTAAGTAAAACGACCCAGACCATAACTTATTTAACTGAAGGTTCACCTGTAATCGAAGTGCCAAGCCCAAATCAATAAATCCAGGAACACAGAAATAAAACCTCTACAACTTGAGTGTAAAAGAGCAAAGCACACAGCAACAAAACAAACGAACAAACAAAAGCAACAGAAGTCTATCAAAATAAACCAATCCCAGAAAGCTGGATAAAAAATGGTGAATTAAGTTTTAAGAAGTGCCATGCAGCCACTCTGGAGAGGGCAAGATTAATATGCTCTGGTTTTATTGGGCTGTATATCTTTCCAATTGAATTAACTTAATGAATGCAAAGCCCATTCCGTACTAGCGCTGATGATTTTACCTAGTTTGATAATGAAACGTCTACAAGAAAACAACCGAGTTCAGAGAGCACCAAAGACCCTTCAAAATAATGTTAAGTTCCTATTTGCTCCTTCAATGGTATTCAGTGCAGAATTTAGGCACTAGTTTGACTCCAATGCTCTCCGTGATCAATTCATGATTATACTTTTCTGCCCATAACTGGAAATACCTTCTTACATGTTTTGTAAGTCAAATTCTGCTGTGCGCAGAAGCCTTGCAAAATCCCCGTCCTACAAACCCATCAGTTCCCTTAAAAAGCCTTCACAATAATTAAAGGAGGTTTGGTTACCCGATCTCAGCCGGGGCAAAGCAGGCAGCTAGCAAAGAAGCAACTTCTACAACCTCCATTTCCCTTAGCCAACCTCCA
Organism: Notechis scutatus; assembly: GCF_049901735.1. Taxonomy (NCBI): domain Eukaryota; kingdom Metazoa; phylum Chordata; class Lepidosauria; order Squamata; family Elapidae; genus Notechis; species Notechis scutatus. The sequence continues at coordinate 83,955,187 of NC_142012.1, forward strand.
GAGTTGGGAATTATTCCTGCTTTATTCCTTGCTGCGAAGGCTGCCAAGTCACTCTTCCCCCCGCTCTCCCTGGTCCCTGCCTACCTCGGTTTCTGTTCCAGAGGACGGGAGAGCAGCTGGCCGCCTTCTTCAGCAGCAGCAGCAGCCCACAAGACAGCGATCAGCAGCCCAGCCTGCTTTAAACCTGCTTGCCAGCGCACATTTCAGGCCCAGCCCTGGCTTGGCCTCGCCTCCTAAAGCCCACGTGGCCATGCCGCCAGCCACAGCTGGAGCCCAGCCTTGCACGTCCGCCTTTCCCCTTAGCTTGTGGAGAGCAGCAGGAGGAAGAGAAGGAGGAGGAGGAGGGAAGATTGAAAACTGCCCAGCAACACCCCAGAAAGGAAGATGGGCCCAGAGAGGCCGCTGAGGAAGGAAAGGGAGGCAAAGGGAAATTGCTGCAAACAGGCGAGAAATGCACACTTGGTAGAAGCAGCTGCTATTTTGCATCTTGGTGCGCTGTTAAGACCACCTTAGTAGCACAGCATTATATTATTATTATTATTATTATTATTATTATTATTATTATTATTATTATTATTATTATTATTATTATTACTACTACTAACTACTACTACTACTACTACTACTACTACTATTTAACCTTCCATTCGATTCACAGTCTGGAACTGGTAAAACCTTAACAGTCCAACAGGTCCTGACCAAGGACCTAAAAGAGCCACTTCAGGTTCCGCCTGAACCCACAGGCGGCAGTTCCAAGGAAGGTGGGGTGGTTTCCTCCGCCCGGCCCCCAAAGCCAGGATATTATTCAGGTCTTGGTCAGTTCAGGGCTTCCCTGCCTGCGGGTGTGTCGCTCCAGGGGCTCCTCCTATGTGCTACTGGTGCAGCCATTGGTTTCTTCCTCCAGCGTTGCTCAACTTCAACTTGCAAATCCTTCTTTTTCCTTATTTTTTCCTCTCTCTCTCTCTCCCCCCGACCCCTCCCGATTAACGCAGCCGCCCATGAACCCTTCTCCCCTTTCCACAGTAGCCCTGCCAGGCACATTGTGGGTGCCTGGCCTGCTTGGATCCACCGGATCTTGGCCTGTTGTTGTCTTTCTTACTCCTCTCCTGATTACATTGTCATCATAGGCAATCCTCGACTTACGATGGCACTGTAAAACGGGATTTATGACCGTTTTTCACAGTAATGACTTTTGCAGCACCCGCCCCCCACCGTCACATGATCCAATTTGGGACGCTCGGCAACTGACTCATATTTACGATGGTCGCAGCAGCGTCCCCCCCCCCCCAGGGGTCACGTGATCCCCTTTTGCGACCTTCTGACAAGCAGAGTCGGGGGGTGGGGGGGGAGAGCCAGATTCATTTAAGAGCTTATCCGCTAAAGGGATTCAACTCGCCAGCCACGGCAGGAAAGATCTTCAAATGTTTCCCACTCAGCAGCAGAAATTCTGGGCTCAATTGCAGTCATAAGTCAAGGACTACCTGGGTTAGGACTGCCATGGTTCTCTTGCTTTTGCATGGGAGGCTCAGTCCTTGTCTGCGCTAAAGAAAGCCTTCCCTTCCATTCCGCTCCCCTTCCCTCCAGGAGGAGGCAGGGTTAAAAGGAGGGTGGCTTTTCCAACCAGACACCCCCCCCCCCCCAGCACCAGGGACCCACTGACACCTGCCCTGGGGCCTGGGAGAGGGGGAAAAACCTCCAGCCCCCCCCCCCATCCTTCCAGACCAAGGGGAACCGTAGGCCTTCCCCCCTCAGCCTCTCCTCTCAGCCAAGACCACGGGGGGGAGGCCTCCTCGTGGAACAACCTCCAAACAGGTTGTACCAGCTGCAGCAGCAGGCCTTTCCAGTTGTTCCAAATCAAGCTGCCTTCTGCAATTGACTGATGGCAAATGTGTCAATGCTTCTGGTGTTCAAGTGGTGCTCCACTTGTTTTGGGACTGCTCCCAAGGCGCTGCTGCTGCTCTCCTCCTCCTCCTTCTCCTCCCCCTTATTATTATTATTATTATTATTATTATTATTATTATTATTATTATTATTATTATTATCTGAGGCCGTCTCCCAAGCTTCCTAAGTCAAAGAGGATTGTTGTGAAGATGCTGGCCTGGCAATTTTCCTAACTTCCTCCAGAGGTTGGGACGGCTCCTTCCGACTGTTTGTTTGGCCTGCAGAGGCCAGGCCAGGGCCCATCTCAACCCCACGCTTCATTGCACAATATCTTTTGCTTAATCCAAAACCAGAAAAGCACAAAGGGATTAGTGCTTGTTCCATATTCACTTGGCAAACAATTAGGTGCCCTGTGAAGTGCTGTGGTCTGCTGAAATGACCGGCCTTAAATCCAGCCATTTAATCCCTTTTCTTGAGGACACCTCATTCATTAAGTGCTGTTATCTATTCACAGGCAGCGATGCAAAGGGAGGAGTCCTGGGGCATATTTACTGCTTCTATTTTTCAGCAGGAAAATCTTGTTCGCGGCTGCTTTCTGGGAAATTTCTTTAGAAATTTCTACTTTCTTCCACTTCCTCCTGCTTGTTTCCACTAAATTCAATCTCAGTCACAGATTTATACCTATGCAAATAAGAGGCCTGTCACTTGTTCAACACTGCTAGGTGTTGTTTTGGCAGTCCTCAACTTAACAGCAGTTCGTTTGGTGACTGTTCAAAGTTACAATGGCACTGAAAAAAAAATGACTCACGGCCATTTCTCAAACTTATGACCGTTGCAGCATTCCCCACGATCACGTGATCAAAGTCCAGACCTTGGCAACTGGCTCATAGTTATGACGCTCACAGTGTCCCAGAGGGGTCATGCGATCCCTTTTTGGGACCTTCTGACAAACAAAGTCAATGGGGAAGCCAGTTTCACTTAACAACTGTGTCACTAGCTGAACAACTGCAGTGATTCACTTAACAAATGTGGCAAGAAAGGTTGTAAAATGGGGCAAAACTCATTGAACAACTATCTTGCTTAGCAACAGAAATTTTGGGCTCAATTGGGGTCATAAGTCAAAGTATCATGTGTGTGTGTGTGTGTGTGTGTGTGTGTGTGTGCATGTGTGTGTGTATCACCCTTGGCATTTACCCTTGGCACAAAGGTAACCATAAACACTTTTTGTAATCTGTATAAATGTAAAATTGATTGTTTCCAAGAGTCACTTAATGTATAATTGATGCCTGTCAATTGTATTTGGAATTTGACCACACTGTTAGAAGAAACATCCATCTGGTTCAAATTCCAAGCGGGGAGAAAGACACTGGGAACATGGAGGCTGGTTGGAAAGATGGTTTATTGATAAGACAGGACCACATGGGTTTGAGGTCCTGGGCAGCTGACCACATGGGGTTGAGAGAGAGGGTTATACTCTCTCTTGGGATTTGAACTTCAGCTTCCTGTTACTGTGCAAGCACATGTATTCTATTGGCTGCTGTCAGACTTCCATGGGGCTATGTTTGAGATAAGTTTGGTTGAACCTTGCTGGGTGATGCAGTGTCTAGCCCTGCTGCTAGATAATCCTATCATGTCCTGGAGGGTCATGCCTTAATCCCATCACCCTGGAGCTGGAGTCTTTTGTCGTCGATAGGCTGCCCAGTCCTTCTCAATGGGCACCAAAATATCTGCTGGGGGCAGGGAACTGGGTTTCCTCTAAAATTTTTATTTCTCTTTTAGGGGAAATATTTTATCCTGCCTTTTTAAATATTTCCTAAAATATTTCATTCTTCTAGGAGAGAGGTGGGTGCTAATTTCCTTCAACAATGAATAAGGTGATGATATGTCAGATTAGTCAGGTCACTAATAAAAAGTGACTACCAAAGACCCTATAAGAAATGCTTTTTAGCTGTCATGCAGGGAGCAAAATGGCTTCATTTGAAAAAAAAAAAAAAAACCTCAAATTATTTTAACACCAGCAAATTTCCAGCTTCTTTTTTAATCTCATATCTGAAGCCTGAAAAGTCAGAGATAAGGGAACCAAACAAAAAAAAAAAATTTAAAGGCCTCTCTGTACACTTCATTCTCCCCACCCCACCCCCCAAGAACTGTGTTTGTGACTCATAATAACCTACAGAAGAGGAACTTCTGCAAGACTGCATTTTTGCTGCTGAAAATCCACCATTTAAAAATAAAGTTTCTGGCAGGCCTTTTCTGGTTCATCAGTGTGTCATCATCCAAGATCCTAGCTTGCCTACTACTGTTCTTTTGAGGTTTAATGTGAGTGCTTGTATTCTATAAGGAGAACCTGACATGCCTTTTTTTTCATCAAAGCACAAAATTGCTTTAAAAGAAGGAACTGGCAATCATACAAAAGTGTACCATTACATATTTGCAATTTAGCAAATCTAAATTCCCAGCACATTATTGTAAATTTAAACACTTATTCCTGTGCAACTTTTCATATTCAGCTCCCTGATCCTGCCAGGTAGATTACACCAGATACAAAATTGGTCAATCCAATTAGCACTGTGGCTAATTAGGAATGGGCCTTGAAACTGGGAGCATAGTAAGTGCAATTTAATATTTTACAAGCTTGCCTGTGGTACAGAGACTCACGCAATAATTTTTCACCAGAAAAAAGGAGAAGGGGAAATGGGGCAGGGGAGATTTGGTTTTTCAATTGTTTTTCAAACCTCCTTGCAATCTAGAATAGAATAGGATATAGGATAGAATCAGAATCAGAATAGAATTCTTTATTGGCCAAATGTGATTGGGACACATAAGGAATTTGTCTTGGTGCAAATGCTTTCAGTGTACATAAAAGAAAAGATACATTCGTCAAAGTCTGTCATTTCTCACCTCAACAAGGAAACATGCCAGAGATTTTCCAGGAATCCAAGATCCTAGCTTGCCTACTGTTCTTTTGAGGTTTAATGTGAGTGCTTGTATTCTCTAAGGAGAATGTGCAAATTGAGTGCTCCACTAACAAAACAGTAGAAGGAGCAGAATTTCCATACTAATGAAAAGTGGAAAGGTTGATCTTAATTACTGGGAAAGCAATTAAGGAGGGAACATTAGCAGGGAACCAGGCCAAGATGGAAAATGGGAGTCACAATAACATCATGCTACCTTGCCCTAAACATAATCTTGTGGCTCTTCAACTTTAAAAAAAAGAAAGGAGAACCAGCAAATCTCACACCACCTTCAAAACAAATAAAGTCCAGAAAGCACACTGACCACATAAACACACAATTATGTTCTTACAGGACCATTAAGTGGCTAACTTTATGATTCTTAAGCTCTATGCAGAGGTCAAAGTCAAAACAGCCTCATTCTATTTTTGACCCCTTTTAATCCTGCATACAAGGGAGAAAAATATCAAGTGAATAAATAAAAGCTGTAACTAAAGCCTCCAGAATTACCCATAAAACTGAAGTTTATTCTCCAAAACAAGTCTCTGTAAACATTTCACACCAATTATGTGTCGAGTTACACCATTTGCCCTTGCAGCCCAAAAGAAGGCTGAACAGTCTTGCACAGTCATGTCTGTTATTTATTATCAAAACAAATTCAAACAGAGAAACACATATGTGACCTTCTCTTCTAGTTCTAAGAGATTTACACACTGAAAATTGTTATTCTGCCTTAAACTTTAAGGCCCTCTAGTCTAGTCCAACTCCCTGCTCATCAGGCAGGAGACCCTAGACTACATAGATCCCAGTTCATGAAAAAAACGAGAGAATACAATCTTTTCACAAAAATGACTGTTTCCTTTATTGAAACTGATATGAATCAACGCAAAGCTTCCAGGTTCTTTAGGCATAAGAGAATTTCACAGCATTTGGTGAAGAAGGCAGGGGACTGGTGGAGAAAGCCAAGGTCCAAAAGGCGCAGGAGGGAAGCCACATTTCCACATGCAGATAACCCAGGTTAGTTTCAGGACTTGCAAGCCAGGAAAAAGAAGGCTGAGTTGCTGCATTCTGCCCTGCAACTGCGAGGCCCAGGCTGGACTGGCCCTACAATGGGGATCGCCTCCCCCCCCCACCACACACACACGAAAAATGCCAATTTTAGCTGCTTCTCTTCCCCCCGCCCCCACCCCTCCTTCCTTTTTTCCTGGCACCAGATGCAATTCCGACCTGGGATGACCCGGTTAAGAGCAAAGAGCAATAAAGATGGGACCAAAAAGATGAAATGCGTGCATAAAGAAAATGACCTTTTCCAACCCAGAACTGCCTGTATACGTGTATATATGTCCGAAGAAGCCTGCGCTGTTTCTCCGTGCCACAGAATATATTGGGTGTGTGTGTGTATATGCATAACTTTGAATTTATTCTGTCATGTCCATGGAGGGCATAACTGGAGGGGAAGACCCTCTGAGAGCTGAAGGCAACGAAGTTTCATTTCAATGTTATGCCGATTAGTGTGCATTTAAAGCCACCATAAAGTTATTCTATTTTCTGTTCTATATTCTCCTGTATTCTCTATTTTCTGTTCTATGTTCTATTCCTAATTCGATATTCCTACATGCCTATATTCCATACGCCCTGATTCTGTGTTCCCTTTCTGTTCTGTCCTCCCCGGGGAAGGAGGAATTGCATCTTGCACGTAGGAATGGAAGCGGGGGAGGGGGGAGGCAACCCGGGTCCGGGCCCAGCCCGCCTCCTTCAGATCCTTCGGGTCTTTTCTGGGGTTTCATTGAACGTCGAGCCAAAAGAGAGGGGCTCTGCGAAGGCGCAGGGGTCCCCCCCCCACACACACCCCCGGGGCCTTTCCAGAGGGGGGGGGGAGGAGAGAGAGCTCTAAATTGCCGAGCTGCGGCGGTGTGACACGTGTCGGCCCTTCCCACGTGCAGTGACATATAACGGGAACATGCGCTTAACGTGGGGGGAAGGGGGGCGAAGCCAGGGCCCGCGAGGCGGCCGGCCTCCACTCACCCGTCGGGCGGCGATCAGAGCTGCGACCCTCCAAGTCTCCAGGAAAGAGAAAAGGCCTCCCTGCTCCCGCCGCCCAGCCTCGCGAGAGTTCCCGGGAGGATGCCGCGGACTGGTCTCGCGAGGCTTCCAGGAGACATGCGTAGTGGCGCCCGGTGAAGCCGAGCCAGGAGTTGAGGGGGAAGCGTTTCTCCTTCAGCCGAAACGGTAGTTGCGGGCTGGCTTTCAGGGCGCCCCTCCCAAGAGTGGGGAGCGGCCACTTCCACGGGGAGAGGGGTTTGGGGGCTCCCAAGGGGCGGTTTTTGGCTGGCCTCAGAAAGCTGAAGGGGTTGGGGGCGGATAGGGCTTGGAGAGGAGACCACCCGGAAATATTACGGCGTTTCTTTACCCGCATTTAGCATCCTATGCATTGTAGGCATGGTCAAAAGCAGCTTTAACTTTGGTCGTCCTGTTTTATTACCCCGTTACTTATTTTCCCCTCCCTGTTATTATAAAATATTGATTGTTTTTTTTTAAAAAAACCTGTTTTTACAACCCTGTCATTTATTTATTTATTGAATTTATATTGCCACCTATTCGCCCATGGCGACTCAAGGTGGCTTTACACAATGTAAACCCATATTTAAAATAAAAATAATTAAAAAAAAAATTTTTTTAAATCAATAAAAAAAACTAACAAAAAGAATAAAATAAATGAATAACATACAATAGAATAAAATCTGGAAAAATAAAAAAATAAAAAAACACACACCCTCAACTCCCACCCACCCCCTGCCCCGGCAACAGCAGGTCACTCAATGAGCCATTGGATGGGGCTCCATCCCGCTCTGGGTTCCCCAAGCCCGGTGGCTGAACCAGGCCTTCTTCAGGGCCTTCCGGAAGAGTATTAGAGAGTGGGGGGTCATTCTAATCTCTGGTGATAATGATATTCTGGAGAGAGGGAGCCACCACGGAGAAGGCCCTTCCTTCTGGGTCCCCCCCCCCCCAGGTGTATCTCCCTTGGGGATGGGACCCGCAGCAGCGTTCCCTGCTTCCCCGCTTTGGAGAGGTCGGGTGGATGTAACCGTCAGGAGACAGTTATCCCTCAGATCACCTGAGATCCTAAGCCACGAAGGGCTTTAAAGGGGACAACCAGCACCTTGAATTGCATCCGGAAGCAAATCGGCAACCAATGCAGCTCCCGCAGGAGAGGTGACACATGTGCACACCGGGGTTTGCACAAAACCATGCGGGGCCGCTGCATTTTGCACCAACTGGAGCTTCCAGATGCTTTCAGGCACAGCCCCATGTAGAGCGCATTGCAATCATCAAGACCGGCCATCCGAGCCCTTCCAAGCAACGAATAGGATTACACTTAAACTGAATAGAGGTCGGCTTTGCAAGCCAATGAAGCTTCAAAGAACCATCAGTTGCTGCAGCCAGCGGGCAACTCTGTAACTGTCCTACTACAAACCATTCTGTGCCTATGTGGCAAGGCAAATCCTTTAACTTGAAGGGGAATATGTTCCTGGAGCACCTTTCCATGTAAATTCTCTCCATTGCACATGTGTGTGATTTCCATCGTCCGTCCAGAATCCCAGGTGGCTTTTAAAAGTCAGTGTCTAAGTTTTACATTTAATGCCACAGCTTCAAGGACTTTCTTTTTGTAATCTCAGCTTTTTGCTTTATCAACAATATTCCAGCTTGAATTCCTGAGTGGGGAGGAAGAACAACATATTACAACATATTACAAGAAGAATCCCTCAAATCATGTGGAATAGAAATAAGCTATGGCACAGTTCCCTCTGCTGGCTGCTTTTTAAACAAAGTTAAGTTTAAACTTACACAACTGAAATCAGTTTTCAGGAGAGGCCTGTGGTGGGGAATTGATGGGGAGGGGGGTCTGGATATAAAAGAAAGGAGAAATAGTGCTTGTTTTCCTGCTACTAAAGCCTTGTAGCAAAGGACCACAAATATGTGTTTGGTTGGGTTCCAGTTTTGCAATTCATTCCAGGTACAAATTTATCCGACATGCATCTCCTTACTCAATGATCCATCCTGATTTGCAGAAATATCTAAATAAGTAATTTTAGGGAAAATATACAAACACACAATGACTGCAATGAGTGAAATTATGGAAGCAAAAGTTACAAGGGAAAGTGGAACCGATTATGAACGAGGACAGTTCAAGCAGCAACATGGAGGCCTCAGATTTTCCCTGGAAGAATTGGAGAATGGAAATTAACCCATTTTTTCCCCCCAATTAAAATCCTCTAACCCAAAGTGGAGCGAAATTGTGTGACACTTTATCTCCCTGCCATGTAATAGAGCAGTATTTCTCAATTTTGGCAATTTTAAGGTGCGTGGACTTCCAGTTCCCTAGGGCTTGGCCTTATAAAAATCCAAGTAGGATCGGACTAGGTTGACCTTTGGATAGGACCCCACCAGGAAATCCCAGGGCTCCAGGATATATGTGGAAGGGGAATAAAATAAACCCCTATATAATCCAACCATTTCCATTAAATCACCAAATTTAACTTTCTAATTGAAGTCTCAGAAAAGACTATTTGATACTAAGTCTCAGGTAAGCCTCTACTCTTGATCTACAAACAGCTTGTAATGGGGAAGTTAAAAGGCCCTCTTTTTACATATTTGATTATTCTTTACATGGGTTAGCATGTTGTGTGAATGGGAGAGCTGTAATTCAGCCTCATTCTGTGGTCTTAATGTCATGTATTTAATTTGGGAGCCCACAGAACAAACCTTGGGTAACTCCACAGTCATGTCACACTGTGAGCATCGCTTGTTCTTCATTGATGTACGCTGCCAGTGGGAATTTTGGTTTTGCAGAATGAAACAAGTTCCTCCGATATTTAATGTTTCAGAGGCTGTGCAGTGCACCAGGTGGGCACTAGGTGGCAGGAAAGAGCTTTTCCACTCCAGGAGTCCGTGGGATGCATGTTTTTAACAGCACCAGAGCAGGGATGGCCTTGCTAAACCATCAGCCTCCAAACTGACCCTCTGAGATTCATCCCGGGCGGCTTTTGCTCTTCTTTCTTGTCCCTGGTCAAAGCCAAAGCTCTCCTCCTTTTCATCCATCCATGCCAATTTCCCCGCCCCCCTTCCCCCCAACCCCCAACACGTTACTTAAGGTGACGCAGGCTCTGTAATCCACCGGGAATCCGATCAGCAGAAAGGCAGCAGCAGCAGCAACATCTGGCTGGGTCACTCAGCCACGGGATTAGCGCCCCACCCGAGAGCACCAGAAGGGGGAGGGGCTCAGGGCTCTGCAGCCCCTCTTGGGAGCGGATCCTGGGAAATCCCTGGCCGTTTCCCTCCTTGAGCGTTTGGCGAGCAGCCTCCAGGCAGTCCTCGGAGTTACGGCCCCCATCCAGCCCCAAATTGCTGATGTTAAGTGAGACTCGTGTTTAAGTGAGTTTTGCGGCTTTGCCCCACTTTACGGACTTTCCTGCCACTGTGGTTAAGTGAAACCCTGAAGTTGTTAACGTTGGTGACATGGTGGTTCGGTGAATCTGGCTTCCACACTGGCTTTGCGTGTCGGAAGGCCGCCAAAGGGGATCGCGTGACCCCAGGACACTGCAACCATCATAATTGCGAGTCAGTTGCCAAGCTTCTGAATGGTCGTGTGACCATTGGTGCTGCAGCAGCCGTAAGTGTGAAAAACGGTCATAAGTCACTCTTTTCAGTGCCATGGTGATTTGTCACTAAATGAACTAACTTGAGGATTATCTGCAGAGCGATGCAAACCAGGCTGACATTAAGGGCCATCTTAATGCCAAGCACAGCCCTCAGCTCTTGCATGGGCAAATGGGCAAGGCCCGAAGGCTCCGAAGCCGCTCTCCAAAGAGCGGAGATTGCCCGCCATCCAGGTCACGCTTGTCCTGAAGGGGCTTTTCCTCCAAAAGGCCACCGGGCTTCCCCGGTGTTTCCTTTCAAAAGAAACCGGAAAAGTTTCTCAGAGGAGAAGTGAAAAGTTTGCAAAGAAAACTCCAAGGAAGCCCGGTGGCCTTTTGGAAGAAAATCACCTTCAGGTCTCCAGGCCAACGAAAACCTATTTTTTTTCCACCAATACAGATTGAAGTTGAACAGGGCAGATAAGGGCAATGCGGGGGGAATTGACTGAAAGCAGGCAAGGCGGTTAAAGGCAAAAGGCTTGGAACTTGGGGGAATAACTCCCTGCGCAGCCCCCTTTCCTTCAGCCCCCCAATCCTGCCTTTATGTTACTGAATGGCCACTCCAGGGTTGGGACCAACCATCCCTGCAGGCTTTGGGCCACCCTTTTTGTTCCTGCCCCCCCCACCAGCCTGCCCAGTTGGTCCAGAAGGTCACACCAGTCCCCTGATCATGGGCAGTGGCTCTGTCCCCACCACAGAACTGACCAGCCATCCCTTCTCCTGGCCAGTTAAGTCCCCTCCATGTTGCTGCAGCATCCAAGGCGGTTGTGTGTCGGCTGTTTCTTCAGCAGCAACAAAGGAAGCTGAGAGGGTCTAACGTATTTCCTCCCTCCCTTCTTCTCATCCTTCCCTTCCTCTCCTCTTTTTTATTTCTCACATCCCTCCCTCCTTTCCAAGTCCAAAGGGCTTGCAAAGAGGCAGCCTTGAACGAGGAGGACTGTGCTGACCCCAAATCAAAGAGAGTTGGGAAGCCCCTTTTTTCAGGCTAACCCGTTCTACTAAAGAAGGCCTGACAAGGGTCTAACCAGGCTCCCCTTGAGAGGCAGGGCAGAGCCTACCTCCAAGAGATGGTGAAGGGAGGGATCGCCAGTCTCTCACTTATCTCTAGGGCAGGAGAGATGAGGTCTGGTGTGGAAAGGTTTCCTTCTCCACGTCGTCCATTGAAAAGCCAGTTGAGAACTGCTCAGCCCCCAAGGCCCAAAATGGTGCTTTGGGTCAGCCATGCACATCAAGGGAATGGGTGACTTACTCCCAGGGTCTCATTCTCTCCTGCTGCACACAGAAGTCCCACCCCTCGGCCTGTGGAGAAAGGGAAACGATTGCTTGGGTTCCACGGCCCTTTTCCTACCACAAGACTCCACAGGAGCTCTCTCCACCTCAGTGTTTCTCAGCCTTGCCAGTTGGAAGATGTATGGACTTCAACTCCCAGAATTCCCCAGCCAGCCTTTCCGGGAGTTTGAAGTTCCCACCTCATGAAGTGGCCAAGCTTGAGAAGCAGCAGTGCTCCAGCCCTTGTGTGGACCTCTTACCCAATGCCTGCAGGGCAAGTTCTCCCTCTTGGATTACCGAGGCACCTGCCTCACATCCTAATGATTGTAGCCATCATGGCGTCCTCATGCCGATGGTGCCGGGTGCCCTCCCTGTCCCTCCTAACAGACACCCAAAGGGGAACATCCCTTGAAGATGACCCCTGGCCATAGAACAGGACGCAAACATCTATTTTACTGACTCAATCTTAATTTGCAAGAGGTTGATTGCATCGTCTGATTGTCCTTCCTCAACAATTGCAGCCTGTTTTGTAGATGCCAATTCAATAGGATAATTAAATTTTAAGCCAGGAAGCAGAAGTAGCTGTATCACAAAACGGGCGGAGGTTAACTTCAGGTTAAGCCTTCATTGTAAAGGAGCCATCCGGGCCTCTGCTCACTCTGTCTGTTTGTTCTCTGCTTAGCTGTGTCGCTAAGCAATGCTGTCCTCCAGAGGGTGCGTCCCCGTGGACCAGAGAAATTGCAAGGGACGTTCTTTCAAAATATCACGTCTACAAAACCATGCAGGGACTTCAGCCTAGAAGAAAGAAGACATTTATAAAATGGATCCTCTTCATTCCATGAACACAGAGAAGAGGACCAGAAGCAACGGATGGAAACGAATCAAGGAGAGAAGCAACCTGAGAACGAAGGAGGAATTTCCTAACAGGGAGAGCAGTTGACTAGTGGAACAGAAGTTGCCTCCAGAGGCTGTAGGTGCTCCAGCCCTGGAGGCTTTTAAGGAGAGAATGGACAGCCGTTTGTCCAGAATGGTGTAGGGCAGCGGTCTCCAACCTTGGCCATTTTAAGACTTGTGGACTTCAACTCCCAGAGTTCCTCAGGCAGCAAAGCTTCTCCAAAGCTGGCTGAGGAACTCTGGGAGTTGAAGTCCACAAGTCTTAAAATGGCCAAGATGGGAGACCCCTGTTCCAGAGAGTTCTCGACTTACAACCAGTTGCTTAGCAACCATTCAAAGTTCTAACAGGCCTAGCAAAGCTGGTTGAGGAACTCTGGGAGTTGAAGTCCACAAGTCTTAAAATGGCCAAGGTTGGAGACCCCTGGTGTAGGGTCTCCAGCTTGAGTGGGGGGGTTGGGCTAGAAGACCGCCGACGTCCCTTCCAACTCTGTTATTCTGCATTAGTCTGTAAGAAGTGTTCGTCTGCCTATTTAATACTTACATGTTGCTTACATGTTATTTACATTGGTGTGAGAAGTATAAAATGGCATTCACTCTAGTATTTCAGTGATACAAATAACATTGACAGAGAACAAAATCTAGGCCACCACAATCAATGTAGAAATATACACGCATCAACAGCAGGAGGAGGTTCTAATAACCATAGAGAGGAGGTTGTGATATACTCAAGCAGTCGTCAGTCATTCACTTAACTAATAAAAGAGGTTCAGTTTTTCCCAAAGATCGAACACAAAAGGAAACTACAGTGTTTTTGATTCAGAGAAGGAGGAATAATGTGTTATTCCTCCTTTCTTGGCGCAGAATTCCTTGCTACTCAAGATGACAAAGTGCAGGTAGAAAAAGAGAAGGCAATCATATTCTGCATGAATTTTTAGCCGCCTGGTCTGCTTCTGAAGGCAAACGTTTTTCTTCTTCTTCTTTTTTTTATGTTGTATAATCACATCCTATTTAAAAGCCAAGTTCACACTGCATACACCACAGACATGATACAATAAGAAGTATGCAAAGACTCAGACAACTAATCCAGACAGAAGAAGGGCATTTCAGTTCTCCCAGAAAATCAGAAATGAAGGAAGCTACCCCAAGAGGTGGCAGGAATAGAAATCCTTACAAAGCTGAGGAAAAGCAGAATGCTCTCCCCCATCAAATGCACCAAGATTATTCCACGAGTAACGTTTCGGTCCTGTCTGCAGGGTGAAATGAAGAGTATGCTTCCTCTGGCGTTCCTAGGGCTTCTCCGTTGTCCTTTGAGAAAGCGTCCCGAATGGGTAGAGGAGGTTCCCGTGGCAGCCAGCTCTGTGGCAAGAGGACATCCTGGGTTGCGCAGGAGAAACAGTGGGTCTCTGGGGGCCTCCAGGTAAAGGGAGCCCCAGTGGGGTGGCAGGCAGAAAGACCTCATAGTGCAGCAACGGAGGAGGTAGGAGGAGCCAAGAAGGACGGCCGTGTGGCCTCTCCTTCCCTGCCAGTGTTGCAGGAGGAATATCAGTCCATTTAGGGTCTCAAGAGGAGGCTGACCACCAGCAGGCCCCCCCCCACCTCTCTCGCCCTTTCTCAGAGAGGAGAGGAGGAGCAGGGTGGGTGGGTGGTGCAGACGATGATTGCCTCAAGAAAGGCTGCAGAGCGGGAGGTGGCGATGGCTCCTTCCCCCTCTTTCTTTGGAGGCCTGTCCTGTACAAGGAGGGCATCAAGTGGCCTCCCTGGAGCTTCCCTTTTGGGGCACCCTTGGCCCACATGAAGAACCGATGTCTGTTGGCAGCTTGGGAATGATGGTCTTTGGGTAGAGTTCACTCCACCGCCATGTTGGATCGTGCGCAGCAGGCCGGGTTCCTCAGGCAGTGCATGACCATGCCGAAGGAGAGCCGCTTCTCCCCTTTGGCGGGCTGCTTCTCAGTGGCCTTTGCGCAGAGCTCCTCCGGCTCCGATTGGAACTGCTCTATCTGGATCTCCAGGTGCTTCTGGATGGCCAGCCCAAGCTCCTCGGGGTCAACCGCTGCCCCGTAGACTTCCCAGGTCATCCCTTCCTCGTCCCACCTGACCTCCCGCATGGGAGACTTCTCGCCCTCAGCTTCTGGCTTCAGGCTCACCTCTGGGAAGACATGGGGCTGGCCTTCTGCCAGAAGGGATGGGCTGGTGGCCACGGACCTGCATTCCTTTCCTGCAAACGTCTGCACCTCTGCGTCTCTGTGGCCCAGCGGAGGCCAGAATCCCTGGTTGAGGTCACTCCTAGAGGTCATGGTCCACGTGTCTTTGGTCTTCATGACCGTCTGCACCCCGTCTTGGTGGCTGTTCCAGACCACGTACATGGTCTTCGTCTCCTCCTGAGCCTGGCTTGCTCGCCCATAAGGCTGAGGATGCAGCCCCCGCTCCCCATGGGCCCCACAGCATCCCAGGAGGGGCTTGGCTTCCACACTTGACCTGTTCAGAGAGGAGGTTTCAGCAGCAAGCAAAGATGAACAACACTCAGGGTTGGCTTGTTCTTTGTCCAGGTCGTTCCCTGGGCATACCGGCCTGGGGGCAAACTGGAGAGAAGGTATTGGTAAGGAATGGCAGTAGGCAGGAACGGTGCCTTCTTCCTTGGTGGAAGATGCGTGGCTTCTACTGCAGGGTGGACGAGGAAAACCATTAGGAATGGTCACCATTTCAGGTGGGCAGGTGCCAGCTGAAAAGCTGCTGCGTCCTATTCCGCTGTAGGCATGCGTTGTCCTGTTGGAGAGACTGGCAGGACTCAGAGCAAGAACACTGGGGTGATATGCTCCAGAGTCTGTGAAAATAGCAACATGGTGTGACGTAGGCCCTTGGTGAAAGACATTAGCAGGTACAGTATTATTGTCTCTTGACAAACTTGGAAACGGCTTTCTGTGGCTTTGCCAATCTGGGCTGTTTTCACGAGGCTCCGCTCCATATCTCAGTCCTGCGATCATCAGTCTGTCCGCCAAAGCAAAGTTACTACTGTGTGAACATACTGCCGGGGATGTGGCACTTGACTCCATGTGGAAGGCGGGACTTGGTGGCTTGCAGCTACAGGTGAGGTCGGGGAGGCTTCTCCGGACTGCAACTCCCGGACCCTCCGTTGTCCACTGATGTTGGAGGTTTGCACCAGAGGCTGGAGTTAACTTCTCAACAGGGCTTCCCTGGAGGTGTGCTCTGGGATACACCCTCCCTTCTTCAGGGTCTGTTGGGGACTGGTCAACACTGAAGAAGTGGCTGCTGTTTCTGATGTGATGTTGTGCATTGTCTTGTGGAGAGAAGCTGCTGAGAATTCTTCCAGTGGTGGTCCCCTTCTCCTGGCCTTGGCCAACAGAACCACTGAGGCTTTTTGGGAGGTCCCGTCTGTGGTCCTGGCTTTCTTCAAAACTTCCTTGCCTGGAGCCTTCTAGATTTGTGGAGCTCTTTGGCAGAGGGTGGCAGTTGACACTCAGATTATTCAGGTAGAGGCAGTTCAAGGTTTCCGCCAGGGAGCAGTTGTGGAGCTGATGGTCTTTGTTTGCCATAGTTGGTGGCAGTGCTGAAGGAAGAGGAAAAGACAAGATTAGCAGTCAGCTTAGATGCTAGAGAGCTCGGTTCGAGTTGGGCAATGGATTCCTCTCCTTCCTTGCATTGTACAACATCAAACACCTGAACTACGGTTTTCAGAGCACGAGGTATTTGAAGAGCATTTAAACCAATGGTGCTTTCAAAGCAGTGTTTACTGGGCTCTTTCCTGCAGCTGGAGTCTCCTGGGGCTTCCTTTATTTGAGGAGTTGAATGCATTTCTAAGTTTATGAAGTCTAAAGAGAAAACACTGTAAAAACTGTAGGTCTCAAAGGCCAAACTAGATGAAGGTCTATAAAGAGAAGAGCTTCAAAAAGAGGAGGGTCTTGTGTACTGCACCCAAGATAGATTAGAGATAGATAGATAGATAGATAGATAGATAGATAGATAGATAGATAGATAGATACCCATAATGATAGATAGATAGATAGATAGATAGATAGATAGATAGATGATAGATAGATAGATAGATGATGATAGATAGATAGATAGATGATAGATATAGATAGATGATGATAGATAGATAGATAGATAGATAGATGATAGATAGATGATAGATAGATAGATAGATGAGATAGATAGATAGATAGATAGATAGATAGGCAGGCAGGCAGGCAGGCAGGCAGGCAGGCAGGCAGGCAATAGGATGGATAGATGATGGATGGATAGATAGATAGATGTAGGTAGGGAGAGAGAGAAAAAGAAAAGATGGCAGACAGAAGATAGAATGATTGATGGTGAAATATAGGTTTTTCTTACCCTCCTTAGTCCTTAGAGGAGAAATGTAAGTCTTAGAAAGCAGAGCACGGATAATATGTGTCCCAAAGGTGTTTTTCTTGGATGAGAAGCTAAACATTTTCAAGGAAAAACCCAAGAAAGTCCAGTTGCTTTTGGAAAAAGCACCTTTGGGACCTGGGTGATTGTGAATCCCCATAGAAATTAACAACATCTGCAACAACACAAAGGGAACAAAGGAGCTAGAACTGCATGGCAGAGAGTTAATACTCTACATTAATGACCTCTGTGATCATATTAAAAGCAACTGCATTCTTTTTGCTGATGATGTAAAGCTATTCAGCACCACCGACAATACTGCTACCCTTCAAAAAGACCTCGACTATGTATCAGAATGGTCAAGCAAATGGCAACTTCAAATCTCAACAAATAAATGCTCTGTCTTACATATTGGCAACAAAAATCAGAAAATATAATACAAGCTGAATAGTCAAGACCTTGTTGATGATCCAAACTCTATCAAGGACCTTGGAGTACTCCACTCTAATGATCTAAGTGCTAGAGCCCACTGTAACTACATAGCCAAAAAGGCATTAAGAGTTGTTAACCTAATCCTGTGTAGCTTTTTCTCCAGCAATATCACACTACTAACTAAAGCATTCAAAACATTTGCTAGATCAATACTTGAATACAGCTCATCGGTCTGGAACCCGCATTACGTATCTGATATTAATACAGTTGAGAAAGTCCAGAAATATTTCACAAGAAGAGTTCTCCACTCCTCTACTCGTTGCAGAATACCTTATGCCACCAGACTTGAAATTCTAGACCTAGAAAACCTAGAACTATGCCGCCTTCGGTCTGATCTAAGTATAGTACATAAAATTATACATTGCAATGTCCTACCTGTCAATGACTGACTACTTCAGCTTCAACCACAACAATACAAGAGCACACAATAGATACAAACTCAAGGTAAACCGCACTAAACTTGATTGCAGGAAATATGACTTCAGCAACAGAGTGGTCAATGTCTGGAATACTCTACCTGACTGTGGTTTCTTCCCAAACCCCCAAAAACTTTAACCTTAGACTGTCTACTATTGACCCCACCCCTTTTCTAAGAGGGGGCGTGCATAAGCGCACCAACGTGCCCACCGTCCCTGTCTTATTGTTTCTTTTTATTTTTCTTATATGTATCCATCTCATGTATTCATAACTATGTTTATAGTTATACCCGTTATCTTATAATCGCTTGACAAATAAATAAAATAAAATAAATAAATAAATAAACGTTTCATGAACTTGCTCTCTGCTCTCCAAGCTGTTACTAGAAGAACAGCAGGGCAAATTTAAAAGCTGGCTCACCAACAACAGGGCAATTCCTTAAGGAGTACATTACAAGAACCTCTGGAGAACAGGGAAGCTGTGTGTGTTTGCCATGGTGCCTTACATTTAGAGTGTTTTGTCTTTCTATCAGTTTCCAGAGTTTATGGTTGAATAATTGAGCCTGCCTTCTTCCCCTCCCGTCCCCTCTCCTCTTCCTCCATCCCTTAACCTATCTTCCTTCCTTCCCTTCCTCCTTCCTTCCCTCCATTACTTACTTACATTACTTACTCACTTGCTTATTCTCCCTATAGTCTGAGCAGCAATACATTCTATTAAGTTCTTAAAGTTTAACAACTACATTTATCTGCCTTGCATGAAATCCAGCAACAGCTATTAATGGTTTGAGAGTCATGTCCTCTTTTAAATCCAGCCTTTTTAATCTCTTCTGGAAATTAATTACCACCAAAAAAAGTCCTGGAATTAAAAAAGAAAAAAAAAAGAAACAGAAATGCACACACAAAAATGAAAACATCCCTTTGAAAAGATGGCTATTAATCCCCTCTATCTTGACTTTGTTTCTGAAAACTTGCACACACACACACACACACACACACAAGGGCCAGCAAGTTCCAGGCACAGGTATTCCCCAGTATTCTCTTAGAATCTCAAGACACCAGATAAAGACAATCAACTTGGTCTCCAAGCAAAGGAAGACGCCATTCCTGAATATGCCTGCTGTTTGATTCTACATGTTCTTGCTTACGTCTTCTTTAATTTTTGACATGTTCTAGAAAATCCCCAGTTCTGCATAAACGAGACACGAAATTCAGTGAAGAAATTTCCCATGTTCTGTTTTTCAAAAACCTCCCTTATACGTTGTTAAAACCTGTCACAATACCTAGCATTCAAAATCATTGTGTGCTCCTTTCCTTTTTTAATTTCATTCTGCACAAATGACATGATACTTTATTTATCTCAGTCCTGAGCTTTCCATTTTCTACAGGAGTAATCCTATGGTTTATAACTGCAGCAACTACTATTAATATTATTATAATCCCTTTTTGCACATTATTTTATCTCTTCAGGCAGATATGTTCCATCTGCAGATTCATATTTAATGCCACCATTGAACAGGCCCAGTTAAAAGGAAAGGAATACAAACTCTGTTCAATAAAGATACATATTTTTCTTGGTGGAGGAAAAAAGAAGTGACCTCACACGAGTCAGTCAATAGAACCGTCTAATTTTCTGATGTTTCAAATCTGCCAGAGTTGTTTAATTTGACCAACTTTAAATTAATAATCTCTTGTGTACTTCCATAAAAATGTTTTTACCTGCTAGGGTTTCATCTCAGCTAAGAAAAGACCCACCTCTCATTTTTTATGGATATAACTAAGGATGAATAGAAAGCCTAAGTAGCTGGCTTTCTTTCAGATAATTACAGAACTGAGTTACACTGCAGCATGTCATGCTCAATAGATCAGTCACTGAAGAAGAGGATGTGATAGACAGTGAAATAGCAATAAAATTATTTTGCTTCCTCCCTGTATTTCAGTGGAGAACAGAGACAGGAAACTCAAACGTCAATACGGGATGCAGAGACCAGTTCTAGAAGTCACCAACTCAGAACCTGTTAGAACCTGTTTCCTATCTTAATCTGGACTAAGCGGAGAGTAGAGCAAATACGACAAGTGTACCTTCACTTTCCCTTCAAACAACCATCAAGTTATTTTTCTATCCCATCAGCTGGAAGGACCGGACGTGTTTTATACAATGCAGCCTGAGCAAACGCTTTCTTAAAAATCCTCCAGGAGCAGGGAGGGACTGGGGGAGGTGGGAACCACAGGAGAATGAAACACACGTTCAGAGTGACTGATCTGAGTGTATTTCTTAGCAACTGACTGGATTTCTTTTGGAACAATTCTCTTTCTTTCTCTAGAATAAAACCTGGATAATTGCTTCGGTTGTTTTATCAGGTTCCCTGTCTCCACCCCTCCTGGTTCTGCCTCTGCTGCTTTGCTAATTTTACCGAATCCCCTGTGTTGCTTGCCCAAAGAGCGGCGGCTTCTAACCTAAGGTTTCTGTCAATGGTAAGGGGAGAATGAAAGATATTCTGCAAAGATACTTACCTTCCTTCCACGCCCTGCGATTTCACGTCCAGATCAGAGAAAGGGTTTTCTGAAAGGATGCTCAGGACTGAGGGAGAAAACCTGGACGGCCTCAGGAGAGTTTCTAACTTCCCTTGGGATCTTTTCTTTGGGGAATGAAGCTGAGGAAAGCAACCAAACAAGATCAGAGGAGAGGGCGTGGTCCTCCTCCCCTGGCCAGTGATAGGGAAGACCCCATACCCTCTACCCCACTCCCCACCCACCCCACTTTGACAGATAGCGAGGGAACAAAATGGAGACTGAGATAATCCTGTGTTTCATCAGATTAGAGCAAGAAGGGGAGGAGAGAGGGAGAAAAGAGGAAGGGGGACCTTGAAAGCTAAGGGGATAAAGCTGTGGATGCAGCCAGACAAACCCTCCCCCCCCAAAATCTGGGGCAACCAGCCAGGCAGCCAAAGAATTTGGGAATAAAGAAGACCCTCCGGCTGGACTGGACGGGGGAGAGTTTGGGGCTCTCCACACTGAGGAGCAGTTCCCCAAGGGAGTTGAAGGAGCTGCCGCCTGCTGATCAGATGCTCCTGGGATCCTTGCCCTTCTTTTCCAGCAGATGTTTATTTCACTCAGTCTCCATTTCTTTTCAAACAAAATCACTTATTTAAATAAACCAAGTGCTCTGATAATCCAAGGTATTTTTCAAGATCTTTAAATCTGCTCTGTGATTTTAGTCTTTTATTCCAGCTTCCCAGAGTCTCTTTTATAAAATGTTTTTTCCCCCCCCCCCACTCAGTCTCCATTTCTTTCAAAACAAGGTCCATTGTTTAATTGAGCCAATTCTAGCATTTACGCATTACTCTGATAGTCTAAGGTATTTTCCAAATGATACAAGTGTACTCTGTAGTTTTGATCTTTTATTCTCACTTCGTAGCGTCTCTTTTATAAAATGCCTTTCTTATTTCCGCCTCTGGTAAGTATAAGGCAACGAACAGTTAAAGATCACAGCCACCAAATATCAAATATTTCAAAAGAAATCCAAAGTTGTAGGAGTATGTGCTTTGTTTTCCAATCATTAGTAGATGGCACTCTCCTCCCAAATTTTCATGCTGCCTGTTTTCAGCAGATATTCATTGCAATCAAGGTCCATTTCTTACAAAGCAGAGTCAATGATTTAAATGAGCCAGTTCCAGCATTTACTCCATATTCTAATAGTCCAAGTGATTTTTCCAAGTGCTTTAACTCAGCTCTGTAATTTTAGTCTTCTATTTGGTTTCCCAGAGTTTCTTTTATAAAATGTCTTTCTTATTTCCACCTCTAGGAAGTGTGAGGCACTTAACATAGTTAAAAGTCACAGTCCTCCATGGCAGGGGTCCCCAACCACCGGTCCGCGGACCGGTACCAGTCCGTGGAACAAGTCCTACCGGGCGCTGGTTTGCTGGCGCCGCCATCTTGTTTTGATGAAAAAGTGCTTCCGGTGAGCTTTTCCGGGTAGAAAGCTCACTGGAAGCACTTTTCATCAAAACAAGATGGCGGCGCCGCGCTTTGAGCTTTTCCGGGTAGAAAGCCATTTCTCCCGGAAAAGCTCACGAGCGCTGGCGCCGCCATCTTGTTTTGATGAAAAGTGCTCGGTGAGCTCACCGGAAGCACTTTTTCATCAAAACAAGATGGCGGCGCCAGCTGATGCTGGTACCGGGCCGCACCATAAAAAGGTTGGGGATATCGGGCGCGCATAAAAAGGTTGGGGATCACTGCTCCATGGGATATCAAATTCCTTTACCTCCAGCAGTCGCTTTTCCTTTCGTCAGTAGATGGCCCTCTTCGACTTGCTTTTCAACAAAAATCTGCTTGTTTTCAAAGCCTAAGCAATACTCTTTTTAGAGTGTCTTATCACAGATTTTTTAATTCCTTGGTGTTAATTTTTAAGTAAAAGAAGAATCATCTCACCCAGGAACACTCTCTATTCACTGCTCTCTTCACTCCTGCACTGTCTTAGGTGTTCTGACTGCCCCTGGTTTGATGGCAGCCATGTTGACTGACTGCCGCTGCTCCTCATCTTCGGATGAGGGGTTTTTTCCAAGTCAGGGAGGAGAGATGTGGGCCTCCTCAACCTGCAAGGTTCCCCCCTTACTTCACCACCCCTACATGCTGGCCATGTCCTGACAGGGAGAGCTTGAAGCGGAGACGCAGAGCTTGGGGTCCTGTTGCCCCCAACAGCACCAGAAGCACAGCCAGAAGCCTCTGAACTCATATTGATCTGGGATTTATAAGATGCGATGTGGTGAATCTCTGTAGCTCGAAGAACTTGATGAACTCATGCACGTGTGTAGCAGGTGGTAGCATGGCCAATGATTCTTGCACAAGAATCATCGAAGCCTGGCACCCCACAAGCCCTTCCAACAGCTGGCACATTGACCTACAACCAGCCTACAAACCCCTCAGAGTTCAAATCAACCACACAGCCAACCAGAGACAGCGCCAACCCTCAACCAACCCCCACAACCAGCACTTCACCTCCCAATGACCCTCACCTGAAATGACCTCCCCATCACAAGACCCTGACTTCACACACCCACACCTAGGCTCATCACAAGATCTACTGACCACACAAAGGCTTTATAAGCAGAAGGACAGTGACATCCCCTCAACTCCGCTGAAGATGTTACCTAGCCTGAAATAAAATGCTCAGAAACCAACCCACAACCTCGGAGAACCAACCTCTACCCTCATTTAAAAAATGGTTATAACATATAGGTCTATTTCATCAAATTGTCTATCTCTGTCATCTATCTCTGTCATCTCTGTCTCCAGCACTGTGTCTCAATCATCTCTGGCTCTATCACCTTGGCTCCAAAGTCTCTGGCTCTGTCGCCTTGGCTCTGTCATCTCCGGTTCCCTCATCCATGGCTCTATCCTTTATGGCTCCATCATCTCTGTCTCTATCATCTCCATCTTTTTACAGTAGGTGACAGTAAGCTAAGCAAGAGAACTGGGCAGCTTTTCTGTCTGGCCTGGGTACAGAGATCTGGAGTCATTAATGAGAAAAGAATCCATTCGGCGTTGGAAATGGCTTAGCTTTTCCTGAGTTTGGGGGAAGCCCTGCGACCTGCACGCTACTTAGTTTTTTCCCGTGGCTCAACATTTTGCACTCTCTTTTCCTTCAGCTGAATCAGATGCCATGAAATTGTCTACTTTGTTCCTTGCCACCCTCTCCCGCAAGTTATGCTTGTGGATTTGGGAGTGTTACCTTTTGTGTTAGCATCTCCATTAAAAATGGAGAAGGAAAAGTTTCTGGTTTATCCAAGAATCTGGGAAGGAAAATATGCTTAAAGCAATCAGCTGGAGAAAACATAAAACAATCAGCTGCAGAAAACATCGGATCTCTGCAGCTCCATGGGTGAAGGCAGAGGTGGGCTTCTGCCAGTTTGCAATGGTTTCGGCAAACCGGTAGTTAAGATTCCGCACAGTTTGGTGACCCGGCAAATCCCACCACTGGCTGGCCCTGTCCCCACTTATTTTTTGGCCTGTTTTCTAAAACGGCCCCAAAACAGGCCAAAAAATAGGAAGGGGTGGGGCCAGCCAGTGGTGGGATTAGCCCCAACCAGCTGAATCCTACCTCTGCTTTACCTCTCCCCTCTGGGGATTGTGCAATGAAGGGGCTTTTGTGTCTCTTGCTATCTCAATGGCAGTGGGTTAATCCTATTGTGTCCTAAAATTCACATCCTGTCTTTAATCCCATCTCCTTGGGGCTGAAGGTGTTTCGTTTGTGGATAGATTGGCCTGGATTTCTTAATGGGCACAAAATCTCCCTCTCTATAAAGATTTCGGGCATCCACTGGGGGCTGTTTTACTATGTAGAAAACTGGGGCTGCTTTCTGCCTTTAAGAACACGTTTCTCCATTTCTCCTTTGAGGAAATATAATATTCTGCCTCTTAATATACCTCAAAATATTTCATTCTCTAGGAGGGGGGGACTTCCCACAGTAGACATCTGTATCTTCAAATATTATGTCCAAAGGATGATTATTTGAGCCTGGTTATTTGTGACTTGAGTTTTCACTCATCTGATTGATTGTCTCAATGATCTATTTGTTGGTTGTCTTGGCTATTCCTGGTATCCCTCCCCCTGCCCCCCCAACTTAGGAGCAGAGGACTCCACTATTGGCAGGTTAAACTGTAGCGCATATACATGTCGCACACTTGCTTTGCCTCTAAAGTCATCCATTTACGGAGCCTCTCCAATGAAACTTCCTCAAAGGCCAGAATTTGGCCTGATATCGCTACTTGCTGATCCACAGTAGGTAAAGCTTAAGAAGGTTTATGGTTTCCAGAAAGACGGGTCCTAAAGGGCATTTTGAAAAATGATCTTTCCTCCATGCGCCAGGTGAGGAAGGGGAAGTGTAGGAAGAGGAGAAGGATAGAAGGGGAAGGAAAAGGAGAATATGATGATATGAAGAAATTATTTTTTAAAAAAAAATCAGCCCCAAATGATCTTTCCTCCATGCGCCAGGTGAGGAGCAGGAAGGGAAGGGGAAGGGAAGTGTAGGGAGAGGAGAAGGATAGAAGGGGAAGGAAAAGGAGAATATGATGATATGAAGAAATTATTAAAAAAAAAAAATCAGCCCCAGCATTGCAAAATGTGCCAGGACTTTCTAATGTCATTTCCCCACGATGCCCTTTTCAGTTTCGTGGGCCTAACTTTACTCAGGGGCTTTCAAAACTAATTGTGTCCACCACCCACTCTTTCCTTGGGAGATCTTGCCCTTCTCTTTCCAGGGAGGAAGAGGCGGCTCCTGCCCTGCTGGGCCCACCGGCTACCTCCTCCCTGGACTTGGCAGCTTCTCTGCAGCCCTGAGACGTTCGACCAGGAGGCGGAGCTGGCTGTTGAACAGCCAAAGGCAGGCCAAGGCAGAGCGAGCGGAGTCCTTGCCGCTTTCTGATCCCAGCTGTGTCAGGTCTGGAGGAGGAGGGTGTGTGGGGAGCAGAGCTCTGCCTTCCTCCTCAGGTGCCTCAGTGCTACAGGAGAGCAGAACAAGGGTGTCTTGGAGATTTGGATCCAAGGTGGGACCGAAGCCCTGAGCTGCGGTGCAATCAAAGATCCCGGGAACCTCACCGTTTCGTCCATCTAGGTGTCATGTCCGGTAAGGAACATCCCTGCGGAACCGCTGCTCAGAGCAGGAGCTCCTTCTTTGGAGACGGGACAGAAGAGTCGGAAGAGAAGGGCAAGCCCACCTCACTTGGGATGCTCACTTCGTGACATCTGTCACCTCGTCTCTTGAACACGTCTCTGATTTAGCTATGGGTGGTTTCAAAAAGGGGAGCCTGTGTTACTCTGCTTGGCTTAGCCGATATTTCTGTCCAGCTGGACCGAGCAGACAAGGGACGGAGTAAGCTTCAAGTTAACTAATTGTCGATAGGCAGAATTGAGAATCTGAGTGGATGCTACTGGTTTCTCTCTTCTGTCTGTTTACACAACCTGCAGAAATATCTCCGCCCTAGACCAGAGCATCCTCTGTCAGGTCTTGGAGGTGCAGATCTGTATTTTGAACTCAGGGCTGTAATTTTCTCTTGTTTTATGCGTATTGTTCTTGGATGTAAAGACGACAGCCGTCTGGGCAGCAAATTCCTTTCCCGGTGCTCTCTGGCTCTTTCACTTCGGTGTTTCACCCTGGTTTTGTCAGGGTATCTTCTCCCTTATCCGACTCCTTCTCATTCTCATGTCTGAACCGCTGTTCAATTCTTTGCAGGTTGAAGGAGCTTTTGACAGGGCTCCTAAATCTGGGGGACGCCCTGCTCTCACGAAAAAGAAGAGGGGAAAAGAAAGCCCCGAGAAAACAGAACACCAGGCCCGCTTTGAGGGGGCTTGAGGGACGTGGTCAAAAAGAGGGAGGGAAGGTCGCTCCTTCCTTTGACTGTGTTTCTGAAACTAGGTGGAGGCATAATCACACGCCTAGCAACTCTACTCACCAAGTCCTTGTAAAGTTAGGAAAATGAGTACAGGTGATCCTCGACTTACAACGTTTGCCCTGTCCCCCGGGGCCACATGAGGAGCAAAGCCAGACTCACCGACATACCGTGTTCCTAACTTAGCAACTGCAGTAACTGACTTCACAGAGGTGGCAAAGGAAGATCGTAAAATGGGGCAACAGTCACAACAAATGTCTCCCTTAGAAACAGACATTCGAGGCTCAGTTGTGGTCGTAAGTCAAGGACTTGTCTGTCTCCCTTTCCAGCTGCAGCAGTTTTTCTCCCTCTTCTTCCAGTCTCAAGCATGGTGATCACTTCAGAGAGAGAGAGAGAGAGCAACCCTGACGTCCCACTGACAGGGTTGCCAACCAGTCAGGAAGAGACTGGACTGCCACCTGTCAGAAATGATGTAGGCGGGGCCTCCTGCTTTGGCAGGGGGGGTTGGACTAGATGACCTACAAGGTCCCTTCCAACTCCCTGTTAATCTTTAAACCTTTCCTCTGCCATCTTGATGGTCTCACGGATGCAAAAACTAAGGAGATGTTCTGCTCTTCTGAAGAACATCCTTTCTCTTTCCAAGCCAGTCTCGTCGCTGTATACTTAAAACTGCAGTCCAATCTGACTTTATTTATTTTATATCTCAATTTTACTTCTCCACTGTCGGAGGGAGAGAAAGACATGGGCGTTCCTGTCGTTCTCTGGCTTGTCTTTAAAGTCTACCCAAGCAGTTGTGCCAGGAATGCAAAAAACAAGAATATTCTGGCCCTGTTCAGCTTCTTGTTGTTTTGCTGTTTTCTGATTAGCAGTGCAGGACCCATTGCTGCGTGCTCACAAAATTGTGGCATCAACTTTTAGATATAAATCAGCATGTACCGTAACCTCCATGCATCCAGGTTGATGGCTGGAGGTTAATTTTGAAGTATTAATGCTGAACATTCAAAGGAAAATGGCCAGTCTCACTTCCTGACTGGAAGATGGAAACCACAAACATCTCGCCTCCACCTCAGGTCCCGTGAGCATCGCACGGACCATCTATAATCACAGGCAGGGACCTGCTGGTCTGCCATCGTTTCTCTGAAACAGGCACCAATTTCTAAGGTGGATAAATCCGATGTCCATTAAAGAGCGGATATTTGAGAAGGAAATGAACTTTACTCACAGGGTGGGAGATAACAAAAGAAGGGATGAGCCCCGTTGGTGGACTACCAAGCTTGGCGCCATAAATCAGCGGTGTTTTTTTCCAAGAGGCAAAATATTGCTGCTAACAGCTGCAAAGTGATGCATGGTTTAAGCTGATGGCTTGCTAATGTCTCCGCTGTGGGGAGTGCTTGTGGTTGGAGGTGCTGAACAGAGGGAGAAAAAGCTTGAATGAGTGAGGACGGTTTCATTCTATTTCTCAGCAGTCCTAATTACCCTCTGAAGTCTGTGTCTGTCCTGTTGGGTTGCAGAACCAAACCAGGCAGTTATAGAGGTGCAGATGACAGACTCAATAATTCCTCTGTAGAACTATATCAGCAGCTCCTTGGGCAGTTTGAGCTTTCTGAGTTGGCCCAGAAAAAACATCCTTTGTTGTGCTTTTTTTAATGACATTTTTGAAGTAGGTGTCCATTTTAGGTGTTGCGATATGATAGAACCTAGAAACTTGAAGGTCTCCGCTGTTGATACGATGTTGTCTAGTATCGTAAGAGGTGATAGTATGGGAGGGTTTCTCCTAAAGTCTACCACCATTTCTATGGGTTTAAGTGTGTTCAAATTCAGATTGTTCCAGTCGCACCATGTTCATTCGAGGTCCTGGGCAAAAAGAGCACATGGGTGAGAGAGGGAGAGAGATTTATAACCTTTGTTGGCCTTTGAACTTGCTTCCCGTTCCTGTGGCAAGAAATGTCTTCTGTTTGGTTGTCAGACTCCCATGGGGCCATGCAAGGGTAAGTTTGTAGGTTGTCTTGAGTCCCAAGCTTGGTTGACTCTTGCTGGGTGATGTAATGAAGGGGCTTTGGGCAATTCCTATTATGGTTGAATGGCTTTGTCCTTGTTTGGATCTGGCTAATCCCATCACCCTGGAGCTGAAGGTCTTTTGTGTTGTAGATAAGATGTCTTTTGTCTTTCTGGGGCTATTGACAAAGCTGGGGGCTGCTTTCCAAGAGCATGTTTCTCCTTTTCTCATCCAGGGAGTATAATATTCTGCCTTTTTAATATTTCCTAGAATATTTCATTTTTCTAGGAGAAGGGTGGGTGCCAACTTTCTACAAGGTCTTCTGCTGTTGCTCAGACCAGCTCCTTTGGGGCAAAAGAACCTCATCATGAAAACTTTCAAGGCTGTGGGGTCCTTGGTGCTCTTTGAGCTTGGTTGTTTTCTTGCAAACGTCTCTTGACCCAACTAGCTAACTTCAGCAATTGCTAGGAGGGAGGGGATTTGCTCTCTGTTTACTAGATGTTACCTAGTTGGGTCATGAAACGTCTGCCACAAAACAGCCAAGCTCAGAGAACACCCAAAGGATTCCACAGCTGAACCCTCAGCTACAAATGGACTTTCTATCGGTACCTTCCAGCGCAATCGTGGTGACTCGATGGCTTTGTAACCCAGCCCTGGAGCGAGTCCTCCTTTTCCTTTCCTGCTTGGAGTGGGCTGATCCCTATTTTCCAGCATGTTACAGCAACTTCAGAGGCAGAGACAACCCTTTTAAGGAACTTGACCTCTTTCATTTACAGAAGGGATGGGTCTGGACCTTCCGTAAAAGAGGAGGAAGCAGGGAGAAAGGATCCTCACTGTACACCTACCTTTTAGTGCCCAAGGCAGCTGGCAATCATTACTATAACTTGCCTGGTACTTGAACATTATTTGAGACACAATTCTCTTTATTTGCCATTCCAATTAAGTGGAAGGCAGTGAGCGGAGAGATCAAATAGCCCCTGGATAAGAGCCCAGGATGGCCTGAAAGGCCAAAGAGAAGTGTGGCACAACGGAAGGAAAGTGGCGGGGATGAAGATGGAGTGTGAAGCAGAAAACAAACATCCTCCAGAATGTTGGGCAACATGTTTTTTTTTTTTCTCTTCGGAAAGTGGATGCCTTCCCTTTGTGTGTTTCATGCGTGTGTTTGTGTACTCCAGAACAGGCAGTTGCTGTGGCTGGTGGAGTGGTAGCTGGACTTCTCCTTCTGGTCCTCCTGGGGATCGCCGCCTACCTCTTCTGTAAGAGCAGATATCTCAAGGCCTCTTACGAAGAACTGACTGGACCCGTCACCCCAGGTTTGCAGGAGCCAGAAGTTGCTCAATCGACTTCGGTCCCTCCTCAAAATGCCAGGTACAAAGGCCTCTTTTTCTGCTGGCCATCGCCTTCCCTTCAGGGACGGAGGCATAGAAGCGCTCTCTGCACCGTCCTATGCTTTGGGAATCTCCTTCCTCTGCCAGGGATGGGGGATCCAGTCAAATCTCAAGTGGATGGCATCCGTGGGTCAGGCTTTGGGGAAGAACAATCCGCCCTGGGACTCCAAGGCCTCTCTGACCACTGGGCTGGAGGCAAGGAGTCCCTCATCTCCCATTCCTCTCTACCAAGTAGCCCAATAGATAAGATAATAAAAAAATAAATAGAATGCAGATATTTAAGACCCGAGGATTCAAAAAAATCAAACAATTGTTCAATAAATGAAATGAACAGCAGACATTTTGCCCTTTTCCAGCTCTTTGAACAGTCCCTGTCTGCATAATAACAATATAAAACAACCATGAACAACTTAAAAGCCCTTCACATTAACAGAGAGACAGTTTCAATAGGTTTTTTTTCCTTTGAGAGCTGAGGGAAACCTTCTAATTACCAGCTAATTGGAGACAGAAGATGTTCCAGGAAAAATAACAAAGAGTAGAGAGTAGAAGGAGAATTGGGTAAACTGGGAGAAAAACCAGTCTAGAGTTTGTATCAGCCCAGAATTTACACAACCTCTTCATATCAAGTTTCCAGCCATTTTCTTCAAACCTTTGCATTGATCCACGATTAATAGGATGTGGAAGCATCTTTGTCAGCTGTGCTTTGTAATTAAGGTATCTAAGCAGACAAAATGCAGATTTTCAGAGCATACTGTCTATTCTTACAATGTTATCTTTAGATAAATTTCCCTGTGGTGGTTGAAGAGAAACGAAAGCAGTGTGTTAAGTTTCAGAATCTGCTTGTCTTGAGATGATACGCAAAGTCATTTAGCCATGATTTGTGGATTCTCTGGGCAATCGTGTGCTTAAGGTTGGGTTTCAATTCAAAACCATCATTCCATAGAAAAATTTAAATGTCCTGGATTTTTTTTTTTCAAATTAAAATAAGCCCAAAAAATATAGAAAGCTTGGCTTTCTGCCTGTTACTCTTTCTCCCCCTTATTGATTTAAAAAAATTCTCATCCTCCTTCTTCCTCCTCCTCCTCTTCCTCCCCCCTCTCCTCCCCCCTCCTCCTCCTTTGCATTTCCATTGGAAGGGAGGTAGATTTATTCCCAGGTCTGAGGTTGGAGCCCTGTTTTATCCACTCAATTGCCAGGGGTTTTAATCATCAGCTGTTGACTTTAAAAGACTCAAGGTGACCCAATCTTGAAACGTTGCCCCAAGGAAGTCCTTTTAACCATTCTATCTGAGTTTTAGGCGAATTATTTGGTCTTGTTTGTCAGAGGGTGGCTTTATTGCTCTGATTCTGTTCATCCTGCTATTATGGCTGTTTTGTTTTAACTGTTGCAGCTACTTTGCTGGCCACGGATTGTCAGTAAGTATGACTCTGAGAAGAAAAGGAACATGTAATTCTAGAAAAAGGCCTGAAAGCAACAAGCACGATCTGATTAATGCCAAACACCCTTTTAAATTCTTTTGATTTTTTTGTGGGGCGGATTTCAGCTCCAATTTCTTCCATTTCAGTTGGAAGGGTTCCAGATATTTCGACCTTGCCTGGGTTGTTTTCAGAGCAGTTAGATTCCTGATATGTGTTTTGTTTCCTTAATATAGCTCAACACCGTGTTTGCCTTTGGACAGAGCAAGAAGTGTTCCTTTCATTGTCCCACCCAAATTTCACCGACAAGGGTGGACCGATATGCTAAATGGAGAACAAATTCAAGAGGAGAGTGAGCTTTATGTTACCTCAGGCTCGGGACCCCGATCCTCTTTCCATTCTTTAGGTGGGTTGGCACTTGTTTCGGTGAGTAATATGCCAGGAATTGGGGTTTGCCCCCAAATCCCACTTCTGTATTAAGTTCAATGGACATTGCTATTGCGTTGCTGTTTAAAAAAAACCCTTTCCTGTTTAAATACAATAGTTTCCTATAAGTCTGCACAAACAGACGTATCTGCCAGAAACAGAGGAGGAGAATGATTAAAGTCGTTAAGGGTCAGAACTTGTTTTGATGGTGAAATCTGGTTCAGGATCACTTCCTGTATTTCCAGTGTCCCTCAAAAATCCTACGTGAGCATTTGTCCCAGACCTGGATTGGCTTCAGACCTACGTTGATCCCACAGAAGTTTGTCTTTAGATAAAAGTTAAGATTATAATAGTTGATTAGGAAAGACAATGGACGAGACCTTTCAACAAATGCCCAGAAACTTTGCCTAATTTTATTTATTTATTTATTTATTTAGAAGGTTTATATGGCCGCCACTCCTCACTGACTTTGGGAGGCTTACAAACCATACAAACCCAGCATAAAAGAATAAAAAACCAATACCCTTTCCCCCAGCAACAACACACAACCACACGAGGCACTTAATCATCTGGAGGGAATGATTTTCATTGTCCGCCTGCTGGTTTGATCACATGAGGAGACAGCACAAGTTCCTTGGGGGCCCGGGGCATTGCTGGCTTTGCAGCCCTCCTCCCTCTGCTTCACTGGAGCAGAAACACTCATGGTGTGTAGAAGATTAGAAATTTGGAACATGGCCCTGCTAACCTCAGTGGGTGCCGATGTCCTGATGAAACCACCAAGTGCCAAGTTTAAGGTGATGTCTTAATCAAGGGACTGAAGGAGAGATTACAACCGTCTCATTTGTTCTCCTAAATTCTTTCATTTAGATGTCTATGGAGATTCTCAGCCATCCAGGTCATGGATGTTGTCCCAAAGGTGGTTTTTCAAGGGGCAGCTGGACTCTCTTGGTTTTTCCTTGAAGGCATTTCACTTCTCATCCAAGAAGCTTCTTCAGCTCAATTGAAGAATCTTCTTGGATGAGAAGTGAAACGTCTTCAAGGAAAAACAAAGAAAGTCTTTTGAAAAACCATCACTGGGTCTTTCATTTAGATTTTAGTACATTGCCCTTGAGGTCTACTGTGAAATTTATAACACAGCAATTAATATTGCTAGTGTAAATAATTGCGCAAAAAGGTAACCAGATTTCCTCAGATGAACTTTTTCCAAAAATGCAACAAATCGTCCTGTCTTTTGACCAAGATAATTCTTTTTTATTTCTTATTTCAAAATACACGAGTGTTGTTTTTAGTTCCATATTTATTGTGGTCATTGACCATACATAAATGTCATACAATACTAAAAAAAACCACTAGAATCAATATAGCATAGCATAGGTGAGTTTGTGAAGACACACAGGTTGTTTGAAAGTTGTCAACTTAATCCCAAGATTTGTTATGACCTTCCAGGTACTGCTGTGCAATTTTAAGTGATCTGGTCATCCCAAAATGCATAAATAAAGAAAAGGGTTAAATAAAACATTTAAATGGTTGGAATTCTATGTGATAACACAGAATCATTGTGTGTATGAGATGTAGCTGTTTTTAATTAATGAATTAAGGGTCCATTGGAGTTGAATGACTATAACATTTAACTGGAGAAAATAAATTTTTTATTTTGGGATTCATTGATTATCTCCTACAGATTTATAAGCTAATTCCACATTTAAGAGGGGATATGAAGTAACATTCAGCTTCTGTCTTGAAAGCTCGATCAGTCTCAGATGCAAAATTATTCTATCACAATTGATTGAAATGCGTGGATGGTTCACAGTACCTACATAACAGTAGAAAGAACCAGGTTTTAAACACTTTATGTTCATGTTTTGAACTCAGTGAGGTTGGCTGTTTCCTTTCTGTCCTCAAGCTGGAGCGTACTTGGTAGGGACCATCAATCCAGAACTCTACCGGTTTCCAGAAGACAAGAGTGAAACGGATTTCCCAGAAGGAAACATCGGTCGGCTTTGGTTCTCCGTGGAATATGAAAAAGAGTCAGAAAGGCTCCTGGTGTCCTTGATTAAAGCCCGAAAGCTGCGGCCTCCTTCTGGTTCCTGCAACCCCTTGGTGAAGATCTACCTGCTCCCTGACGAGAGACGTTACTTGCAATCTAAAACAAAACGCAAAAATCTCAATCCTCAGTTTGATGAGGATTTTGTGTTCCAGGTAAGCATTGCTGAAGATGAGCTTGATCACCTTCTCCCAGCTGCGGAAAGTTTCACGGCCTGGAAACACCGACTATTGTGGGGGTCTGAGCTTGGTTGCTTTCTTGCAGGCATTGCATATCCCAACTAGGTAATGTCACCAGTGCATAGGAGGAAGGGAATGGAGTTTATGGAGGAGGAGGAGAACTGTGGGGGTCCTTGGTGCTCCCTGAACTGGATTGTTTCCTTCTGGACATTTCATTACCCAATTGGGTAACATCATCAGTGCTAAAAGAGAGTAGGGTTTCTGGGGAGGGGGAGTTGGAGGAGGGGGGAAATGTGGGATCCTGGGTGCTCTCTGAACTGTATTGCTGTCTTGTAGTTGTTTCATTACACAAAATCATCAGTGCTAGAAGGTTTCCAAGGAGGAGGAGGAGTTCTGTGAGGCCCTTGGTGCTGTCTGAGCATGGTGGTTTTCTTGCAAATGTCTCATTACCCAACTGGGTAACATCATCAGTGCTAGAAGGGACTGGGGTTTGCTCTTTATGTATCTATAAGTGGCTTGCCCTGTCAGTGTTGGTAGAATTGTTGTTTTCTTCTTGGTGGCTCCTTGACTCAGGTTCAGGTTTTCAGCCAGCCAGTCACATGAGCCCCCAAACAATACCCAAGACCTTCCTTATCACTCCCAAATGTTGAGCTAGGGGTGCCCAACAGTGATCTGCTTGACAGATCATTCTCATTTGAAGGCAAACCATTGAATTATTGGATCCAATGTTCTCTTATCTTTCGTGGACCCTTGGAAAAAGTCTCCTATGGAGAAACTGATCAGGATGGAGCTTTGTGTATCCCCAGAATTAAAATGAAGAAAGTTCTGCTCTACCCTGAATATTCCAGATTATCTTGGTCTTCCTCGTGTTCAGAGCAGGGGTGGGATTCAATTTTTTTAACAATTGGTTCTGTGGGCATGGCTTATTTGGTGGACGTAGCTTGGTGGTCATGTTATTGGCTGGGTGTGGCCAACTCAACATCACTCACATCTCCTCGCCTGGCCTCTCGTGACTATGGGGATGCTGCAAAAGTCGTAAGTGTGAAAAACGGTCATAAGTCACTTCTTTCAGTGCCATTGTAACTTTGGTCACTCCACACAAGAAAGTACCAGCAAAGGAGGGGGAAAAAACTCCAGAGAAGTTCCTGAGACAGGAAGTCTAATCCTGCCATGAATGTAATAAGGGTTAACGGAGAGGCAGTTTCTGTAAGCAACACCAGAATGTTTCCTTCCTGCCTTCCTTACAGGATTAGGCCAGTGATTTCTTCTAACGACCGGTTCTCCGAACTGCTTAGAATGTTAACAACCGGTTCTAGCGAATAGGTGCGAACTGGTAGAATCCCAGCCCTGGTTCAGAGCCGTGGTCAGATTCATCCCAACTGCTTCTCCTTCTGCGCTTCTTCCTCTCTAGATTTCGAGCACTGTTTTATTTCAGAAGACACTGAAGTTCTGTGTCTACCATGTGGATAAACAGAAGAAGCAGGTTCTCCTGGGCCAAGTGATCTTCCCACTGAAAAACGAAGCTTTGGCTGAAGACGGGAAGGTTGTCACCTGGAGAGACTTGGAACCAGATAACCTGGAAGTAAGGAATGAATGAAATATTAAGGTCATGAGATGAATAACCACACGGTTTGTTTTGGGTTTGTTTGTTTTTTTAGGACAACTTTGCAAGCAATGAATTTGACAGATCCTGACATACGTTCTATGTTGGCTAGAATTCAGATTAATTAGCTTCTTCTGTGATTGTTTTTAACTTAACGCAGTCTGTGAAATTGCTCATTTGTGTGTGAGAAACTGTTATTTTATAGTCTGGGGGAGCTGTGGGGTCACCAAGAATGGGGCAGTCCTGGCAAAAATTAGTTGAGGCTGTTTTTCTTTTGATCTGTTGGGCCCTTTTGCAGGCAGATTTTTTGCTTTCTGAGCTAGGCTAAGTCCATGCTTGAGAGCTACAAGCATCAAGTATGTCCTGTCTCAAAATGGTGAGGATTTGTGCCATGTATATATTTTAGCAATAGTGGAGATTATGTGGGAATATAAATGAGGGAAGCAAGGATCAAAATAAGTCTTGAAACCTAAAACCAGGTACTTCTGACTTGCGTTTAAACTAAACCTTGATGTGTTCCTCAAGAAACCCTGGCTTAGCATTATATGTGACTACTGTATAATCAGCATCAGATTGGACGAGCCAAGAAAATCTTACTGATCTTATTTACCTTCTTCCTCTTCTCAGTCAAACAGAAGACCTTTTGTTGAGGAAAGGAATAGGAGGTTGCCAATCTAGGAGAACCTTTCCCATTTCAATTTGAGTAATGTTCTCCCCCTTCCCCACAATGCTGACCATCCACCAACATCTGGGTTGGATGAAGGAGGAGAATTAATTACAGACTCATTAGCTATGCCATTTCTAGTTTAAGTGCCCCACTAATTGGAGTGAATAACAGTTCAAGTAGTGGAAGACATGTTATATAGATTTCTGATCTGTGTCTTCTTCTGCCTCCTCGTCCAAGCCACCTTCTGAACATGGCGACCTCCAGTTCTCTCTTAGCTACAATGACTACCTGGCCCGGCTCACAGTGGTGGTTCTGAGAGCACGAGGTTTAAAGCTCCAGAATGAGAGAAACAGCACTGGTCAGTATGTGGGGGGGAGGGAATATCTACAATATTTTGCTTTGTTTCTTTTCTTCGTCTAAATCTAATTTGTAGGAACAATGACTGAATTCTGAATGATAAGCCAGTTGATGATAACTTCTCATTACCAACTGGAAAATTGACCAAACTGGCATCTTCATTCTCCAACCACGAGAGGAAAGCAGGCAAACTTTAAATTAAATTTAAATTAAATGTTTGAATATGTTTCAGTTTGGATCTAAATTGCTACCCTATTTGGATTACGAAACTCCAGACCACCAGATGGAAGGATTGAGATATATTTCTTCTTTCTCTTTGCTTCCATCCAGTGGCCATTCGGAATTTTGCAGTAGCCTACATTAAACTAAAGTACCGTAATTCCTCCATGTACAGAACTTTAGCCCCAAATTCCTCTGCTTCAATAACTGTTTACTCTCAAAATCAAACAATTTTATCCCCATTGGGGACTCAATGTTGAATGTCCTCTAAATATTTTTAGGAGATTTCAATATTTGCTTAATATTCTATCTATATTTGACATCTCACAATCTTACGCTGCAGTATTTGACATTTGCTATTTATCATTGGTGTATAAACTTACACTACAATACTCCAGTCTATTAAAAAAGTGGACAAATGGTGATTTATGAGGGCACTAATAATCCTCCACATTTTACATACCCTTAATTCTCTCTTTCCGAGGACACCCAAAGAGGCAAAATATTGAGGCATTATAAAGAAAGGTCTACAGATTGTGACCAAAGTTGGCAAATACAGGGGTGCAATCAAAACTCTTTTTATGCGTGTTGCATGTATGATGCAGGTAAGACAGTCAGGGCATTAATCACATTATTATGGCCACCATCTTCATTTTAATCGACACTGATCGTGCTAATTTCCCCTACGTTGATACCTACATGCTCATGCTGTGAACAAAAGATCTCAACTACCGGTGACTTTCCTCCCTTAGAACCATTTCCAAGACCTTCTGAAAGGTTCTCCAAGGTCAGATAGCTGGTGTTTTGTGAGTCAACAAATCACTGCTTCCCGATGCCACAATTTTTGGGTCTTGGCTTTCCCTTGCAGTAATAATAGGATCTCTAGGAGATTTGACACATTTATTTAGCAAGTACCTCACTCCCAGCTTGCCAAAATAAAACAAATATTAACCATTTCAGCTCCAGAGACCATTCTATTATATTACTATAGCTTTTGGAGGCTAAGGGGGGGAAAAGAATGGAAGTTGTGTATTCCTACCCCTCTATATAGCTGAGGTAAGAATAAATCAAACTCACAATGTCTGGCTGAATTTAAATCCTATGGACTAGCATTGGAAGGAACTATGTATTGTGGCTCTCTGATAAGGCATCAAAAGATGATAAACTCAAAAGAATCCAACTTTAGAGTGAACTGCCATACTTTCCTATTGGATGTTTGAGCAGCATACATTGAATATTGACCAAAGTTTGCTTTAGATACATCTATATCTACTTTACAACAATATCAAATTTCCCATTATCTGTGCTTACGTTACCAGAAAATTTGGAGTATTGTTGCAGGTGCATAAAATTAAATAAAAATTATGTTTTGTATGGCCTTCTTCCGAGGTGCCATTCTGGAGGTTGTGTTTGAATATTGTTTTCTTCTCCATGTTTCCAACCTCGTCCCGTTGTCCCAGGTGTGTGTGTCAGAGTGTCCCTAAGGAGCCACAGCCAGCTCATCAAAAGCAAAAGGACCACAGCTATCCTGGGATCCTCCAATCCGTCATACAATGAGACATTTAGCTTCAAGGTGGATCAGCCAGAGCTGGATGCAACCAGCCTGAGCTTGTCTGTTCTCCAAGGGGATGACGGTAAGCAGCCCGTGATGCTACTTCCCAGGAGTCTTGGGGACTCGACTCGCATTAAGCTTCCACCATGATCTTTGTTTAATCCCCATGATTTTTGTGGCTTTGTTTAGAGACCTCCACCCTGGGCTGTGTGATTGTGGGGCCCTTCATGTACACCCGGGGGAAGGAACTCGAACACTGGAACGAGATGATCAGTAAACCCAAGGAGCTGGTGAAAAGATGGCACGCGTTGTCGCTTAGCAGCTGAAAACTCTCCCAAGAGAGCTTCTGTCCCCACGGTGAGTCCGATTCAGTTCATCACAGAAGTTCTGGGCCTCAGGGATCAAAGACAAGGGAGAAGCTTTCTCAAAGAGGTTGGGTTTCATGCCAGTAGATTATCTCATATGACCCACTGAACGAAAATGAGAAGACTGTTTGATCCTAAAAATGAAAAGAGCCCATCAATCACTGAGAAATAGGCGCTTGACGTCTTGCTATTTTGATCATAACTGACATTTGATGGCCTTAACCCCAAAGCTCTGTGAATTAGTAGTGTAATGCACCCTTAGGTATAACTCAGAGCTGAAATCAAGGGGTTTAAGGGTACCTATGTCAGGGCAGTTTTGCTTTAACCCCAGACAGATTACAGTTTATATAGCGATCACCTTTCAAAGGACTCTTCTAAAATAATATTGCAGCATTCCTGTGCCTATTGAACCCAATGGAGTAAACGCTCCTAGTTCATTTTAGTTATGTGTTTATTTAGTCCCAACTCAAAGCAGCGGCTCAGTGTGGTGAAGACGGTTAGGGCGCTGGACTTGTCAGCTGGAAAGCTGGCAGCCCTAGTTGGAGACCCGAGCAAGCTCCCCGCAACAGGGTGAACTGCCCTTCCTAGCTCAGCTCCTGCCAAGCTAGCAGTTTGAAAGCAGAGAAATGCCAGTAGATAAATAGTACCACTTTGGTGGAAAGGTAAGAGCATTCCGTGATGTCTTGCTGGCTACATGACCTCGGAAATGTCCTTGGACAGTGCTGGCTCAATGGCCTTGAAACAGAGATGAGCACTGTCTGCCCCTAGACCCAGCAATGGCTAGTTGAGTCAAATCCTCCTCCCTCCCATCTAAAATATTTCCCCAGCTTATTTATTGTTCATCTTGGGAACAGACTTGTAAGCTTTCATACGGGAGTCCAGTGATTATCAATAAAGAACTGGATCACCTTGCAGAGTCAGAAAGAAGTAAGGATCAGCCAGCTATTTTAGTGAGCATAAATATTCTAGCTATCTCCTTGGTGAACGAAGAACGGTTGCAGGAATTGGATTTGTCTAGTTTAATGGAAATAAACAGTGGGGGTGACATGATAGCAGTCCTCCACTATCTAAGGCAGGGGTCCCCAACCACCGGTCCGCGGACCGGTACCGGTCCGTGGAACAAGTCCTACCGGGCTGCTGGTTTGCTGGGCGCCGCCATCTTGTTTTGATAAAAAAGTGCTTCCGGTGAGCTTTTCCGGGTAGAAAGCTCACCGGAAGCACTTTTTCATCAAAACAAGATGGCGGCGGAGCTTTTCCGGGAAAGCCATTTCTACCGAAAGCTCACCGTACTTCAGGTCACGGAGCACTTTCATCAAAAAAGGTTGGGGATACCGGTTGGGGATATCGGGCGCGACATAAAAAAAGGTTGGGGATCACTGATCTAAGGGGCTGCCCCAAAGAAAGAAGGATCAACCTCTTCTCCAAAGCCCCTGAAGGCAGAACAAGAAACAACGGGTGGAAACTAATCAAGGAAAGAAGCAACTTAGAACTAAGGAGAAATTTCCTGACAGTGAGAACAATTAATCAGTGGAACAACTTGCCTCCAGAAGTTGTGGGTGCTCCATCACTGGAGGTTTTTAAGAAGGAATTGGATATTTGTTCTCTGAAATGGTAGTTTCCTGCTTCAGAAGGGGTTGGACTAGATAACCTCCAAGGTCCCTACCAACTCTGTTATTTCCCTGCTTACTATCAACAGTAGAAGTGGACATTCAGATTTCTATCACGGAGTTCTCAGAAATTTTGATTCTTCCATTAAAAGAGAGTTTAATCCTTTAGTCCTTTTCATAGGGAGGGACAATTGCACTCCATGAGTTATTTCTCTTCCGTTAGCAACAGTTCACTAATTATTTGCCTCCAATTTTGGCAGAAAACTGGCAGATAAACACAACAATGAGGAAAACAAAGTAATCTGCAACTGTGATGTCTTGTGTTATTGGAACTGTTTCCTGTTATGTGAAGACTTTTCCCACTCTCATGCTGTCTGACACAGCTCGCCAAAATTCTGCATTGATAAAGGAAGTCTTTTAGCTACTCCATGATTCTTGAAGAATTGAAGACACCAGGATTGTCCAAGCTTGGCAACTTTAAGACTGCTGGACTTCAACTCCCAGAATTCTCCTGGTTGGTTCTCCAAAAAAAACAACCTCACCTTTTAATCTGAGATTCAGTTCAATCTTGGTAAATTCTACTCTTGGGATCCTTTTGCTATGGTAATGAATAACATGTTTAAATAACATTATTTAAACAAATTTGGGGAGGCGAGTATCAAATTATTTCAGAAACTCCTCTGAGAGTCAACTTGTGACCTATGAATTTATTCCTTAGCTCAACAACAGCTGTCCAGCAAAGGAAAAAGATAATCAGGAAATTAACTGAAACAGGAAAAGTATTTTTTGCTTTTTTTTTGCCAGAACAGGATACAGTATTAATGAGACCAGTGCTCTTTTGCAAACCCACAGGATTTTATTCTTTGCTGCATAATGATGATTAAAGGAGTTCTGGTCAAGCACCAACATGCTCTCTGCTGGGTGGCTAGTAAAGACTTTGCCCATTGTGCTGTACTAATATGTTTCATTTTGGCTTAGCTCCTGTTGTGGGAATCCAGGCTCTGTGATATATCGTGGACCATATTGTGACGTTCGTTCCCTCGTGACGGGAGACGAGCTTGTCAATGCTGACGATGGCCAGATAATACAGACGTGTCAACGCACATTGACCCACCACTATGGCTGATGCTGGAAGACTACCGTCTGGTGCAGGCTGGATCAAATTCTAGCCAAAACCGAGGATCCCTACAGTATTGGCAGCCACAGTATGGTGTTAGCTCACACACTCTCCTTGTTCCGTAAACCATGCGCAAGGGTGATGTGTGGACCCAGCACACTGTGCTTTTGTGAACCAACTGTGATGATCAAGCAAATGAAGACTGAGCATAATATCTCTGTGCTGTGTGACGGCTGATCTATAGTGAGAGACACTTCTTGTATATTTTGATGGTCTGTCTGTCCTGCACTGTGTTTTGTTAAAATAAAATATTGCAAAGCCTTGGTAAGGAGGCCTTCCCAGTGTCCCTGTCAGGTGGGCATTGTGGGTCTCATCTTAAATTGGGGGTGGTGGTGTTTGCTCAAACTTGGCTCCTTTAAGACCTGTGGGCTCCAACTCCCAGAATTCTCAGAAAGTCATGACTGGCTGGGGAATTCTGGGAGTTGAAGTCTACAGGTCTTATGCACATCCTGTCTTAAATAAAGGGCATTTGAAGATAATAAATTGGTACGCGTTTTCTAAGAATGGCTGCCCATTGTCCAGAGACCTCGGTAGCAGGTTCTGCCTGGCTTCCCACAGGCAGGATCCCTCACTGTTTTCAAAGTACACAATTGAGTTGGGTACAAGTAGCTCCAGGAAGGTTGACACAAGCCAAAAGAAATTTCCCTGCCTACGTAGGAAGCCACTCAAGTAGTGAAAATTGCTATTGTAAATACTCTGGAGAAGACAAGCAATGGCTTTTGTTGGCTGCAAGGATATGGCTGCCTCTCCCCACTGTGTGGTGCTTTGGCTGAAGGAGCAGCAGAGACGCTCCAGGAAGCCGCCGAGAGTCCGAGGACAGCTGCCCTCCTCCTCCTCCTCCTCCTCCTCCTCCTCCTCCTCCTGTCAGGGAGGGGGAACCCCTGCAGATGTCTCCAGGTGTTGCCCAGCTAAACTCCCAGCCGCCTGCACCATTGGCAGCCCCAACAGAAGAGGCCGGTTTGGCTCAGGGTCAAACTGCAGGGCCCTTGGCACTCTCTGAGCTCGGTGGTTTTCTTGCAGACCTTTCACGACCCAACTAGGTATCGCCATCAGTGCTGAGAAGGGAGGTGGGGTTTGCTCCCAGTACAAGAGCAATGCAGAAAGCCCTCCCCCACCCCCAGAGAATGAAATATTTCGGGGGATATTAAAAGAGGCAGAATATAATACTTCCCCAAAAGGAGAAATCTTAACCAAGGCACAGAGAGCAGCCCCAACAACCTCCGGCAAATGCCCGAATTCTTTAGAGAGGGGATGTTTTGTGCCCATTAAGAAGGAAGGACTGGGCCAATCTAGTCACAAACAAAATGCCTTCGGCTCCAGTGGATGGGATTAAGAAGGACAGGACGCGACTTTTCAGGACATGACAGTAGGATCATTAACTCACCACCATTGAAATAGCAAAAGATACCAGAGCTCCCTCCATGGCGCAGTCGTCCCCCCCCCAGGAGCATCTCAAGCAGCACTAAACCCCAAAGAATGCCCCAAAGCCCACCTCGGTCCCAACCCTGTTTTGTCAGCTGTCCCAGAACTACATGCTGCGGTTGGTTCTGCCAGCTTGGAACTGGACCGAACTTTTTTTTTTCCAACAGCCACATTTTAAGATTTTAAGATTTCAGCTTCTCTCTATAAATCATAGGCTCCACCGAGCTAAAACCCCTAAATTACCCCAAAAGGTAAAAGAGTTATTAAATACACTTAAAGGCTGCATTTTGTATCTGAACCTATTTTCCAATGGAAGAGACTGAGAAATAGATTCCCTCCCCCCACCCAGTATCTTTTAATCAGGTGCATAATTTAAATTCCATTTTCTCTCTCTCTCTCTGATGCATTTATTTGCTTGGCAGGCTGACTGTATTTGGCACATCTCCTCCAGGAAGTGAAGGGTTGTTTTTTTTAATGCAAATGTAGAAAATTCCTGCCAGAGGTTTGATAAGGTGGCTAAAGCTACCATTTGTAAAGAGAAAAGCTTCTTTCTGCCATTACGATATTTACTTTGAAAAGTGGCATTTCTAATAGATAAGCCGACACAATGACACGAAGATGAAAATTGGGGCTGACGAAAAAGGGTGCGGCAAGGGGAAAAAAAAATTTTTTAGATGACACATTTTAAAAAGTTGACAAGGGAGAGTTTTGAGATGTCTTTAACTCTCAGGAAATTCCTGAGGTCTTGGGGATAAAAGAAAAACATCAATCGCCTTTTGAGTAGCTTTTCATAACCGTCTGAAGGAACCGGCGCTTTTAAATCATACAAAATGTATTTATAAAAATAACACGTATTCATTCCAAGACGAACATCAATCGCCTTTTGAGTAGCTTTTCATAACCGTCTGAAGGAACCGGCGCTTTTAAATCATCATAAAAATAACACGTATTCATTCCAAGACGAACAAAAAAACAACCCTCTCGTCCCCATTTTACATCTTTTTATGTGGCTGTGATGTTGAGTGAGGAGCCCCATTGGAAGCAGCTGCTTCAGAAGTCGAAGTGGAACTCCAGCAGCTGGAAGCCTTTCTTTCTCCAGAGAAAATCGTTTGTGGTCCCCTTTTGCGGTCACCTTCTGACAAGCAAAGTCAACTGGGAAGCCCGAATCACTTAACAACCGTCTGACTAACTTGACAACCGCAGGGATGTCTTCTCCATCAATCCGGATGCCAGCCGAGCAGAGACTTCATAGTCGTCCGAGCAGATCTAAATGAGGAAACAGGTGGGGGTGAAGGGAGGAATTAGCGGAATTTCAATGTAATGTTTGGTGTTTCCTGCTACAAGATACTTAAGGATGGTGTTTCATCTCCAGTACATATTATTGTTTACCTCAGAGTGTGGTATTGTGAGACAGCGAGATGCCGTGACTAATTAAGTTCGA
Organism: Notechis scutatus; assembly: GCF_049901735.1. Taxonomy (NCBI): domain Eukaryota; kingdom Metazoa; phylum Chordata; class Lepidosauria; order Squamata; family Elapidae; genus Notechis; species Notechis scutatus. The sequence continues at coordinate 83,999,397 of NC_142012.1, forward strand.
AAGCCACTTAATTATCCCCCTGAATCCGTGTTTTTCAACCTTGGAGCTTTTAAGATGCCTGGATTTCAACTCCCAGAATTCTCCAACCAGCATTGGCAAGAAAACAGAAACCATGCCAATACAGGGAACCCTTGACTTACGACCACAGTCGAGCCCAATGTTTCTGTTGCTAGGCGAGGCATTTGCTAAGTGAGTTTTGCACCATTTTACGACCTTTCTTGTCGCAGCTGTTAAGCAAATCACTGCAGGTGTGAAGTCACTAAGAGGGTTGAGGAGGGAATCTGGCTCCCGCATTGACTCTGCTCGTCAGAAAGTCGCAAAAGGGGATTCCCGGGACATGGCGACCGTCGTAAATGTGCGTGTCGGGTTTCCAAGTAATGAACTCCACGTTAAAAGAAAAATGACAAAGTCCATCTTCAAAAAGATTTCTTTTATTTAGGAAAGCATCAAATTGGCAAAGTCCATGGTAATTCCAGATCTGACCCAACCCAGAATTACCCCACAAAATTAGAAGTTAGAAACAACCCCCCAAAAGTCACATTCTCCAATAGAAGTAATACAACGTTGCTTGATGTCATAAATCTCCACGTCCAGGGGCCCAATCCCGGACAGCTTGTTTCCCACGGGAAAGAAGATCACCTAGCCAAAAGACTCTCTTTATCCCCCCCCCCTCCCCATAAATTGTCCTTTACTGCCATCTGGTGTCAACCAACCAGAAGTTGGCCATAACAGAGTAACAGTTGGAAGGGATCTTGGAGGTCTTCTAGTCCAACTCCCTGCTCAAGCAGGAGACCCCATGCCATTCCAGACAAGTGGATGTCTAATCTCTTCTTCCTACACCTCAAATATTTTGGGTCCTGGTGACCCAAAATTCATAGATACATTGATGGCCCTAATTCTCTGGCTCAATTGGTTGGAGAGTCTCCTCTGGCGGCAGCATCTGGGTTCAAGTGCTCTGTTTCCAAAGGTTGCCAAGTTGTCAGTGGAGGTTAAACTATGAGAAAAAGACCACCTCCACCCTGTTGGAAGAAATATCCATCTGGGTTGAGTTCCAAGTGGGGAGAAAGACACTGGAAACATGGAGGCTGAATGGAAAGATAATTTAATGGAGCAGAACCATAAAACACATGGCCCTGGTGCGGCTGAATCCATGGGGTTGAGAGGGAGAGGCATTTATACCCTTGAGCTTCCTGTTCCTGTGTAAGAAATGTATTCTATTGGTTGTCAGACTCCCAGGGAGTCTATGCAAGGGTCATTGCTAACTTTTGGGGTTGTCTGAATTAAGTTTGGTTGAACCTTGCTGGGTGATGTAATGTCCCCAGGTGATTTCACAATGCAGTGAGTCCTGCTGCTAGATGGGTAGAGAGCTAATCCTATTATGTCCTGAGGGCCACGTCTTAATCTGGAGCTGAAGGTCTAATTGTCTTGTAGACAGGATGGCCCGGTCTTAATGGGGACCAAATATCTGCTGGGGAACAGGGAGCTGCAGGGAGCTTCTCTTTGTTTTTAAAAACACGTTTCTCCTTTTCTCATCCAGGGAAATATAATATTCCGCCTTTTTAATATTGTCTAGAATATTTCCTTCTTCTAGGAAAGAGGGGTGGGTGCTAACTTTCTACAATCCTTCGTGGGTGACCTTCCCAGAAGAGGCACTGGAGTCAGGGGGGTGGGGGGTGGGGAGAGAGAGCCAGCAGGCAGGGTTGGAAAATGCTGCATAACTAAAGTTGTTATAAGAAACAGACAAACCAGTCACAATAAAAAATTGGGACACGGTTCTCTTCAACCTGGATTGCTGGCCAGGCAATTTTTTTTAATGGTTTAACTTTTTTTTTTCCTAACAGAATTTTGAATTCTTGTCTCTAGGCATTAGAGACATTTTAACAGTTACAATTAACTGTCAAATTCGCCAACTTGCCTTGCTCTCCTGTGACATATTGCAATGTTTTTTTCCCTTCATGGAGTTAAGGTGGGCGTGGCCTGTGCATGACACATCCAGCCTGTGTGGCCCCTGTTTGAGACTTGAAGATTAATATCCTGTATCTTTATTATTAAAAGCCTTATTAATAGCAGTGCAACGGGAGGGCCAGGAGCCACACAACAGGCATAGAAGAAAGAATTCTGCTTCAAAAGCCTTAAAATGAGGTACAAAGATGTATCATGGCCTCAACGCTAAGAAAACAGCGCCATCCTGTGGTCAATGCAGGTATAGCAGCCATAAAAGAAACAAACTTTGTAAATGGCGTTTTAAAGTTATTATTCTTTATTATTAAAACATTATTAATATGAATAGGCCATCATAGGCTTTAACTTGGTTTAAGGCTTTTGAAGCAGGATTTATTTTCCCGGTCCTGTGTCACAGCACAGGGACTTCCCCTCACCCTGTTAATATGAATAAGGTGTTAATAATAAAGATACAGGATAATCTTAAAATCCTATTTAAAAGGTTTGTTTCTTTTTGTTACTGCAAGCAGCTGGCAACCATTAGAGGTGGCTGATGGTGTGTGACCGAATCTGTTTGGCAATACCAAGACAGAGCAGGTAGTCCGCAGCTTTGTCCGCCCACCTTTGTCCAAAGCGAGTCAGAGTTAGGAAGGGCAGGAGATCCCTTCTCTTGCTCTCCAGACCATCCAAAGCAGCCCAGCCTGAAAGAAGAAAAAGCCGGCCTCCGGAGACAATATTCAACTTGAGTCTTTGCAGAGTCTGGCTTGCAATCTGCTCATTTCCCCCAGTCACAACCCCATTTACTGATCTACCATGTGGTCCTGGTGTGGGCCAGGACTTAAAAGGGTGGTGGGGCCAGTCCTCTAAAGGCCTGCTGGCTGAGAGCTTCAGCCTTTTGGTGGAAAGCAGTGGAGAAAGGAGGATGCATTCCCTGGGTGCTCTGCGTAGAGCACAGCTGGATGGGTGCCCTGCCCCACTTGATGTTAAAAAGGGACACACAGAACAAGATAAGTTGCCCTTGAGGAATTTGGGGTTTTGTTTTTGTCAGTTTCACTGAGGTTTAAGCTTTTCATTTTAGAGAAATGGGGAGTGGGAGCTAAAGAGAAGACAGCAAAGGGAGATACAATAGGAGGTTGAACTCTGCCAGTGAATAGAATTCAGACACTGGAGGGATGGTTGCCCAACTCTTGCTAGAGGGCTTTTTCTGGCATGGCTCCTGGGCTGTGGAGCAGATTCCTCGTGTGATGCTAGCGGCCTTCATTTTCCAGGTATTTAAGAACAAAGTAAGAACTCATCTCTTGCTGAGCTTTTAATTTCTGAATTCTTAATTTTAATAATTTTAATTCTGTTAATGTTGCTATAAATTACATTTAATCATTTTGAGGTGCCTTGATGGCAGAAGAAACAAAAGCTGGCTAGATATAAAATGTACCAAATGTAAAATTAGTAATTATTATATAGAATACACTTTAAATCTTAGCGTACTACATTAAACTATAGCAAATATAGCTGTAACCTAAACTTTAAAAATCACTAACAATAATTACCGCCCTCAATTTAAGTAGCCTCAACAGAGCAGGCCTCCGACACCAGTACTTTTGGTTTTTAAACCATCAAGACGCTTAGTTTGGGAAAAATAATACCAAGTGGAAATTAGAGCAACATTATGCCATTGAAATTAGTTCCACTTAAGAGTCTGGAGAAGTTGAAACTCTGTCCAAGTGATGCACCATCCCGGTTCTTAAATCTAGCAAAGAGCTGCTTTCCAGGGTCCTGATGCACAGTCTGGTGGTAGCCCATCTGCGATTTGTATTTCCAGGAGACCCAGAATCCCCTTTGGCAAAAGTAAAGGTGCACATTTTCTCTCCCAAATTCTGGGAAAATAGGTCTTTGGCTCCACTCGCATTGAGGGGCCCCAGGTTTTGAGGCAAGGCCGCGTTCTCAGTCAGTCGAGCGGACGTAGAGACCGAGTCCCAACTCGGTCAGGTTCCCCGCAGCGTTTACGACGGAAGCAGTAAGGACAGGAGGGGAGCCCGCCAGTGAGAGAGATGCCCGAATATTTACAGATTCCAGAAAGGGGGAAATAGCATCTGCACACTTGCCCATAATTAATAGATGCTGGATAAATTCTTCCCAGCATCCCTGGGAAAACGGTAGATTCAGGGACTCGGCCAACAGCCTACATTTACATAACATTTTCTTCATAAGACCTTCAAAAGACACCAGCTGTTTCCACGTCCAACGTACAGGGAGTCCTCGACTTACGGTGACGGAGCCCCCATTTTTTCCTCGGTAGGAAAAAGACCCCAAAGGGGATCCCAAGAGCACCCCACTCCCCAAGCACCCCGATTTCTATCCCCTGGCCATTCGGGACTCCACAACAGTCTCTGAAAAAGATCCAGGGTCCCTTTCCTCAGTGCCATCGCAGCTCAACGGTCACTAAAGGAATGGTTGTAAGTCGAGATCGATCCAAGCAGCAAAAGCCAGTAGCCAACTGGAAAAGCAATGATTTACCAGATAGATAGATAGATAGATAGATAGATAGATAGATAGATAGATAGATAGATTAGATAGATAGATAGATAGATAGATAGATAGATAGATGATAGATAGATAGATAGATAGATAGATGATAGATGATAGATAGATAGATAGATAGATAGATAGATAGATAGATAGATAGATATAGATAGATACACACACACGTAAAAATGCTTTTTACGCACAATGTTTTATTGATTGGGAAAAAGCAAATGCGGTGACATTGACCGCGCGCCTCTCCCTCCTCCCCACCGGCCTTCATCCAGGATTGCGGAGGCCGAGAAGCGAAGCTCGCAGAGCAGAGCAGCAGGAAAAGCAATGCCACTCAATGCTCCTCTAAAGGGGACGATCCGCTTCCTTTGCCCTTCTCCGCAATGGCTGCCGACTTCGATGCCAGTGCTTATTTGAACGACCTTCGCAGTATGGCCGACTTCCTTTGTGCCCTTCTCTGGCATCCCACCTCAATTTCCTTTCACAGCGGCCTTCCCAGCATGGCCGACTTCCCGTCCGTTTACAGCGGCCGTCCCCCAGTTCTTTTGAAAAACGACCTTCCCAGCATGACGGACTTCCTGCCCATCCTTCTTGGTTCCCCCCCCCAACTTCCTTTCTCAGGACCTTCTCAGCACAGTGCACTTCCTGTCCGTCCTACGTGGCCGTCCCCCAAAGCCTGGGGGGGGGAAATGACCTTCCCATCATGGCCGACTTCCTGTCCCTACTTCTCAAGTCATCCCCCTAACTTTTCTCAGTGACCTTCTTGGGACGGTGGGATTTTAACGTTCATTCTGTATCTTTATTATTAAACTCCTTATTAATAATAGGACAACAGGAGGCACATGGGCTGCGTCACAGGAGCAGAAGAAAATCCCGCTTCAAAAAACTTAAACCGAGTTAAAAAGGGGTACGGTACCTCTATTGCTATTGCTAAGGGACAGAAAACAGTGCCATCCTGTGGCCCATGCAGGTATAGCAGACACAAACACATGGCTGCCCAACCCTTCCTGTCCTGTCTCCGTTGCAGTCCCTCCACTCCACTGTTAGTACCCTCACAGTTGAACCCCACGTATTGTCCGTTTCTTCAGCTGTCCCATTTCTGCTCCTTCCAGAGAGCTGGCTGCTTCCGAGGTGCCCAATGATGCCGGACCCGTGTGGCAGCAGGCGCGACGATGGCTTCAGCGGAGCACGTGACAGCAATCACGTTTCAATCTTCAAAAGCCGGGCGGGAAGCGTGTGCAGGTTACGCTACCCTACTCCTTGCTCCCTCGCCCACCAGCGCCACACGTTCACCGCCGTCTGCTTTTCCCCCGTTATCTCGATTGCCGCAGACTGTTCTGCAAGCAAGCGGTTGGGAGCCGGTTAGAGGCGGCTCATGGCATCCGGCTGCATTTATTTATTCATCTGATTTGTCAATCGCTTACAAGATAATGGGTATAAGTATAAACATGAGTAAGAATACAGGAAATAGGTACGAATAAATGGGGACAATAGGACAGGGACAGTAGGCACGATGCACACCCCTTACAGACCTCTTAGGAATGGGGTGAGGTCACTAGTGGATAGTTTGAGGTTAAAGGAGTGGGGGAGGGGGGTTAGGCTGGGGGTGTAACAACAGAGTCAGGGAGTGCATTACAGGCATTGACCACTCTGTTGCTGAAGTCCTACTTTCGGCAATCAAGTTTGGAGCAGTTTACATTGAGTTTGTATCTGTTTGTGCTCTTGTATTGTTGCGGTTGAAGCTGAAGTAGTCATTGACGGGTAGGACATTGTAGCAGATAATTTTGTGTGCTATGCTTAAGTCCAACCGTAAGTGGCGTAGTTCAAAGTTGTCCAAGCCCAAAACCTCCAGCCTGGTGATATAGGGTATTCTGTTGCGAGCAGAGGAGTGTAATACTCTTCTCGTGAAATACTTCTGGACTTGCTCAATTGTATTAATGTCTGATATACAGTGCGGATTCCAGACTGATGAATTGTATTTGAGTATTTGTCTAGCAAAAGTTTTGTATGCCCTAATGTGCAATTTAATATTTCCGGAGGAGAAGCTTCATAAGATTAGATTTACAACTCTTAGTGCCTTTTTGGCAATGCTGTTACAGTGAGCTCTGGTGCTTGGGTCATTTGATAAGAGAACATCTCTTGGGGTACATTCCAGTCCTGCCCTGGGACTCCAGATGCCAAAGCCAGGTAGAATTCTGGTTTATTTTGGGAGATTTAGCCAACATCTGTACAGTCCTGACAAAAACGTACAGATTTCACTTACTCTAGGATTTTTCAAAGGAAAGCACAATGAATTCTACTATAACAGCATTTACTTATAAAGCTGAATCACAATGCTGTGTATTTGCAAATCTTTCTAACTTGTTAGGATTTTTAATAATTAATGTTTTTAACAAAGACCAAGCCATCAACAGTAAGAACGGTTCCCTGCCCTTGATGAAAGATAACAAAAATACAATACTTTCTTAGGGAACAGTTACATTACAAGGAAATCTACAGTTTAACCAAAAGTTCATCCCCAGCAGTTTGGTCAGCATCACCACAAGATATAAAACAATTAACAATTAACTGCATACCAGAATGAACTTTTGCCTTTCAAGAGCAATCACCACCTTGGGTTTTAGGCAATACCAAGACAGGGCAGAAGTCCAAGGATGTGGCTTTTGTCTGGCCAACTTTGTCCAAAGCGAGGAAGGGCAGGAGATTCCTTCCCTTGCTCTACAGACAGTCCAAAGCAGCCCAGCCAAAAAGAAGGAAAAGCAGGTCTCTGGAGGCAACATGTGACTGGAGTCTTCGCAGAGTCTCCCTTACAATTTACTACTTTCCCCCAGTCACAGCTGCATTCACTGATCTAGGGGTGTGGGCCAGGCAGAAGGGTGGGGCCAGTCATATACAGGCCTGCTAGCTGAGAGCTTCAGCTTTTTGTGTGGAGAAAGGAGGATGCACTCCCTGGGTTTTCTGTCTAGAGCACAGCTGGATGGGTGCTCTGCCCTGCTGGCTGTTACAAAGGAACTCAGGAAAACAGATAAGTTGTCCCTGAGGATTTTCTTTTGGGAGGGCAGTTTCACTGAGCTTTAGGCGGTTTATTTTAGAAAGACGGGGAAGGAAATAAATGGGGAGTTTGGGAGGCAAAGAGAAGGCAGCAATAGGGAGTTGGAGATACGGTAGGAGGTTGTATTTGGCCAGGGAACAGAAAAGACACGGGAGGGATGGAGGATTGTCCATCTCTCACTAAAGATTATGGTCTTGGTGGGGGATAGCTGGATGAACCTGTTTGAATTTTATTCCCATGGCCATAACCATCTGGTCTTTGGGAAAGGGCCTTTTTGGCATGGCTCCTGGGCTGTGGAGCAGAATCCTTGTGTGATGCTAGTGGCCTTCACTTTCCAGGTATTTAAGAACAAGGTAAGAAGGCATCTTTTTTGCTGAGCTTTTCATTTCTGAATGATTAATGTTAAGAATGATTTTAATTGTGTTCATATTGCTACAAATTACATTTAATCACTTTGAGGTGCCTTGATGGTAGAAGAAACCAAAGCTGGCTAAATAAGGAAAATGTACCAAACTAAATATAGAATACACTTTAAATCTTAGCATACTAAATTAAACTGGCAATAAATATAGCTGTAACAGCTTTGAAAAAATCAGTTTAACAATAATAGCTGCCCTCAATTTTGCCATAAACTCACAGAACAGTAGCCTTAACAGAGCACACTTCTAACACCAGTACTTTTGTTTTTTAAATCCTCAAGGTACTTAGTTTGATAAAAATACTAAGTGAAAATTAGAGCACCATTACATGATTGAAATTAGTTCCAATTAAGAGTCAGGAGAAGTTGAAGCTCAATCAAAGAAATGCACAGACATCCTATTCTTAATCCTCCAAGAGTCTGGCAAAAAGTCGCTCTCCAGGGTCCTGTAGCACCGTACCTGTGCAAGGCCCTTTTCCTATGGGCGGAGGCTTTAGTTTCTGGCCACAGGGAAGGTTCAGAAAGGACCTGTGGGGTCATCTAAGCAGCAGCAGAATCTGAAAGGGAGGAGAAGGGACAGGTAGATGGGTAGTTTTGTGGATGAAGCATGGGTGGTTCCAATAATTTGGGTCCCATTGAGTCGGCACCGTTTTCCCAAACACATAGGGGCAACTTCAGTAGCTACTTTGTCTTTTCTCCTGCCCCCTTTTGGAGAAAAAGTCTGCCTGTAGAACCCCCATTTCTCCCTCTTTCTAGAACTGGGCTGTTGGACGGATGCAGGTGGAGTCCTGCTGAGAAGACATCCCACCAGCCTGCCTTTTGGGAAAGAGATACCGTTGAGCGTGTCGCTGCCAAGGTGATCATCCTTTGTGCGGTGGGGAAGAGCGAGAGCTTGGAACTTAAAGGTAGGGAAGCGGGTGTTTCTTAATGGCCCCCACTCGAACCGGTGGTGTCGATCCTGGCCTCTCCGGCCAGAGCAGAGTAGATGGTCTTTTCACTGGACTCCCCATCCGTCAGTGTCCCCCCGGGGGGGGGGGAGGCAGATCAGGAGGCCACTGCTGTTCCTCAGATGTTTGAAAGAATCACTTTTGTTTTCAGTTGTTTCCTTTTTTGGGACAATGAGGGGAGGATAAAAGGCCTTGGGCCTGGAGTCTTCCTCAGAAGACTTTACACCCGCCTGCTGCAGGGATAGGAAGGAAGGAGCTGCCCTCGGTCACTGCAGGGGGAAGGACCTTGCCGCCGCTACAGGGAAGCTGCGGAAGAGCTTCGACACGCCTGATGGAGAATGTGCTTCTTTCCTCGATTGCATGAGATGGAGGGGAGAGGAGGGCGGAGAATAGAGCGGAGCCTGGAGTCACGGTGGGAGGCTGACTCTGGCTCTAGCAGGGAAGGGAGGAGGACAGGTGGGAGATGGGTTTCCTCTTTTCATGTATTGGCATCCGAGGGCACCTTTGAATGGAAAGCTGGCATCGCATCCCTCAAGTGGTCTGTCTTGTTTCCCCTCCTTGACTTTGGTGCTGCCGTCACTTTTCCTTGCCCCCCCCGCCCTTTTACCCGTCGCATCTTCTCAGGCTCTGATGTTCCCAGGGCCTGCACGCCTAGGGGATGGTTCTATGATGATTCTCCCCAGTCTCCAAGCACCCCGGTTTGTAGCCCGTGACCGCGGGGGTGTCACAGCAGCCTGTGAAAAGGTCTCATGGCAACTCAACGGTCCCTAAATGAGCCGGTCGTAAGTCGAGGCCTATCCAAGCGAGGAAGACCCGGTGCAGCCGCAAGCCAGTAGCCAACGGGGAAAGCAAGGATTTACCGAAGATTAGGTGGGGGGGGGGGGGAATCATGGTTTTTGTGCACAATGACGTTTCATTGTTTAGGAAAAAAACCAAAACAGGGAGGGCAATCCTGTGACATCGCTCACGCGTCCCCTCCCCCCACCTTTCACCCAGGATCAAGGAGACAGAGAAACGCGGCCCGCAGAGCAGAGCGTCAGGAAAAAAGCCCCGCCCCTCTATGCGGCCCTTGAGACAATCAAGTTTCTTTGAAAATGACCTTCCCAATATGGCCGACTTCCAATCCGCTGTCTGCCGCTGTTCCTCAGTGCCTTTGAAAAATGACCATCCCATCATGGCCTACTTCCCGTCCCTCCTTCTAAGTCGTCCCCCCAACTTCCTTTCGCGGCGACTTTTTCGGCACGGTGAACTTGTCCGTTCATCGCGGCTGTCCCCCGTCCCCCCCCCCACCGCCGCCCCATTGCCTGAGAAGAACGACCTTTCTATGACGGCCGACTTCTAGTCCATTATTTTTAGTCTCCCCCACCCCTTCCTCGTGCAGCGACTTTTTTTCCCACGCTGGGATTTTAAGTTTATTATTCTATATCACCATGATAAAACACATCCTTATTAACATTAATAGGGGCAGAGGAGGACCAGGGGCCGCAACACAGGGAGAGAAGGAGTTCCTTTCGCTTCTTAAAGCGAGTTAAAAAGGCGAATGAAAACTTCAATGCTCTTTCTACGGGACAGAAAACGGTGCCCCCCGTGGTGTAAGTTGGTATTGCGGCCACACAGAAAAAAAAAACACCTTTTCAATGGCATTTTTTGAAACCGGATTCTTTCTCGTGTGCCTGTTCTGCAGCAGCCTGGAATTGGAAAACAGGGCCTTCCTGTGGTCCAAGAAGGAATAGCAGCCAGAAAAAAAAACCCTTTAATGGGTTTTTTTAGGCTACTATCCTATATCTTAATTATTAACACCTTATTAATATTAATAGGACAACATGAGGCCAAACGTCCAGGCAATATGCAACGAGTCTTTGCAGAGTCTGGCTTGCAATCTGCTCATTTCTCCCAGTCACAGCTGCATTCACTGATTGGGTCCAGTCCTATAAAAGGCCTGCTGGCTGAGAGCTCGAGCCTTTTGGGAAAAGCAGTGGAGGAAGGAGGATGTGTTTTCTGTGTGAGCTCTGCCCTGCTGGCTGTTACAAAGGAATTCGGGGAAAACAGATAAGTTGTCCTTGAGAGATTTGGGTTTTTTGGGGTTGGGGGGCAATTTCACTGAGGTTGAGGCTTTTCGTTTTAGAAAGACTGGGGAAGGTTGGGAGCCAAAGAGAAGGACAGCCTTTGGCATTTGGAGATACGGGAGGGCCGGGCGATCTCCCATTCTCTTCTCTCAAGGTATGAACTCCTCTCTTTTGCCGAGGTTTAATTTGACCAGTTCTTATTTTGTTTTAAGAATTTTAATGGCATTCACGTTGCTATAAATGTAATGATTCTCAGGTGCCTTGATGGTAGAAGAAACCAAATCCAGCTAGATAAAAAGTAACATACCAAATGTAAAATTAGAAATAACTCTAAAGATTACACCCTAAATCTTAGCATACTAAATTAAACTGTAGCAATAAATAGAGTCGTAACCTAAACTTTGAAAATCCCCTTAACAGACCAACACCAGTACTTTGGGTCATGGCGCTTAGTTTGAGACAAATAATAGCAAGTGAAAACTAGAGCAACATTATGCCATTGAAATGAGTTCCAGTTAAGAGTCTGGAGAAGTTGAAGCTCGCTCCAAGAGATGGAACCATCCCCCTATTCTTCAGTTCTCTGACAGTCTGGGAAAGAGCCGCTCTCCAGAGTCCTGACACAGAATCCGGTAGCCCTGCAGAGAAAGCCCCGTTCCTACAGGCTTCGGTTCCTGGCCAGAGGGACAGATTGGCAAAGGACACGTGAGGGGGCTTTCTAAGCAGTAGCAGGAGAATCCAAAACCGAAAGGGAGGAGAAGAGACAGGCGGATGAACAGCTTTGTAGAGTAAAGACAGGGTCAGTTCCAAAACTTTGGGTCCCATCTTGTGGGAACATTTTCCCCAAACACAGAGAGGCAATTTCAGTAGCTCTTTGTCTTTTCCCGCTCCCTATTTTTGTGAAAAAGGTACCAGTATAACAGCCATTTCTTCCACTTTCTAGAACCGGGCCACTGGACGGATGTAGGTGGAGGCCTGCCGAGAAGACGTTCCACCAGCCTGTCTTTTGGGAAAGAGACACAGTCGGGCATGTAGCGGACAAGATGAGTGTTAGGATAATAAATAAAGGAAAGAAATAAAATATAGTAGAGAGTTACTTCTTGGCAAGGCGAACTTCCTGTCCGTTGTCTGCAGCCGTCCCCTACTGCCTTTGAAAAATGACCTTCCCATCATGGCTGACTTCCCATCCCTCTTCCTAAGTCATCCCCCCAACTTCCTTTCGCGGAGACCTTTTCGGCACGGTGAACTTCTTGCCCATTTACCGTGGCCATTCCCCCCGGGTGCCTGAGAAGAACGACTTTTCTACGACGGCCGACTTCCCGTCCATTCGTTTTAGTCTTCCCCCCCAACTTCCTCGCACGGCAACTTTTTCGCCACGCTGGGTTTCAAAGTTTATTATTCTGAATCATTAATTGAAATGCCTCATTATTAACATTATTAATATACGGTATTACGAAAGCTCGAACGCTCTCGTTAAGGGACAGAAAAGCAGGTACCGCAGTCACCTTTTTTTAAAAAAAAAAACCTTTTTCGAGGGCATTTTTGAAAAGGTTTTTTCTCGGCCGCCTTTCTAAGGGAAACAGAAAACAGTGCCATCCTGTGGTCCAGGAAGGAATAACAAGGAGAAGGGGGGGGAAAAACCTCTTTTAATAGGGTATTTTTAGGCTATTCTGTATCTTTATTATTAATGCATTATATTAATATGACAACATGAGGCCGAAGCCCGCAAGAGATGAACAGAAAAAGACATCCCACTTCAAAAGATTGAAACTGAAAGTCAGGTAAGAAGGGTTAGGGTTGGGGTTGGGGTAAGGGGAAATGGTTAGGGTTTAGGGTTAGGTTTAGGGATATCTCCTCAGGGAAAGCTCGGATCCGAAAATGAAGCGGATCATCAATGTTTTCCATCCTGGGAAAAACATGAAAATGAAGTTCATTTCAAAATCCAAGTTCTGCATCAAAAGTTGTGTTTTGTGGATGAATAGAGCTCAACCCATCATTTTGAGATTTGCCTTGGGATAACTCCTCAGAGAAAGCTCGGATCTGAAAATGAAGCGGATTTTCAATGTTTTCTACTCTGGGGAACCTTCAAATGAATTTCTTTTTGAAATCCAAGCTGCATCAAAAGTTGTTTATTCTGGATGAATTGAGTTCAACCCATCATTTTGAGATTTGCCTTGGGATAACTCCTCAGGGAAAGTTCAGATCCGAAAATGAAGTGGGTTTTCAATGTTTTCCACCCTGGGGAACATGAAAATAAAGTTCTTTTTGAAATCCAAGCTCTGCATCAAAAGTTGTCTTTTCTGGATGAATTGAGTTCAAGCCACCATTTTGAGATTAGGGTTAGGGTTAGGGATAGGGATATATCCTCAGGGAAAGCTCAGATCCAAAAACAAAGCGGTTTTCAATGTTTTACACCCTGGGGAACATGAAAATGAGGTTCTTTTCTAAATCCAAGCTCTGCGTGAAAAGTTGTGCTTTGTGGATGAATTGAGCTCAAGCCACCATTTTGAGATTTGCCTTGGGATAACTCCTCAGGGACAACTCGAATCCGAAAATGAAACGGCTTTTCAATGTTTTCCACCCTGGGGAACATGAAAATGTCTTTTCGAAATCCAAGCTCTGCATCAAAAGATGTGTTTTGTGGATGAATTGAGTTCAACCCACCATTTTGAGATTTGCCTTGGGATATCTCCTCACGGGAAGCTCAGATCAGAAAAGGAAGCAGCGTTTCAATGTTTTCCACCCTGGGGAACATGAAAATGAGGTTCTTTTCAAAATCCAAGCTCTGCGTCAAAAGTTGTGTTTTGTGGATGAATTGAGTTCAACCCACCATTTTGAGATTTGCCTTGGGAGAACTCATCAGCGAAACCTCGGATCCGTAAATGAAGCGGCTTTTCAATGTTTTCCACCCTGAGGAACATGAAAATGAACGTCTTTTCAAAATCCTTGCTCTGTATCAAAAGATGTGTTTTCTGGATGAATTGAATTCAACTGACCATTTTGAGATTTGCTTTGGGATAACTCCTCAGGGAAAACTCAAATCCGAAAATGAAATGGCTTTTCAATGTTTTCCACCCTGGGGAACATGAAAATGTCTTTTCGAAATCCAAGCTCTGCATCAAAAGATGTGTTTTGTGGATGAATTGAGTTCAACCCACCATTTTGAGATTTGCCTTGGGATATCTCCTCACGGGAAGCTCAGATCAGAAAAGGAAGCAGCGTTTCAATGTTTTCCACCCTGGGGAACATGAAAATGAGGTTCTTTTCGAAATCCAAGCTCTGCGTCAAAAGTTGTGTTTTGTGGATGAATTGAGTTCAACCCACCATTTTGAGATTTGCCTTGGGAGAACTCATCAGCGAAACCTCGGATCAGAAAATGAAGCGGCTTTTCAATGTTTTCCACCCTGGGGAACATGAAAATGAATGTCTTTTCGAAATCCTTGCTCTGCGTCAAAAGATGTGTTGTGGAATAATTGAGTTCAACCTACCATTTTGAGATTTGCCTTGGGATATCTCCACATGGAAAGTTCGGATCGGAAAAGGAAGCGGTGTTTCAATGTTTTCCACCCTGGGGAACATGACAATTAACTTCTTTTTGAAATCTGAGCTCTGCATCAAAAGTTGGGTTTTGTGGATAAATTGCGTTCAAGCAATCATTTTGAGATTTACCTTGGGATGTCTCCTCAGGGAAATCTCGAATATGAAAATGAAGCAGGTTTTCAATGTTTTCTAATCTGGGGAACATGAAAATGAGGTTCTTTTTGAAATCCAAGCTCTGCATCAAAAGTTGTGCTTTGTGGATGAATCAAGTTTAAGACACTATTTTGAGATTTGCCTGGGGATAACTACTCAGGAAAAGCTTGGATCGGAAAATGAAGCGGGTTTTCAATGTTTTCCATCCTGGGGAACATGAAAACAAAGTTCATTTCGAAATCCAAGCTCTGCATCAAAAGTTGTGTTTTCTGGATGAATTGAGTTCAACCCACCATTTTGAGATTTACCTTGGGATAACTCCTCAGGGAAATCTCAGATCTGAAAAGGAAGTGGGTTTTCAATGTATGCCACCCTGGGGAACATGAAGTTCTTTTCGAAAGCCGAGCTCTGCGTCAAATGTTGCCTTTTCTGGATGAATTGTGTTCTATTCACTATTTTGAGATATGCCTTGGGATATGCCTCAGGGAAATCTTGGATCTGAAAATGAAGCGGGTTTTCAACGTTTTCCACCCTGGGGAACATGTGCTTGTTTTCAAAATCCAAGCTCTGTGTGCAAAGTTCTTTTTTCTGGCTGAATTGAATTCTAGCCACCATTTTGAAATATGCCTTGGGATTCTTCCTCAGGGAAATTTCGGATCCAAAATGGAAGTGGGGTTTTAATGTTTTCCACCATGGGAAACATGAAAATGAAGTTCTTTTCGAAATCCGAGCTCTGCGTGAAAAGTTGTGTTTTCTGGCCAATATTTTGAGATATGCCTTGGGATAATTCCTCAGGGAAAGCTTGGATCTGACAATGAAGTGGATTCTCAATGTTTTCCATCCTGCTTGTTTTCTAAATGCAGTCTCCGTCAAAAGTTGTGCTTATTGGCTTTAGCTAAACTCAAATTAAATATGGTGAACCAAGAAGAGAGGGTGAGAGATGTAAAAGTAGCGAATCAAAATTTCTTGGAGCACGCTAACAAATCGGGGAAGTGGTTAACCCACAAATTAAAAAGAGAAAAAGAAAAGAAATTGATGGCAGTAATTTGAGGATGAAAATGGTACAGCATACAGAGATACAGCATAAAGTGGCGGAAAAAAGTGATTAATCCAGAATTATTTTGAAAGATTATATGTGAACAACATAGATATAGATATTATAGAATATCTACAAAGAAATAGTTTGGCAGAATTAAGGGAAGATCACAGAGAAATATTAAATAGGCGGATAAGAGCCATGGAATTAGAAAGGGCGGTACAAAAACAGAAGAGTAACAAAACTCCGGGGCCAGATGGAATTCCAGCAGAGGTATACAAATGGTTGTATGAATGCTTTGGGAATATATTGTTGGAAGTGTTTAACAATGTATTGGAATTATCAAATATACCAGAATCATGGACTGAAGCTTATATTTCCCTCATTCCAAAAGAGTGCAGATCACAAATATAACAAAAATTATAGACTGATCTCGCTGCTGAATGTTGACTATAAAAATCTTTACCACTATAAAAATCTTTACCACAATAATGGCAGGAAAATTGAAGATAGTCCTAAATAAAATAATACATCCAGACCAGAATGTTTTGGGTTGTTGTTTTTTTGCCAGCAAGGCAAATTAGAAATAATACAAGAATGGTCTTAGACATTTTAGAATATTTAGGCACATCCTGGGAAACAGGCGGCACTAATCTTCTGGATGCTCAGAAGGCATTTGACAACCTTAATTGGCAGTTCTTGAACCAACAAATTAAAAGTATGAGATTTGGAATAAAATTTGAAAAAATGATTAGTATAATATATGCCACACAGAAAGTTAGAGTGATAGTAAATGGAGACTGCACTGAAATATTTGGAATTAAAAAAGGAGCACAAGACTCTCCTATGTCGCCTCTACACTTTATATTAATAATTGATGTTACAAATTAAAAAAGATTTAGAGTTGGAAAAAGTTGCAACTATCGATGGGCAGAATTGCCACGATAATAATGAATATACTACCAAAATTGTTATATTTATTTCAGACAATCCCCATAAAATTAGATTGTTAAAAACAACATGGGAAAAGTTAAGGAGGAAACAATACATGAAACTACTGGACTGGGTGTCACCGATGGAAGAAGTGATTTACCCAAATACAGTGGAGAAGAAAAAGAGGATTAGATATAAGGAATTACTAGATAATCAGGGAAATTTAAAAACAAACGAAGAACTAAAAGAACAGGGTATAATTGTGGACTGGTGGCATTTGCAGATAAGAACGAGGCATAAAAAAGATACTGAGGAATTTGGAATAGAAAGGAAACCCCAACAACTAGATCAAATTTTGACTGGTAAAAAAGAAAAATTCATAACTAGAACATCTAACTATTTGATCAAAGTAGAAATGGAAGTAGTAGTTAAGGGTCCAATGATTGCAGGGGCACAAAATATAGGGCATAGTATACAGTTAGAAGATTGGGAGAGAATTTGGCTCAAGAACTGCAAATTAACATTGTCAACGACGTACAAAAAAACCTTAATTAAGATGTTTCATAGATGGCATTTGACACCAGTGAGATTGGCCAAAATATCTCTGAACATGAAACCAGAATGTTGGAAATGTAAGCTTACAGACGGAACATACTATCACATATGGTGGCAATGCCCCAAAGCTAAAAATATTGGGAAAAATTGAGGAAATGGATACAAGAAATTACAGGACACGGTATTGAATTTAAACCAGAAACGTTTTTATTGGGGATGATTAAAGGAAATTTAAAGAAACATATCCAATACATTGTACAACACATAACAACAGTGGCAAGGATTGTTTATGCCCAGAGCTGGAAAGCAGATGAGAATATGGTAATAAATAAAATAGAGAATATGGTAATAAAATACTTGATTGTGCCAAAATGGATAGGCTTATGAGGAATTTGAAAGGTAAAGAGGAGTTGAAGTTTTATGAGGTATGGGAAATGTTGTATTTATGGTTAGAGAAGAGAAATGAGGTTTAATATGGAAAATAATTGTAAATATATGTAAATGCTTGACACAGTACTGTTAACATGTAAATAAATAAGCACTTTGAAAATAAACAAAATAACAATGAATTTTTTTAAAAAAGATACGCCTTGGGCTAACTCCACAGAGAAAGCTCGGATCTGAAAATGAAGCAGTTTTTCAACGTTTCCCACCCTGGGGAATGTGAATATGTCCTTCTTTTTGATATCTGAGCTCTGTGTCAAAAGTTGCGTTTTCTGGCTGAATTGAGTTCTACCCACCATTTTGAGATACGCCTTCAGCTAAGTCCTCAGGGAAAGCTTGGATCTGAAAATGAAGTGGTTTTTCAACGTTTTCTGCCCAGGGGAACATGAATATGTGCTTGTTTTAGAAATCCGAGCTCTCACGTCCAAAGTTCTGTTTTCTGGCTGAATTTTCTACCCACCATTTCGAGATACGCCTTGGGCTAACTCCTCAGGGAAAGCTCGGATCCGAAAATGAAGTGTGTTTTCACCGTTTCCCACCCTGGGGAACATGAATGTGTGCTTCTTTTCTATATCTGAGCTCTGCGTCAAAAGTGGCGTTTTATGGCTGAATTGAGTTCTATCTACCATATTGAGATACGCCTTGGGCTAACTCTTCAGGGAAAGCTTGCATCTGAAAATGAAGTGGTTTTTCACCATTTCCCACCCTGGGGAACATGTCTATGTGCTTCTTTTCAATATCCAAGCTCTGTGTCAAAGGTGGCGTTTTCTGGCTGAATTGAGTTGTTCCCACCATTCTAAAGACATAAACTAAGAACCTCAGCTCCTGCCCCCTCCCCCCCATCAGATATTTTGGTGCCTACAAGACAAAAGGCTAGGTCAGCTTATCTACAAAACAAAAGACCTTCACCCTCAGGACATAATAGGATTAGCCCTCTACCCATCTCACTACATGGAACCTGGGAAGATTGCATCACCCAGCAAGTTTCAACCAACCCTGGGACAACCTACAAGGTTACCTCTGCATAGCCCCATGGGAATCTGACTGTCAACTATAAAACATGTATACAAAATGTTAGTTTTGGGAGTGTGGCTCAAGGCTCATGATTTAATTGGAGTAACTGCTGGAACCCTGACACTGACAACCAATCAGAATACATTTCTTTCACAGGAACAGGAAGCAATTTTAAAGCCCAAGAGAGGGTATAAATCTCTCTCACACACACCCCCATGTGCTCAATTGCCCAGGATCTCAAACCATGTGGTCCTGTCCACCATTAAACCATCTTTCCAAACAGCCTCCATGTTTCTAGTGTCTTTCTCCTCACTTGGAACTGAACCCACATGGACATTTCTTCCAACAGTAGAAAGCTGTCAGTTGCTCCATCTCCAGGAATACTATTTCGAAGCAAAATTGTAAAATATTAATTGATCCAGTCAGAAAACCCCAAAGAATGAATTTAAACTCAAACAAAGCTATACTACCTCTACCTAATAGGCATGTCACGATTTTCTAAGAAAAAGCACAGCATTTTCCCCAGAGACCCTAGTTTTTTGCAAGGCTAGACTTAGCTGCTTCTGTGTTTGGGCGAGGTGGTTAGGTGAGCTTTGATGATGTGGTTTTACTGAGTGTGATTATTTTTTTATTTCAGGTGTCATTGATCATTGCTTATTAGGTTTTTTTAAATTATTTTTTATTATGCAATTTCTTTTTATATATAAAACTAGCTCAATAATACCCCGTGCTTCGCTATGAAACTATGTGATCGAGCTTAGTTTTTGGGGAGGAAAATAAGGGGGGGAAATGTGCCTCTGCCTACCAGCATCCATTGGTATTCATCTGGCTAGCGTCCTGTCAGTGTGTGAGAGTCAAGGGCTGTTTGGAAACTGAAACATGGAAACTGAAGCAGTATTTGCTGTGTGAGCAAGGAGACAGCAAGGAGCCTGGGCGTGGCTTAGCTCAACTGTTCTGTACTAAAGCTGCTTGGTGCTGTGAAACTAAAACTGAAACTCCTCCTGTGTTTTGCATTTGAAACAGATTTCTTTTCAGGTGGGGAGGGGGAATAGAACTCCTTAGCACCAAGGTGTGTTAATAATAATATACAAAATACTAATACTCTGATAGTCATTTTAAAAAATCCTTTCTTAGTGAGCACCTAGAAGCCAAGAGAAACATACATGCCAAATTTCAGGTTTGTAGGCTTTATGGTTCTGGAGATTTTGTGATGATGCGTGTGTGGTATTTCACTTTTACATAGAGAGATTTCCATATTCACAATGGCAGTGTACTGTCTGGGTACAATCTCTTTCAAATACAAATAACAAACCTTATACAAACATTAATTATAACCATTTTTCTCTAAATTTGTTGACCATAAATCTTCACTTCACTCGCCTGGCCTGAGAAGGTAAGGGAGAGGGGGGAGGATGGAGAAGCGTCCGGGGCCGATTCTCTGGCGCCTCACTTTTGCTGGAGCTTCTTCCGGCCCTTGTTGGTGCTGGGCATGCCTTGGTTGCTTGGGAAGATGCGCAACCTGCTCTCCGTCATGAGACACTGGCCCGACCTAGCCTCGACCGACGCTGGCCTCACTAACACGAGGGCTGGCAGGGTAGGAATGGGATCCTGGAGGATGTGGCGACGGAAAGGGGGATGGGCCCGCAGCGCCCAGGCACGGCTTTAAGAAACTCAGGGCAGCGGGAAAAGCGGGCTAGCCCCGCCAAACCTCACATGCCTACCCTGGGGGGTCAGGATGAGAGAAAGCTGTAGCGGTCTCACAAAAGACACTCGCCCATCAGCCGGTCCCCACCCCCACTCCCCGAAAGCCAAGGCTGAGTCAAGCTGGCAAGCTCTCCTTGGGTATTTTTTTGTTACATGCGCACCCTCCCGGCCCTGCCACAGCCAGCCAGGGTGTCTAGAGAGAAAGTGGGGGGGAGGAGGAGGAGAAAGGGAGCTTCCGCCATGGCTTGCACTCTTTTCTCAGCCAGCCCGGATTTCCCCCCAAAAAATTTTTAAAAAATTATGTGCTGCTCATTGTTTTTGGAGATTATTTGCAGTGTCCTGGGGGTCACATGATCTCCAGTTGTGATCTTCCCAGCTGGTTTCCAACAAAGTCAACTGGGAAGCTGGATTCATTTAATGACCATGTGATTCACTTAAAAACTGGCACGAATCACTTCATAACTTGCAAAAAAAAAAAAGATGATTATAAAACCAGGCATGACTTGCTTAACAACCTCACATAACAAGGGAAGTTCTGGTCTTAATTGTAGTTTTTAAGTCCAGGAATTACCTCTATTCAACATTGCTTACTTCTGCTTCCAGTGTAAAGAGATTTGACTTGACCACTCACCAATTTACCAGACAGCCTATCTTTTCCGAGGAATGGAATAAAAGAGAAAAGTGAACTTTTGCAGCATGGTGCAGATTTCAGAACTCTTTGGAGTTTTATTTCCAAAGGCAGGGATGGAGCCAAACAAGTTGTTGTTTTTCTCGTTCCGACCAGAATCCATTTCTTCCTTCTCCCCTTCGCTTCCCTGCTGTCATTTTTTTCTTTTAAACCGCTCTTGAAGCGGAGATAAAAAAAGATGATCGCTCGAAACTTCTTCAGGGGGCGAAGGCTGACGAGAGTTTCTTCCGGCCCAAAATGTTCGCTCGCCGCGCGGAAGATCTACGGTGGTTTTACCAAGAGGCGTCATTCGTCCACACCTTTTGCCCGGAGTTCGCCCCTCGCGAAATCAGCTGACAAGCAGGAAAAACCCCTACCGAAGGAACGGGCGGAGCTTAGGCGAGGCCGGGGAAGTTTGGCCTCAAGGATGGCAGAGCGGTTTGGCGGTAAATTATTGGTGAGTAGCAGCAGCAGCAGCCGCCGGGCTCTTTCAACCCGACCTTTGGTGCCTCTTTAGGGTTTCTCCAAAGAGACGCCCTCCCCGGGCTTCCATTTCCCTGGGGGGAAGCGGATCTCCTCCTCCTCCTCTCTTGCCCTCCCTGCCCCTCAGCGAGCCGTCTGAAATCCCCGAACAACAATAACCTAGCACGCCGGTCACAGTGCCACCATGGCAGGGTAACGGGGCATTTCCTCCCGCGCCAAGGATCAGCGGGCGGGGCAAAGCTGACTCCCAATTGCTGGAGAAAAATGAGGCGGCCTCTAGGCCCCCCCACTCCTCGGAAGGCTGACTGGGCGTCTCCCCAAAAGCGGCCCTCGGCAGCGCTTTTTTTGCCCGCCCCACAAGAGGGCCTGGAGATGAGAAGGCTGTAAGGAAGGCGGAAGAAGCTGCGCTGCCACTGCCCAGAAGCAGCGAGAAAGCGGAGCAGAGCCTGCCTTCTTTTTCTGTCTGTCCCTCCCTCTAATTGGGCTTTGCTGGATTTCTAGGGACTTTCCAGCCGTACTGTCTTGCACCGCCCAGTTTCCCCTAGGCTTCTTTTGGCGGCGGCGGCGGCGGCAGCAGAAGCAGAGAGTGTGCTTGCTTTTTTCGTTTTTAAGTTCCTCCGTCTGTTCTGTTTCTTCAGCAGAGTCGTATTGCCAATTCCCTGATTAT
Source organism: Notechis scutatus (assembly GCF_049901735.1). Taxonomy (NCBI): domain Eukaryota; kingdom Metazoa; phylum Chordata; class Lepidosauria; order Squamata; family Elapidae; genus Notechis; species Notechis scutatus. Next base: position 84,021,546 of record NC_142012.1, read on the forward strand.
CAGCTAGATCCTCCATGGATGGTGAAAGCTATCCCGCGGTGAGTCTTCCATTGCTTGGAAGTTTTCCCCCTCCCAGGTCACTTTGAATTGTGATCTGGGTGAAATCTGGGCCTTCCTTCCTTGCCTTGCCTTCGAGTCCCAAGTTTGCAAAGCTGCAGTATCTTTTTGGATAATGAGAAAGCTTAAAATAAAAACCAAAAGTTGTCTTCTCTGCCTTTGTTATTTGTTGGGCCCAAGACAAGCAAATATGCATTACACAACAGTCCTTCCAGAGCATAATGCTTGAGGTGCCACACACATAAAAAGGAATAGCTCTGTGTTTTCTGTAGTACAACTGTTTATGTATGTGTGTATGTATGTATGTATGTATGTATGTGTATGTCTATATATATATATGTATGTGTATGTCTTGATTATATATATAGACATACACATACATACATATGTAAGTATGTGTATGTGTATGTCTATATATATAATCAATCATATATATATATGATTGATTTTATATGTGAAGTAAGGTGAGGCTTAAACAGTAACGGGGAAAATGGTTGTTTTTTTCTTTTCCCCAAACAACTTATTGGTGATATCATTTTCATATTTGCCTTCTTCCAGATGAGAAATATGCCCTAAGAAACTCATCTAACATTCTTGTTTAGATAGTTATTGGTTTTTCGGGTTGCCTGACTTTAAAGAGTGTAGGTATTTAAAGTGCATTTATTATGTGAATTGTAGTGTACACCAGTGCAGAGGGTTGGATGGGAGCATTCTGTGCTATCAAATGCTCAGGAGATCTTGCCTTAGATAAGTTGTTTTTAGTTCCCAATGTTTTCATTTAGTTGTCATTAGTAACAGAGACCATGTAGATATCATTCCTGCTGACTTATTTAGAAATCTTTATAATGCTATGTCTATAATGCTTTCAATCATCTGGGCATTAAGATGATTGGTTTTGTTCTTGATCCTTGTTTGTATGCAGTGCTTAGATGGGATAGACTATGACGATTTTCAGTTTGGTGCTCATTTGATTGAGCAGAAAGAGCTGTTCATGGAGACAGGTAAGGAACTTTTTGGTAAGTTATGTATCCTGAGGAATGTGGAACTATAGATAACTGAGGGAAGGAGCTAATGTTCATGTGTTTTGTTAATATTGTTCCTCTGAAATTGTATTACATAAATTTATAAGTGTATTTAACATTGCGATACTCTGAATATCTTCCTGTTTGTTTGTTTTAGTTGAAGGCCCATTTCTCACTATAATTGAACAGCCAAAACAGGTAAGGATTTTCTAAAGATGCTGGGTTCCCCAACTATATAAATAGAAGAGAATATATGTAGCTCAGGGTTGAATTGTGGGTTCACAGCGTTGAACTTTGTGCTCTCAGCGCTTATTTATTTGCAGATGTTTCATTACCACACTAGGTAACATCTTCAGTGTAATTGCAACAACCAAGCTCAGACAGTATCAAGGATCTCCATCATTCCCCATCTATATCCTATTGTAGGCAAACTTTTTCCTAGCCGTTTGTTTGTTTGTTTTTCTGATGGAATGGCTTTGCTTGAATTACCATTTTTGGCAGCGAGGTTTCCGGTTCCGTTATGGCTGTGAAGGGCCCTCACATGGTGGGCTGCCTGGAGCATCTAGTGAGAAGGGGCACAAGACCTATCCCACTGTCAAGGTGAGTATCACATTCATTTATTTATCATGTTTTATGAAAAATCTCTCTTTAAAGAATAATCTACGTTGCCTTTTCTGTCTTCAGTAAAAGTTAAATAGCTTTTTAGTAGTCTTATTGGTACATAATTTTGTTTGGACTTTCTGATTAATTAAGATACAGTATAGAAAGTCATAAAAGTAATTAGTTTTGATACCCATTTCAATATTTTAAAGTTTTCATAACATTATGCCTGGTTGTTATAGATAACTGACTGAAGTAAATGCATCTATTTTTATTGTGTTAGTCTTGGGCCTTAAATCTATTACTTCCGGTAGCAGGCTTTTGATTCCAGAGCAACTGAACATTTATTCTGTAGGAATAGAAAATTTTGATTTTCTACATTTTGCACAAGACTGTTCTTATAACCATGGACAGAGAGCACCCAGCAATAAAAAGGAAGAGCATGTTATGAAACTGTGATTATTGTATATTTTACCCTTCCTTATGGAAGGCGTTTAGAAATTCTTTTCGAACCTGTATCTTGCATTCAGAGTTCTAAGTTAATTTTAAAATGTCAAGTTAATTAACCTTGGATCTTTTGGAATGCGATCTAAATAACAAAATTATGATCAATTTAAAAAAAACTTTTGTTCCAATTTGTGTTGTTTGGTTCAAGAAAATTCCTCAAAACTAGCTGGATAGAGTGTAACAAGAATTGTGTATAAAAGAAGCTTAAATATTCTGGCTAAAACATAAAAACATAATCCTAGATTAAATTAAAATCAAGAAAGTGTATTAAACCAAAACGTAAATGTATGGAATTAACCAGATTGAAAAGACCATCTGCTTCTATCCATAAGTAATTTTATTTTCATTTAATGTGAGCAGATCAGCAAGCCAGATAAACTAAGATATTTATTATACTCAAACAATTTATCAGTAAAAATAGCTGTTAAAATTAGCTTTGCATGTTTTGAGGCACACTAAATCAGAATTTGGAAATTGGTTATTTCATTGTACTATTTTTTACTTTTTTGCTTCTTCTTTAATAAATGCAAAAATATGAGTGTGCTGTTTGTTCATAACATGAACTGCTCAGAGTTATTTTGGATAGTTATTTAATAAATAAGACAAATAAATAAAAATAAATATTTTGGCTAACTAAACTAAGCTAGTCTATTGTAGTCTATGTTAATGAAACTTGATAGGTTTGTATCATGATCATAAATCAACTCAGTATAAATTATATATGACAATATTTCTTTTTAAAGTTCCATGTACATTTGAAGAATGTTTCATAGAAAGACGGTGTTTATGGAAAGACCTCCTTGATGTCATTTTGTATAATTTTATTGCAGATCTCTAATTACACTGGACTGGCTAGGATAGAGGTGGACTTGGTGACACACACTGATCCTCCACAAGTGCATGCTCATAGTCTTGTGGGAAAACAATGTAATGAAGCTGGCAACTGCATTATGATGGTGGGCCCAAAGGACATGACTGCCCAGTATGTATGACTTAGTGATGAAGGAATGATAGTGGGGTTAAAAAGGCAAGGCCTATTTCATGATAGCATTTTTTTTCATTTGTTAGATTGGATGGATTGCAATATCTTATTTAAGGAAAGCTTTTTGACATTTACTTTGGCAAGGAAAATTCAGCACAAATATATAATTCCATTGTGTTTTCCTTGTATGCAAAGATGTGGTGGCTGCAGAGAGATCATACAGTGTGCAAGTAAATTGAAACACGTGTTTCCACAGGACAAACTTAGGTGTTCTCTCTTGTAAAGCTTCACTCACACTATCTATTCTATCTACTATCTATAGCGCAAATAGTGGGCTAGATGCTACAGGTAGTTCTCATTTAGTGACTGCCTTGTTTAATGACCATTTGCAATTACAGTAGTGATAAAAAATAACCTTACAACCAGTTCTCACATTTTTGACCTTGAACAGGTCTGTAAAGCAAAGGAAAGCTGAAGTAAGGTCATAAGCACAATTGCACTTTTAGTGACTGCTTCGCTTATGACCCAGTTGCTAGTACCAATTGTCGCTAAATAAGGATTATCTGTAGTTATGGAAAGTTCCTAAGCAGAAACTTAAACATTTTAAATACACACACACACACATGTGTACATGTACATGTACATAATTTATTTTTAGATACTTAAGAATTAGAACCAAGGGGAAAAAGCTGGAGAGAGAAAAAGAGAGATTTACGAACTAAAAATTAGCTAGGAATTTACAGAATGTTAAGAAAAAAGAAAACCACATTTATTCCATTAGCAACATTAAAACGATTTATTATATCATATACAAATGTGGCACTTTAAAAATATTGACTACTGTTTAATCAGAGATTAATATGAGTGAAAATAATGTACTATATAAAAATAATTTGAGATTTAGCTTACTAACAAAAACAGTAATAATAATAAAATAAGAAGTTCTATTTAATCTGAAACTCTTCAGTTTTATGAGCAGTGAGCCGGGGTGGGATTCAATCGGTGTTGCTACTTGTTCGGTGATCACGTTTTGTGCACATGTGTGTGTAACAAACCTTAAGCTGTGTTGCCCGGACAGCTGAAAAGTGCTGCGTGCAGGTGTGCAGCGTTTGAAAAGCCACTTTTTTCCTGCTTTTTCAACCTCAGCTGTGCCACACAAAGCAGCTGAGGTTGAAAAATCAGGAAATAAAGGACAGGTAAGAGCCCGGGCGGGCAGGTGGGCCAAACAGCAGCAGACACAGAACTGGTTCAATGTCTGCTCTTCTTCAGAGCTACTGGTTCTATAGAGCCAGGCAGAACCGGTAGCATCCCACCCTTGCCAGTGAGACAGAACATCTTTAAAATCTTATTTTATTGGAAACCTGAATTTTGGATATTGCAGAATGTTACGTCCAAAATTATACTCTGTGAGCAGTTTCCAAATAAAATTAGCGTCAGATTTATTTTTTAAATATGAAGTTACTTTTTGATACTTATGTTTGGTGTTCCAGTTTTGATGGTCTCATGGCGGTTTTTGCTACAGTTTCCAGTCCTTTTGCCATTTGCAAAAGATATCACAAGATATTGTAAATCTCTCAAAATTCAAATAGTTGAAGCAAACATCAGAAAATCCACATTTTGTAATGGATATTGGCATGTTTGTTGGGGGTTGGCAAGAGAGGTGCTTGATATTAAAAGGTGCATGATATATACATTAGTATATATGAACTGGCAATGACTAATTAACATAAAAATCTGTGCTATGGTAACTGAAGATATCAGCTGGTTTACAACTGCTGTTAAATTTCATTAAGAAGCAAATAAAGCTACCAGTATAAAGTTTGATAACTAAATAAAAACCCTAGAGTTGAAAAAGATTAGGAGGCTACAGTAACTCCCCTTTGAACAAAGACTACTGTACTTTGAACTTTTAATTTGGAATAGAAACATATCAATTTATCCTGGTTCCAGTTTTCAAGCCCCTGTTTATTCACTGAAATTAAATAAGGGGAGATTTATGATCAATAAAAGTAAGCACATTGTTTGCATAGTTAAATTTGGTATCACCTGCATGGTTTTTAAAAGATGGGCATGGAGCATTCGGCTTTACTGCTCCCCTATCAGTTTTTTTTTAAGCTCCCCAGTGCCTTTTGGTTGCTGCTATATGATATATATGTTTCCATCAGTAATGATAGGAGAAACTCTATTTTTTAAATGTTTGGTGATTTTTTTTTAACATGCTTATCTCAGTTCAAGTGTCCAGAATTTGAGCAGAGTGCTGCTCACATAGACATTTTGATTGTTACTGCAAGTAGAGAATAATTTGTCTTTTATCAGATTTAATAACCTAGGTGTGCTCCATGTGACTAAGAAAAACATGATGGAGGTCATCAAAGACAAACTGCAGAAGCAAAAGATGCGAAACAGAGTACAGTCTCTAACAGGTAACTTTGAACAAAAAATAAAAACTTGGGGAAGATGGATTCTAGATATGGTCACAGTCTTCTCCCTCTTTTTCCCTCATAGTGTAGATAGAATGGATGATTGTGTTGTAGGCAGTAATGGTTAAAATGAGATTATGCATTTATTTATTTTTCACTTGTTAGCAATCCGCTGTTAGACCTTGCATGGAATAAGAACGTTGATCATAAAACATTTTTCCTGTCAGGTATTCTTCTCTCTCTCTCTCTCTCTCTCTCTCTCTCTCTCTCTCTCTCTCTCTCTCTTTCTCTCTCTCTCTCTTCTTTCCCTTTCTTTCTTTCTTTCTCTTTCTTTCTTTCTTTCTTTCTTTCTTTTCTTTCTTTCTTTCTTTCTTTCTTTCTTTCTTTCTTTCTTTCTTTCTTTTTTCTTTCCTCCCTCCCCCCTCCCCCCTCTCACTGCATTCTATAGGGTGATCTGATCATTATGATTTTACCAAGGAAAATGCCTGCACTTGTTTAAAGTAAAATTGGTTGTTCCTTGGGCAGAAATGAGAGATATCAATTGCTTCACCACGAGTAATGCATACATTTGAGAGAAGGTTATGTCACTCAAGAAATTCCAAGTTGCTACTTCCAAATTGTTCTGAACTGCTTCCTTGTAGGTTTGAAGCTTGGTTGGTAACGGGTGGGATTCAAATTTTTGAACAACCAGTTCTGTGGGCGTAGCTAGGTGGGCATGGCCATGCGACTGAGCAGGCATGGCTTTTTTTTTTTTTTTTTTTTGCAGCAAGCCCCCCCCCCCCATTTTTTGGGCCTTCTGGGCCTCAGGGAAGCCTCTGTTTTTGCTCCCAGAAGGCTTCCCTGGGGCTCAGGAAGAAAAAAAACTGAGCCTGGAGGGGGCATGCAGCACACCCACACCCACGCTCACATTTTTTGCCTTCCTGGGCCTCAAGAAAGCCTCCTGGACAAAGCAGTAAGACAGCAAGGGGAATCCCGGCCCAGCTGATCATAGGAACAGCTGATTGTCAGGAGGGGAAAAAAAAGAAATACTTTAAGGACTGCCTGGGCAGGGAACAATTAACCAAGGAAATGGCTTGCCTTCACAAGTGTGGGTGCTCCATCACTGGAGGCCTTTAAGAAGAGACTGGACTGCCACTTGTCTGGAATAGTATAGGATCTGCTGCTTGAACAGTTAGACTAAAACATCTGTATGGTTCCTTCCAACTCTGTTATTAATTTATTTCAATCTGAATTAATATAAGCTACCTCTATTATTAGTAGGAATAATATAAACCAGGGGTCCCCAAACCTGGCAACTTTAAGACTTGTGTCTTAAAGTTTCCAAGTTTGGAGACCTCTGGTATAAACCTATTATTTCAGTTCACTATCAGTTCTATATTATACAGGGAAGAAGTATGAATATTAGAATTTGCTAATTGTTGAAAAATAAATAGAGTGGAAACAATGTAAATATTAAGGTTAATTTTTTTTAAATACAGGTAGTCCTCAATTTACAACAGTAATGGAGCCTGCCCATTCATGTCAGAAGTCGAGGACTATGTTAAATGAAGCAACTAATGACCTCCCTGTCCCGACTTTCCCCAATGCATTCATTAAACATAGAGCATAGGGTGACTCTGGAATGGGAAAAACCGAGGGAAGGCTGATGCAGGCACGGGCACTTCCAGGAGGCCTTCCCTACCCTCTAAGATATCTCATGTTCTGCCTCCTGCCCTTTGGTTTCCCCAAAGTCCACAGGACTTTCTCCGTATTATCCCAACCCCTCACTATTCACTTACCTACATTTTGCCGAGCTCAGGAAGTCAGTGTAGAGAAGGCTGCTCCATTGCTGGGCCATGCGGCACAATCAAGAAGAAGAAATCTTCCAGAATGGGAATTATATTGTCATGCGGCATCTCTAACCTGGATCAAGGACTGGATCAACCTAAAAAATTAAACACTTTTATATTTAGAAGGACATGACCTATAAAAGGGTTGGCATGCATATCTGTGGTCTGGCAGAAATATGGCTCATCAATACTTTTAAGGCATAAAATTCAATAAGCCTTAATTTCGATTTGGAATAAAATAAAATTCTAAATGCCAACTCATAAAATATTCCTATGACCTTTTTAGAGTTGCCAGCAGAAAGGGAGGGGGGGGGAGCAGTGGGCAGCTTACATTCCATAAATGTTTTCAAAGATAGTTTCTAGGTGACTGAAGTTTCTGCTGTGCAAAATTCTAACGAGAGTATGATTGATGACTCTTGGCTATGGATGTGTTCAATTGGAGAATATGAATTATGATACACCCAGGGGGCGGGGGAAAACCAGGGTCAAGGGTGACAATGAATGATGTGTCTCAGAGTCAGCTACACCCAGGCAGTGCCAGCATGTTTACTCCTAATAAATCATCTTTAAGTTCTGGAAGTTGGCTAGAGACTCATGATTTAAATGGGGGTAACTGTCAGAGCCCTGACACCAAAACTATATGGAAATACCAGGCTGGCTATCATTGTTAGAAGCAGTAGTATACCCAGATTTATACAATCAGACAAAGGCCATTACATATAAAGATATCTTAAATGAGGAGGGCTAACTAAAACAAACTGGAATTAAAGTAACAAGGAATAGCTCTGGAATGGTGGGCCTACCTCCAAATATAGTTAAGGTACGAAAAAGACAAAAAAGAATGGGGAATCAATCTACAAGACACAGCACTAGATAAAATTTTAACAGGACCAGAGGTTAAACAAAGAACATTTATAGATACTTACTTGATTTCAAAAGGTATGAAGAACAAGTTAAGGAAACGATGGTGACCTGGGCTAGGGACTTTGGACGTAATATAAATTTGGACCAATGGCAGCAAATTTGGGAGCAAAACAAAAAGATTACACTAGCTACATCATACAAGGAAAACTTGTACAAGATGTTCTATACATGGCTAGCTAGGCTAGCCGAAATGTATGGAAACCAATCACTCAATTGTTGGAAGTGCTTGAAAGAACGGGACACTTACTGTCATGTATGATGGTCCTGTAACAAAGCTCAGGAGTTCTGGTACAAAATTTGGTCATGGCTAGAGGGAATCATGGGGCTAAAAATTTGTTACTAACCAGAGATGTTCTTACTGGGAATAATGGAAGAGAAATTTAGCAAAGCCGATACCTATCTAATTATACATGTAGTCATGGCAGCAAGAATGATATTCGCCCAAAATTGGAAAGCAAGTGAAATCCCTAGTGAGGATGTTATGATTGATATTACAATGTGCTGAAATGGATAGGTTGATGAATCAGAATAGCATAAAATATAGAATAAATTTTGCTACTGGAGAGACATGAAAGGGAGTTCATAAAATTGAAATAAGAATTTAAGGTGAAATACGGAAGAGGTGAGGGACCTTATATTTGAGGAATAATGAGAAAGATTTAAAAACTACAAAGTTTAAATGTATATATGTACATAAATGTATATAATTGTACATAACTTCTTTCTAAATGCAAAATGTATTGAAGACCACCACGTTCAATGTTTTTTAAGGTTTATACACAATAGAATTTAATTTTTTTTAAAAAAGAAGAAATCTGGTAACTTTTGCTTCTGTTGCAATCCTTTTCTCTCCAGCCAGTGTAAACTACTATGATTTCTTCTTAGCTCTGCCAGCACTAATTTTACACCAGTGACACTAAGAAGAAATTGTGCCTGCCTATTTTGGTTCCTTGCAAGCCTTTCCTCCCGAACCGGCATAAATCGGTACTGATTACCCTGGCTGGGGAGGAAAGGATTGCCATGGAAGCAAAAGAGATGTGATTTCTTCTTTGCTCTACAAGCGTAAGACTAGTATAAAGCGGCGCTAAGAAGAAATGATGCCTATTTTGATTGCTTGTAAGCCTTTCCTCTCCAGCCAGCATTAATCAATGCAATTTCTTAGCACCGCCAGTTCTAGCTTTACATTAGTCTTATGCTGGGGGCACTAAGAAGAAATCTTAGTGATTTATTCTGGCTGGAGAGGAAAGGCTTTCAGGGAACCAAAATAAGCACAATTTCTTCTTAGCTCCACCAGCGCTAGCTTTATGCTAGCCTTACGCTGGTAGAACAAAGGGAAAAAAAATCCCATCTCTTTGGCTTCCATGGCAATCCTTTCCTCCCCACAAATCACTGCCAATTTACCCTGGCTGTGGAGGAAAGGCTTGCAAGGAACCAAAATAGGTGTGATTCCTTAACGCCACTAGGGTAAAGCTAGCACTGGTAGAACTAGGAAGAAATCATAGTGGTTTATTGCTGACTGGAGAGGAAAGAATTGCAGTGGAAGCAAAAATGACCAAATTTCTTATTCATTATTGTATCATGCGGCCCAGCAAAGGAGCGGCCTTCCCTACGCTGAGTTCTTGAACTCGTCAAAAGGTAAGTAAGTGAATAGTGATGGGGTGGGAAGATGTACATGAAACCAAGCATGTGGGCAAAGCAGGCCTAATGCCTCTGAAGATTTAGCTGGGCCTGATGGAAGGGAAATGGGTGGGGTGTGCTGCAGCATCTTTGCGGTTGGCCATAAAGGCGAATGGCTGCGGGGGCGCTGAAAAATTTGTAATTTTGAAACAGATCTATCTACCTTTTGGGGGTGTGCATTGTAACTTCAAGCATTTGTTAAATGGCCTGTCGTATCTTGAGGGTTGCCAGTATTCAGATAAATATTTGATGTGTGATCTTAGTATCCAGAGGAAATTTTGCTTTGATGTGAATTCTGGATTGTTTGTAGTATTTATAACTTAGTATCTATTTTTTGCAGAATCTGAACAAGAATTGATTGAACAAGAAGCAAAAGAGTTGAAGAAGACAATGGATCTCAGCATTGTTCGTTTACGTTTCAATGCCTATCTTCGTGATAGTAGTGGAAACTTCACTTTAGCATTAAACCCTGTTATTTCTGACCCGATTCATGATAGCAGTAAGTTTAATTTTTGATCCATAGGCATGTTTGACATGGTTTAAGGGTATCTACTATAATGTATATCTGGTTTGGATTTGGCAGGATTGTGCATATACATTTGTGAGTACTTTCATATTTTTACAATCCTGCTTATAAGGCTGTTAAATATAAACAAAAAACTAGATATTTTTTTTAATTTTGTCAGGTGGTTATAAGGTAACAGGTATAAGTATAACATAGTTATGAATACATGAAATGGATACATATAAGAAAAATAAAAATAAACAATAGGACAGGGATGGTAGGCACATTGGTGCTCTTATGCATGCACCCTACAGACCTCTTAGGAAAGGGGTAAAGTCAATAGTACACAGTCTAAGATTAAAGTTTTTGGGGTTTGGGGAAGAAACCACAGAGTCAGGTAGAGTATTCCAGACATTGACCACTCTGTTGCTGAAGTCGTATTTCCTGCAATCAAGTTTGGTGAGGTTTATCTTGAGGTTGTATCTATTGTGTGCTCTTGTATTGTTATGGTTGAAACTGAAGCATTCATTGACAGGTAGAACATTGCAATATATAATTTTATATATTATACTTAGATCGGACCGAAGGTGGTGTAGTTCTAGGTTTTCTAGGTCTAGAATTTTAAGTCTGGTGGCATAAGGTATTTTGCAATGATTAGAGGAGTGGAGAACTCTTGTGAAATATTTCTGGACTTTCTCAACTGTATTAATATCAGATACCGGGTTCCAGACTGATGAGCTGTATTCAAGTATTGGTCTAGCAAATGTTTTGTATGCTCTAGTTAATAGTGTGATATTACCAGAGAAAAAGCTACGTAGGATTAGGTTAACAACTCTTTTTTTAAAAAAATTATTGGTTTTTAAAACAAACATAAACAAACAAAACATAAAAACATCAGGCCATCTTCCATATATGTACATACAGTGTGCATCTAGAAATATCAAAGCCATTCGTTTTTCAGGATGTGCCTCGTAATATTCCAAAGTGTCCAAGATTACTCTCATATTGTCTTTAATTTGTCTCTTTGGCAAAAATCCATTTTGATCAGGATGGATAAAATTATTTAAGTATTTTTTAAGTCATTCTGCCAATATTGAAGCAAAAATTTTATAATCTGCGTTTAGTAGGGAAATAGGTCTATAGTTCTTAATTTGTAATGGATCAGCCTTCTCTTTTGGAACAAGTGTAATATAAGCTTCTGACCATGATTTAGGTATCCTCTTCTTTAACATAACTTCATCCATAACTTCTAGCAATGGAAGATTCAACAATTCTTGTAATGTTTTGTAAAATTCTGCCGGAAGTCCATCTGGACCCGGTGCTTTCCCATTATTTTGCTTCTTGAGTGCTTCAGTTAACTCCATCATCGTTATATTGCTTTCTAACATTGTTTCAATCTCTTTAGGTATCTGGGGTAACTTAGCATTCTGTAGGTACTGTTTGACTCTTTCCTCATCAATATTCTCTTGTGTGTATAGTTTACCACAGAAGTCTTGAATGATTTCCTTCTTCTCTTTACTACCATAGCAAACTTGGCCTTGATCATCTATTAATTGCAATATTTTCCTTGATTCTTTCTCCTTTCTCAATTTATATGCTAACCATCTACCTGGTTTATTTGCATCTTCAAAGTAGTTCTGTTTAGCACCTCTAATTTTCTGTGCTAATTCTTCTTTTTCTGTTAGATCCATTTTATGTTTGGTTATATCCATTTTTAACTTAATGTCCTTTTTCTGTGGCATTTTCTGTAGCTCTTTTTCAAGTCCTTTATACTCATCCTCTAATGCTTTAGAGGCTAATCTTTTCATGGTATTTCTTTTCCTTGTATAGTCTATTATCAAGTCTCTGGTATATGCCTTCATTGTATCCCATACATTCTGGATTGATGTATCTTCTTTTTTGTTTTCTCTAAAGAAAAAAGCCAGTTCTTTCTCCATCCACTGTGTGAAGTCTTTTCCCTTTAAAATAGTATTATTTAACGTCCATCTAGATCTTCTTCTTTGTCCTTTCCATTTAATTGTCATTGGATTGTGATCCGCCCAAGTACTTGTTTCAATATTTATTTCTTGAATATTAGTTAACAATTCTGTTGACATCCATATCATATCTATTCTGGACCATGAGAAGTGTCTATTTGAATAGAAGGTGTATTGTTTAGTTTTAGCATTTCTTTCTCTCCATGTATCTTTTAAGTTTATTTCATCTACCATTTTAAAAAAAGATTTAGGGAGAGTCTTTCTGTTTTGCTTTATTGTTTTCTGTGCTGTATAGTCCAGTTTGTTGTCTACAATTCCATTAAAATCTCCCATCATAACTATATTAGCATAGTCCAGTTCAATTATTTTCATATGTAATTTTTTATAAAATTATTCTTGTTTGTCATTCGGGGCATAGATTGCAATCAGGAGTGTTTTCGTATTATTATCCATTATTTCCACCATTAGTATTCTTCCGTCGTCATCAGTATAAATCAATTTTGCTGGGATGGTCTCTTTAATATATAAAACCACTCCTCTTTTTTTGCATTGTGTCAAGGAGGTAAATATTTTCCCTAGTTTTGGCTGTATCAACAATTGTTCATATTGCTTTTTAATATGTACTTCTTTTAGGCAGATTATATCAAATTTTAATTTCTCTAATTTATGGAAAGTTTTCCTTCTTTTAACGGCTGAATTAAGTCCATTTATATTAATTGTATTCAATGTTTTGTATGCTCTGGTTAGTAGTGTAATATTACCAGAGAAAAAGCTATGTAAGATTAGGTTAACAACTCTTAATGCCTTTTTGGCTATGTAGTTACAGTGGGCTCTGGTACTTAGATAATTTGAGATGAGTACTCCAAGGTCCTTCACAGAGTTTGGATCATCAACAAGGTCTTGACTATTCAGCTTGTATTTTATTTTCTGATTTTTTTTGCCAGTATGTAAGATAGAGCATTTATTTGTTGAGATTTGAAGTTGCCATTTGTTTGACCATTCTGATACATAGTCGAGGTCTTTTTGAAGGGTGGCAGTATTGTTGGTGGTGTTGAATAGCTTTACATCAACAGCGAAGAGAACACAGTTGCTCTTAATATGATCACAGAGGTCATTTATGTAGAGTATGAAGAAAGTTGGTCCTAAAACACTGCCTTGGGGGACACCGCTGTTTACAGGTACAGAATTTGATAAGACACTCCCAATTCTGACCATTTGTTGTCTGTTGCTATATGTGATGGTTTTTCTGTTTGCCATGAAGGTGAAAAGCCTTATATTAGCAACTGTTTATGAGAGGAGTTTGCTAGCCATTTTGTATGGCTCTGATCGATTTTTGGTCCAGTGAATATTGTAGATGCTATGTATTTTCTCCACTGGAATGGGGAGCTCATGGATTGAATGCAGCCCCATTTTGTGATCTCTGGTGGCTCCCATTTCATATTTCCAAAATTTGGCAGCAAAACAGTTCAGTGTCATATAAGCACTTAGACTTATATACTGCTTCACAGTGCTTTGTGAATTGCAGAATCAGCATATTGCCCCCAACAAGCTGGGTCCTCATTGTATCAACCTTGAAAGATTGAGTCAACCTTGAGCTGGTCAGAATTGAACTGCTGGCAACCAGTAGAATTAGCTTGCAATACTGCATTATAACCGCTGCACCATCATGGCTCTCTTTAAGATATTTAAGATATAAAATGCATATAACTTCCAGAAGCCCTCGCCCTTCCTTTTATAATCCTCGGATTCCTACAAAATAGAGGCAGAATTTTCAGTCTTGTCCAGTGATATCACTGATATGAATCCTAGAGCTTTCGAGTGGTAGTACAGGTAGTCTTCGGTTAACTATAATAATTGAGTCTGGGAATTTCATCACTAAGTGACACAGTTGCAAAGTGCAATGAGAAGCAATAGGACATCTTCATTAGGAAAAAAGAGGATGCCTTGTAGTTCCTCTCCCCCCCCCCCAGTCAGGTATTGCAGAATTTCTTTGCTAGAAGGAAATTAAAACTCTGTGACTTCCCTTTTTCTTCTTTTTAAACAAATTATTTTTGCAAGGTGAGTCATCTTGCATCTGTTTGTCTGAGTTAGCCACATTGCTGAAATGCAGTCTGAGAAGTCCATGTCTGAAATTAGCATATCCCCAGAGATAAAAGGTTCTTGGATTTGTTCCATCTCTTTTGAGGAATATTTGTATGCTGGAAAATAAATAATGCCACAAATGATGGCTTGTGACCATAAATCTTTTTCTTTCAGGCCTTAAATGAAAAGTTCCTCTATCCTGATCTTCATATCAGAGCAGGGGTGGGTTTCTACTGGTTCTGTCCACCTCTGTAGAACCGGTAGCTCTGAAGAGCAGCAGACATAGAACCAGTTCTATGCTGATGTTTTTGCCCACCCACCCACCCGGGCTCTTACCTGATCTTTATTTCCTGATTTTTCAACTTCAGCTGCCGAATGGGGCACAGCTGCAGTTAAAAAAGCAGGAAAAGAGGGCTGTTTCAAAGGCTGCTTCTCTGCACACAGCGTGCTGATGACGATTTACAGGTGTGCGCTCCCAGCGTGCAGGGAAGCACATCATAAATCACCGAATCTCGTAAATCTCGAACTGATAGTTAACCCTGTTGGATCCCACCCCTGTATCAGAGTTCTAACATAAGAGTTTCATATTTTTAAATATTTTATTTAATTTTTTTTAATTGGTAGAATTTTATAGCTTCCTTCAGAATGTCTCAGAACCTACTACAAATTGAAAGATCAACCTTTCTGCTAATGTTCTATATTTTTCACTGTTCATTAAAATTAGCCAAAATTGCAAGCCATGACGACTCCTTTATCTAGTACATTTTCATAGTTGTACAATCATTCCAGAAACAATTTTATACATCTCCAAATTTTTTTATTCAACAGAGTCTCCTGGAGCTTCCAACTTAAAAATATCTCGGATGGATAAGACTGCAGGCTCAGTGCGAGGTGGAGATGAAGTATATTTGCTGTGTGATAAAGTCCAGAAAGGTAAGTACCATGTCTAATCCGGCTTATTTTTGGCATTGTTCTTTCACTTCTGAAATGGATACAAAATTTTTATTTTTAGAAACATGCATTTGATTTCCTTTGTCCTTGGGAATGAAATCCATTTCCAAAATGTACTACCGTGTTTCTCACATAATAAGGCCGGGCCTTATTTTTTTTTTGACCCCCGAAAAACCAGCTAGGCCGTCTTTTCGGGGGTGACTTAATTCCCCCCCCTTGCATCCTTGGGTGGGCGGGCGGCGACAGCTTGGATGTTCGGGAGACCTTCCGCCACCGTTGCTTTTCCTTCTCCCTTGCTGACATGGCGTTACAGTAACGCCGCGGCGTTTAAGGCGCAGCCACGTGCAGCCAATCAGGGCTCCTCCTGCAACCGGAGCCCTGAGGAGACACTTGGCTTCGGGCGCTCCTGTGGCCGCCTTCCCTTTGCCTTCGAAGGTAAAGCGAATTATTTTAAAAACCTCCGCTCATCCCATCAGGGCCGCGCCGGAGCCGTGCGAGCTGGGCAGAGCCAGGAAAGCGAGCCGCGGGTGTTTCTTGGTTCTGCCCAGTCCACACGGCTCTGCCGCGGCCCTGGCGGGATGAGCGGAGGTTTTTAAAATAATTCACTTTACCTTCGAAGGCAAAGGGAAGGCGCCGACAGGAGCGCCTGAAGCCAAGTATACCAACAACAAAAAGGCAAATCCTCAAGGTGGGCTGGAGGGAGGTGGCTACGTGCCCCCCCGGGCTGCTTCAATGCAGGGTCCTGACTTGCAGCATCCTGCTTTTCGCCGCCGCCTCCCTCTCCGACTGCGAAACTCGTGTGCTTCGCCAAACGCTCCGAGCGAGGCGAGCTCTTTCATACATAGAGAGAGAGAGAGAGAGGGAAAGACGCCGGCGTGCTCTGAGAGTGTGAGTGTGTGTGTGTGTGTGTGTGTGTGTGTGTGTGTGTGTGAGAGAGAGAGAGAGAGAGAGAGAGAGAGAGAGAGCATCACCACCAGCCCTCCAAGGTTAGATCGGATCTCTCTCTCTCTCTGTCCCCTACCAATGTCAGCAAGCCACCCTCACTCAAAATTCATATTAGTGGTCAGCGGGATTTAAAATTATGGAGAAACACTATAAGAAGTCATCAACTACCTGATAGTATCTCACCCAATATCTTTTACATTTTTATGATTGACAATATATCATAAATTTATCAATATGGTTAATAATAAATGGGACAAAGTGGGATTGGACTAAGTATTAACAGTCAAATGTTATCATTTTTTGCCTTTTCTGTTAGATGATATTGAGGTGCGTTTTTATGAAGATGATGAGAATGGTTGGCAGGCCTTTGGAGATTTCTCCCCCACAGATGTGCATAAACAGGTATTGATTACTTCAATCATGAGAACCAGTTTGTGTGATAGACTAAAAATATATAAAAAAAATTGTAGTTTGATTCTGTAGAGTAACGTTTTGTATTGCAGTAGATCAAAGATATTTTATTTTATCACATTCTAATCCTTATATAAATATAAAGGCCAACATCCAATGGGGGAGCAAAGGATTTTAGAAACTAACCACTGGCTTAAACACTGGTGTCATCAACAGAACTTCAGCTTTCTAGACCATAGTCTGCATTGCCTACATCACGGGCGTCAAACTCAATTTCACTGAGGGCCGCATCAGGGTTGTGTTTGATCTTGGAGGACCAGGGGTAGGTGGGTATGGCATGGTAAGAGTGGCCATGGTGGGCATGAAACAAGACTCGTGCTAAGGCAGGACTTCCCTGAGACCCTCTTTCCCACTCATTATAGTCTGTCTTCCTTCCTTCCTTCCTTCCTTCCTTCCTTCCTTCCTTCCTTCCTTCCTTCCTTCCTTCCTTCCTTCCCTTCCCTTCCCTTCCCTTCCCTTCCCTTCCCTTCCCTTCCCTTCCCTTCCTCTTCCTCTTCCTCTTCCTCTTCCTCTTCCTCTTCCTTCTCCTTCCTTCTTCCTTCCCCTCTTTCCTTATTTTTCCATCCTTGCTCTCTTCCCATCTTCCTTTCTTTTTCTTTGTCTTTCCTCTTTCCCTTTCTCCTTTCCTGTCCCTTCTTGCATGCTCAAATGCAAAAGGGGAAACATTTTTCCTTTTGTTTTGTTTTTAGTTTGTTTTGTTAGCCTTTGCCAGCGAAAACAGAACCCTGGGAGCTGCGCGCAGCTGCCCCACACTCATTTTTGCCCACAACGGCCTCCTGTAGCTCTCTGCCAGACAAAACAGAGCTTGGTTTGTGTGTGCAGAGGCATTATGGGCTGATCCGTTGCTGTTTCCAGGGTGACCCCGCGGGTCAGATGTGAGCATCCTGAGGGCTGGATCCGGCCTACAGGCCTTGAGTTTGACGCCTCTGACCTACACGAAGAGCTACTGGCAAGGAATGGAGTGAACCTCACAAGAACTGAAAAGGATATATTTGAAAAATGACTGGCTCATCTTATCAAAAGAGCTTTAAACTAAATTTAGGAAGGAGGGGATCAATCTTCACGACCTTTACAACTTAATTCCAAGGGAAACCCACTAGATAACCAATTACATAAGGAGGAACGGAATAAAGAGAAGAAATAAATTAAAAAAACAATGAAGTAGAGAGTGATGGAAATGATGGAAATTTCTGTTACAAAGTAGGAGATATAAGAAACATACTCAAGACCCACAAAGCTCAAACTTTAGAACATAAACAGGGTGAACCTTTTTTTGTAATCAAGGTTTTTTATTTAAATCTGCACATGCACAACAATACATTAACAGTGTGGCATCATACATTTTAGTATAGACAAAATTAATACCAATCATATCTCTTAATACACATATTCACATTAAATCATAATCCTTCATTGCTTATTTTCAAGATTTCATTACTCTCTCCTAATGCCAACCACCATATCAGTTAAACATACCTAGTAATTTCATTATTTAATTTCCTCTCCAATTTGTTTTTTTTTTTAAATAAAAAATTATCATTTGGCAAGCAGTATGGTTCCAAGTTTCACATCTCACTACAAACATGACCATAGTTACCTATTCATTTTATTTATTCAATTTCATATCACATTATCCTTATTAGTATTAAATATTAAATTTATCTTATCCAATTCCAATTCATATTACAACTTTTCATTTTTCTTAGGATATTCTCATATCTTATTTTACAATATTATCTAAGATTCTCATTTCTATGTTCATTTTCCATATTACCTTTTTCTGTCACATTTGCAATTTTATCAATCCTTATTTTATTAATTCAAAATTGTCCCCTCTGGTTAATAATTTGAGTTAGCCACCTTCATTCTACCTTAATACCACTCTCCTATTTACTATATAATACAAATATATATATTTTTGTCTGATTCTGCATTACATTACATTTTCTCAATCACCTTATAAGGGGGAGGGGGGGGGGGGGGGGGGGAGGGGGGGGGGGGGGGGGAGGGGTGGGGGGGGGGGGGGGGGGGAGGGGTTGTTGTGGGGAAAGGGGGGGGGGGGGGAGGGGGGGGGGGGGGGGGGGGGGGGTGGACAGGGGGGGGGGGGGGGGGGGGGGGGTGTGGGTGGGGTGGGGGGGTGGGGGGGTGGGGGTGTTTAGACATCTATACATTACAAAAATATTAATCTAATCAATTAATTATAGCAACTGATTAATCTTTCCATAATGGTTCTCATTTCATCATTTCCCCCCTTTTTTCCCTTTCTAATCATCAATTAATATATAATATTCCTATTATAAATTCCCAATTCGATATTTCATCAGGTTCCATGTCTAATGTAGCGATCATCCTTCGATAGAAAAAGAGAAAGAGAAAAGAAAACCCCATATCAGTTACATACTTATCTATTTTCAATACTTATTCTTATATATCACAACATATTACCTTGCGGAATCTCCTTCCCTGTCCTTTTTTTCACCCATTATCTCTCGCTCTTTTAACAATGTAATTTCTTTTCATCCTTGTTTGCTTCCTATTTCTCTTTATTTTCTGGTCCTTTCTCTTAATTCCCTTTTTCCCCATTCTTATTCCCCTCCATTTCTCATTCCAATTATTAAGTTTATCTCCCTCCCTCTTTCGATTATTCTTTTGTACTTCCCTTTTCTGCTTTTTCCCTCTCCTTTTTTTCATTTTCTGAACCATTCTCCCTTTTGTCATCACATCAGACCACAAATTTTTAATTTTAACTCCTTTCTCCCCCTGCTTAAATAATTGTTGCTCCCTTTGTTCTTCAAAGCTGGCTTCTTTGTTAAACTCCTCCCCCTCTGGTTTACTTTGTTGTTCTACAAGCTGAGTCGCCATTTCTAATTTCTGTAATACGTAATTGCACATTACAAGTTTAATTTTCATCATTTTCCTTATATCTTGCAAATCCAATCTTAATTTAACAAATAAGTCCTCCATTATATCTTCTCCTTTTTTCCTTTTCTTTCCTCTTCTTTAATAGATGTATTCCTCTTCCTTAATAGATGTGTTCAATCCCAAAGTCCAGTATATTATTTCCACCAGTGTCTTTTAAGTTTATTTTCAACAATCAATGTTCTTAAGTCTTTGTTCCAGGTCTTCTAATTGGCCCTTTCCCAATTGTTTCCCACAGTCACCTGGTGGTTCTATGACAATATTTTCAAATATCTTTCTCTTTGTAATATTCTGATGTACCTTTCCAGGATTTTTATTTTACTATAATGGAGTTTCTTTTACTTTCTTTTAAGTTCCAATGTCCAATTTACTAGAAAGGCCAAGCACTTTTTAAAGAGTCACTGAAATTTTTCCTCTACCATCAGGTGGCACTTTTGAGTCTTTTCCACAATCCACTCCTCCTTTAACTTTAACTTTCTTTGTTAAATATAGTACTTTTGTTAAGTTAGCTAATTTCAACCATTAGCAATTATTTCTTTTCTTTTCAACACACTCAATTTCAGGATTTAGATATGCCCTTTAAGTGCCAATAGTCCAATAGTTGTCCAGTTTAATTTCTAAACCTTTGTTGTGTTCAAATATTTTCCTTTAAATTTTCTCCTCCAAGTTAATCCAATACAATAATTCAAGCCAATTTTATAAAATCCAATTTCCTTCTCACTTTCTCTGGTCACTGCTTCCACACACTTTCCTCCAAAATAGTCCTTTATTTTTTAATCCATGTATTTTGCCTGGTTCACACTCCGCTTGCTGAGCGGAGAACTTCAGCACAGTCTTAGTTTCTGGGACTGTTTTTCGTCTTCATGGTGGCCATTTTAGGACCACCACTGCAGCTTGCCTTTGGGAGGGTTTTTTCCTGTCAGGGAGGGGAGTTGCGGCTCCCCTCAACCCTCCAGGCGATTACCCTGATATCAATTGGGAGACAAATTTTGCAGCAAGTGGGAAATCAAACGGTTTCCTAACCAACTTAACAGACAACTTTGTCATCCAAAAGGTAAAGGAGGGAATAGGGGAAAAATTATACTGGACCATTTTCTTACTAATAGAGAGAAGTGATAGAGGGAGTTGGTTGGTGGAACCTTAGGCAAGAGTGTCCATATCATACTGGAATTCAGTATAATGCAAATACAAATAATAGAATGTAATCCAACCAGTGTCTTAAACTTTAAAAGGGCTGATTTTAACAAACCAAGAGAGAGACTAAGCAAAATTTCATGGATAATCCTAAAGGGGAAAACAGCTCCAGAACTATGGGAAACACTGAAAAAACATGATCATAAAAGCCCAGTCCAACATAATACCACTGAAAAAGAAAAACAAGAAATCAAAGAAGAAACCAGCAGGTGAACAGTTTGAGAGTTTATGTGCTGCAAGGGTATGTGACATATGTGATTGCACTAAACCCATGTCTTGTGTCCTTACAGTATGCCATTGTTTTCCGTACTCCGCCTTATCACAAGTCAAAAATAGATCGTCCAGTCACTGTGTTTCTTCAGTTGAAGCGCAAGCGAGGGGGTGATGTGAGTGACTCCAAGCAGTTTACATACTACCCAGTGGTAGAAGGTACAGGGCACTCCATGTGATGTGCTACTTTTGGTGTCTAACAGGGTGGCAGGACACATAATTGATTATTCTTTTATATCTTTGGCTGCAGATAAGGAAGAAGTAGAAAGGAAGCGTAAGAAGTTCTTACCCCAGTTTCCCCAGCACTTTGGTGGCGGTGCGCCTATGGGAGGTGCTGGCGGTGGAGCTAGTGGATTTGGTTCTAATGGAGGTAAATATTAATATTTGATAGGACTTTCTGGGTTTTAATTTTTTAATAGTCTGTTGCAATTTAACTTGAAATCAAAGGCTTTTTATTGTAGATGTGCAAAACACACATGATGTTCAAATCATTTTGCACTTGAAACACGCTTTAATCTTGAACTTTTACAAAAGTGTTCTCATACGATTCTGCTTTTCTGGTGTGTTCTAAATTCATGGTGAGGTTGGAGCAGTGAACTCATTTTGGGGTGGGGGGGGAAGCATAATTTTTGAGATAACTTCTCAGATCATCCATTTCCTTTTAAATAGTTTGCTAATAAGAATGTTGAATGTCAGATATTTTGCTGAAATCAACTTGTTAATTTATTTATCAACTAACTTGCATTTCTACACCAGTCTACTACCGATAGCTCAGAGTGAATATTGTATTTTTTTATTTACACTATTTTTACAATCTATTAGGACAATTATCTGATCAAGAAAATGAAATGATGGCAATTTCTTAAGAAAGCTGTATTTATTTTTGGTATTTATTAAGTGATACCTTGAAGATCAATGATTTGCTCTAGAAAATTCTCAGGTAATATCAGAATAATAGATGCATAGTATCCAGCTTTTTATCTTTTACCTCTTTTTGAATATTGGGACAATATTTCCATTCATGTTGTCTGGTCTTTTTTCATATCAGAGATTAGCTATCCTGTCCTACTTTACTTCCTCTTCCAATTTGGTATGCATCCTCTAAGTCTTTTGATAAAAATATTTCTTGCTGCATATACTGTTTTATGACTACATGTTGAGATTAAAATATGTATAATTTTGGAGGTCTTAGTGCTCTCTGAGCTTTGTTACGTTGCAGACATTTCATTACCCAAATAGGTAACAAAGAATGTGGAATTTGCTCCTTTTTTGATATAGAATGTCTTGTCCTGCCAGTGTTGCTGGGGGGCTGGTTTTCCCTTTGATAATTCCTTAATTAGATATTGTTTTCTGCTTGTTTCTTAGCATGATGTTGATTGAAAGAGATATGTTCTTATCTTTTTGTTTCCTTCTTAGCTTTTTTATTGTCTTTTTTGAATGATGCTTAATATGGTTTATATCAAATAAGAAAAATAAAACAAGAAAAATAAATAAAAAAGAAAAATAAGAAATCAAAGAAGAAGCCAGCATGGTTGCACAAAGAACTCTGATAAATTGAAAGACAAAAAACATAAGTATCAAAAAATGAGAAGAGGGACATAAAACTAAGGCAGAATACCAGCATATTGCCCAAATCTGCAAAGATGGTCAGGAAAACTATGACCCATAATAAACTAAGACTTGTGACAAATGTCCAAAATAATAAAAACAATTTCTTTCAACATATACAAAACAAAAAAAGGAAAGAAACAATTAGTACACTAAGGGGAAAAGATGGCAAGGAAGTGATGGGCAGCATGGAGAAAGCAGAGCTGCTTAATTCCTTCTTTGCATCTGTCTTCACACAAAAAGAAAAAATAGCTCAACCTGCCAAAAACAGAACAATAAAAGGCAGAGGAATTCAAATTAAAATATGCAAGAATATGGTAAGAGAACACCTGTGTACTCTAGACAAGTTCAATCACCAGGGCTTGATGGATTACATCCCAGAGTTCTGAAGGAGTTGTCAGACATTATCTCAGAACCATTGTACCAGTGGTGGTATTCTACCGGTTCAGCCTGGTTCAAGTGAACCGGTAGTAAAAAAAAACAGCTAACATTTCTTTTCTTTTTTTCCTCCCAACAATCAGCTGTTCTGACAATCACCTGTGCCTGGATCCCCCTCGCTGTCTTTACTGCTTCACCCAGGAGGCTTCCCTGAGGCCTAGGAGGCAAAAGGGCACGCAGGGAGGGTGCTGTGTTTTGTTTTTTGTTTTTTGCCTTCTGGGCCTCAGGGAAGCCTCCTGGGATCCTATTCTTGTTGGGAAAAGCTGCTGCCACAGCATTCGAGGCACTGGCTCCGGAGCGATGGAACAGTCAATGGGATGAGCCTGCGGGGCCGGCGCCTCAAACGCCCCCCTGCCGCCTCTTAGCGCCCCTCTGCCACCCCCCTTGGGGATGCTAAGACACGGCAGGGGGGCGTTTGAGGCGCCGGCCCCAGGCTCACCCCATTGACTGTTCCATCGCTCCGGAGCCGGCGCCTCGAATGCTGTGGCAGTGGCTTTTCCCAACATGCTGCCACATTCAAGGCACCAGCTCCGGAGCAGAGCAACAGTCAATGGGGTGCAGGGCCAGTGCCTTGAACGCCCCCCTGCTGCCTCTTAGCGCCCCCTGCCAGTTCCCTTGCCTCTTCGTGCCCCCCTAAGGCATCCCACCGCCCCCCAGGGGGCGGTACTGCCCACTTTGGGAACCACTGGTTTAAACATACATAAAAGAAAAGATGCCTACCATCTGTAAACTTCTAATCTTTCTATTTATTATTTTTATTTATTCTATACCAATTTATATTCTAATATTTCCCCTATCTAATTTTATTTCTGCCTCTTTCAGCTTACAATCAAGCTATTTCACCACTATTCTTAGTGGGTGGGAGATAAACAATTCCAACAGGGGTGGGATTCAAATTGGTGTGAATCTGGGCGTGGCTTAATTTGTGGATGTGGCTTGGTGGTCACGTGACTGGCTGGGCGTGGCTTGTATGTAAATATTGAATTTTTTATAAAAAAAGAGCAACTTTTACCCAAAATCAGGCAAAGCAGGCAGGCAGATTGAGTTGCTCACAGAATCACAGATTCACTCAGAGATCTATCTTTCTGCAATCTGCTGCCTGAGTCTGCACTGAAAAATAGAAGCTTCAGTCCCAAGAAAGGTTCAGCTCTGCTTTTAGATTAGCTAGAAAGCAAGAAATCCAACTATTTCCTGCTTTCTCGCTAATCTAAACCTCCCAGCACAGCAGAACAGCTGATGGTCGGGGAGAAAAAGGAAAAATAGCAACTTACCAAAGGCAAGGAAGTTGGATGGCATGCATGCCAGGTAAGGAGTGAGTGGGCAGGGTGGGGCCAGCCAGTGGAGCGATTTGCCGGTTCTCCGAACTGCGCAGAATCATAACAACCGGTTCTATAGAACTGGACCGACCAGGTAGAATCCCACCCCTGAATTCCACCCCCTTCTTTTGTAGTCCCACTATCACCCAGTCCGAATATTAAGGGGGCAGATTCCTCAACAGAAGTTGGAAAATTCTCACCTGGATCAGCCACACTGATCTTCAGTCTTTATTCCATTCTTCTCCGGTTGGACTGTTACAGCCTCGGTCAGGTACGCAATGGCCATCTTTTTCTTCCAGCCAGATTGAGAGCTTTCTCCGGATCAGAAAAGGAGTTGTAGTCTCCTTGTGATCTATGGAATTTCCTCTCTATCTTCATCACCCCTCCAGGGTGACTTAGGTCCCAGAAGACCTTTTAGCAGGAACAATTTGGTGAATTTCCGCAGAGCCCCATGGAAGTGCACTGTATCACTGCGGTCAGCTCCACCTCCCTCAACTTTGTGCATTTGTATATAGGCACTTGAGGTCTTTATGTCTAACACTTTCCTATGTCTCCTATTTGATATTTGAGTTTGTCTTTCTTGCCATCCCTCCTTACCTCATTATTAGACTTGTTTACTAGGGTTTTTGGGGGGGAATTAGCTTCTGGAGATAAGTCACCCTCCCCCCCCCCCTGTCAATTTTAGTTTTAAAGCCCTCCTGATAAGTTGAGCCAGTCGTTTTCAGAAAATATTCTTTCTAGTCTTTGTGAAGTGCAGCCCATCCCTTGCCAGAAGCCATCATGGAGGTAGTGCAGACCATGGTCCAGGAATCTATAGTTTTTTTGGCAACACCAACCCTTCAGTCAGTGGTTCAATTCTAGAATCCTGCTCTCTTAACAGATATTGATCTTTCGTTGGCAGTACAGATGAAAAAATTACTTGTTGCCCCTAACTCCTTAACTTTCTTGCCTAACTACTCGTAATCACTATTGTTTTCCAAGTCCTTTTTTGTGTCATTTGTCCCTACATCTAGTAGTAAAAAAGGATAATAATCTGTGGGCCTAATTATTTTTGGTTAGGTTCTCAGCCACATCCTTGATTTTTGCTCCAGTGAGACAATATACCTCCCTAGATTGTATGCCAGGTCTGCAGATGGCTAGTTCTGTTCCTTTGAGAATAGATTCTCCTATCACCAACACTCGCCTTCCCTTTTTAGTGGGTGCAGTCTAGGGTGCTTTTCTGTTTATTCCAGGTGAATTTGTTGATATGACTTTTTTTAGGGATGTTGGATGATGGCTCTTTTCTAAGGGTTTGCATGTTTTGTTTGAGGAGAAGTTGTGGGTCTGAGTATTTGAAACGGGTGGGGATAGGTTGCTTAGTTTTAATGGGGCTGCTTCTGACTGGGTTAGATTGGGCAGCAGGGGTTTGTTAGATGTGTGCTGCTTCTTTCTTTGATTATTGTGTTTCCTTCTATGTGTGACATACCTCCATTTATCTTCCTCCAAGGGTTTATCAGCAAGGTCAAATCCTCTGGTAATTATTTGTTCATTATTTGGTTCAATTTGGGCATAGCTTTCTTGCATAGGTTGGAGTTTGGCTAGAGCTACCTCTAGATCCCTTACTTTTTCCTCTGGTAGTTCACATAGCTTACATTTAATACATGTTTAGTTTGGGTGTTCTTTGGGCCTAAGCACATACATGGAACATACTGTATATTGCATACCACAATAATATCAGCAACCAGTTCCATGATTTTGTTTATTTTTGCTGGTTCTTTTTTTCTCTCTCCTTTTTTCTGCGTTTTTCTGTTTGTTTGTTTTTATCATTATTTATTTTACTTGCTTACTAGTATGTTATTTTTATTTATGCCTTTCTTCCCTATATTTTTTAAAATGTTTTTGAGGTCCAGGTCCTCCCATCTTATTATTTAAGATTTGCTTTATTGATTTGATTGATCTTTATTAATCCCATTCTTCCTTGATTTCTAATTTTACACTCTTGTCCTTATTGTTTGCCTATTTGTTTTATCTTTTATTTTCTGTCTTGTATTTATTTTTATTCTCTACCGGGGTCTTCCCTCCCTGCCTATTGGAATCTCGGGCTTAATTAATGCCTTCACTTCCCTCGTTTACTGTTCAGGCCTCTTGTTCTTTTCTCTGCCAGCTCCCTTCTGTCTTTTGGTGTTCCGGGTCTTTTCAGCCTCGTCCCTGCTCTGGACAGCTCTCTTGTCCTGCCATGCAGCTTTCCACTCAGCTCAGCTCTGCTGTCTATACAGTAGATAGGTACAGGTAGTTCTCAACATATGACCACAATTGAACCTAAAATTTATTTCGCAAAGCCAGAGTTAAGTGAGTCTCACCCCATTTTATTGCCACAGTTGTTAATAACACAGTAACACAATTGTTAAGTGATCCTGGCTTCCCCATTGACTTTGCTTGTCAAAAGGTTTTAAAAAGATGATTACATGACTCCGGGACATTGCAACCGTCATAAATATGAGTCAGTTGCCAAGCCCCTGAATGGCCATAAGAGTGAAAAATGGTCATAAATATCATTTTTGTGTGCTATTGTAACTTCAAACAATCATTCAATGAACTGTTATAACTTGAGGACGACCTGTATTGCACCTGTAATCTCCTGGCTAATACTGCAGTTAATAATTTGGGAGTCATATTGTTCAATAGATTAGTCTACAACTTGCACATCTGATAGATTCTTTCTCTGGTTTTAATATTAATGTGATATATGCCTTTGGAATTAATGACCTATGCCTTTTATCAGTTTTCCAAGGTATTGAATTCTGAATGAAACTTTTATATTAGTTCTAAGGACTTTTGGAATTTATTTAATCAGTTTATGTAGGTAGTACAATTGAGTTACAATGGCAATTGGGACTGAAATTTCCATTGTTAAGCAGTGTGGTCATAAAGCATGTGACTGCATTGTTTAACAATACCAATCCCAGCAGTCTGTTGGTGTCATAACCCCAGGTCATGAAGTGGGAAGAGGAGGGAGTGTTTGTATGTTTTGTTTGAGGAGAGGTTGTGGGTCTGAGTATTTGAAACTGGGGTGGGGTAGTTAAAGTTTGTGGATATGGATGTGTGTGTTGCAGGTACCATGGGGGGATGCTACAGAGTATGTATGAGTGGACTGGCTAGAGAGTGCAGGCAAACCAAGTGGGCGGGAGGGGCATAGACAGGTGAATGGAAAATAATTTCATATAGTCCTAAGTACATTTTTTTGCAATAATTTTCAAGAAAGATAAACTGTTAGTTGTCCTTTCCTCCTCCTCCCCATTTGTCCTTTCCAATTGTCCATCTTTGGAAAGAGGAATGTAAAAAGCAAGTCAGGAAAATAATTACTTCATTAATGGACAGTGGTTGACAATGGTAAGAAGCTGACAAGCGGCATGAAGAAAGCAGATTAGGTCAAAATAAGCAACCAAATGGCAAGAGAACTCCTGTTCACTCAAATCGCCAAGACCAGATGGATTACACTCCAAGGTTCTGAAGGAACTGGCAGCTGTGATCTCAGAACCACTGAGCCATATCTTTCAAAGAGCACAGGGGAACTGTCAAATGACTGGAAAATGGCTGATGTGGTTCTTATGTTCAAAAAAGCAAAAAAATTGGATCCAGAAACCACAGACCTATTAACCTGAAATCATCACCTGAAAAGATTCTGGAAAAGATAATCAAACAACGAATACCTAG